>NC_056726.1:1151976799-1152221799 GCF_019279795.1 Protopterus annectens | reverse complement strand
ACGGGTAACATATGTTCAGACCGGGCATATGTTACTGGTAGGTCCAGTAAACAAACGTTTACCTCCCACACCACCCAGCTAGGCCAGTCAGACATACAGACAGGCAATAAAGATAAATACACTGCTGCTTTCCAAACCACTGGCAGGAAAGAGAGGGAGAGATCTGCAAGGTCTACACTTTAAACATGGATATCGGGGTCCCTTGCGGGACACCAAAAATTCACTTTACATGTGAACCCGTGGTTATCAATGCAAACAGGATGTAGGTGTACATGGAACAGTAGGTTGTGCAAGTGTAATAACACATGGGCTGACAAAACGTACGACATGTGTCCCGAGATGGGGAGAGTGGGCAATGTGTAGGGGTGTGCTCATTCCCCAGCTGCGCTCACAGTAAGTATTTGTCATGACTGCTGTAGAGGGGTGCCAGGTAGGTGAATCATGGGTATGCAATAATGGGCCTAAGTGTGCAGGTGCTGGTTGGCAGAGATGTAGTAGGCCCGCCCAGTGGAAGTAATTAATATTCCTATGTGGGCATAGCAGGCGCCTGTACCTCCCAAACCTGAAGAGCACATCTACTGGATAGTCTGTAAACCACTGGGGGAACACATAGGGACTATATCAGTGCCGTGTACCTGATTAGCATGGGCGTCCATATTTATGAATTAGAATGTAACAAAGTCCAACTAAACACTTCCAGAACTAGTGATATTAGGTGGACAGGTGTCGGAATACAGGTAATGACTGATGACAACATATATGAGACATAAACAGCATATACCTCGACAAACGTGAATGAATACATATGCCTTGTGACTGTCAATGTGTCTGGTTAATAGAACCAATCATCTAAATGTGTCCCTCAGGGTGTTATGCAGTGTCCCTGATACAGTGTTCATTCTCCCCCATTGGTATGTGAGGTCTGCTTGTGATGGAAAGCACATATTCCGCTGACCACCTTAGGTAGATGATAGCATAATAGATTTGGATTACCACCTGTTCACCTTTGTGAGGGACACACCACTCTGGGCAGTTGTGTCCTGCAAAATGAATGTTATGGCACATGGCCTGTGATTTCAGGAAAGGAGGTCATATATTGCGTGTAGTGGTGTCATAAAATGATTTTGTTGTATCAGAAACAGCTACATGTTATAGGAAACAGTATTAGCAACTATAATGCTACAAGAATAACCTTAAGGTATGCAAACCGGTGAAGTAGTCAGTTTACTACTGGCTGTGGGTATGTGTTCCCTTGGCAAATGTGATAGCTCTACATATAGGTCCTATAGGGCTGCCACCATTCCGAATGGCCAAAGTGGGACCTGCACTCTAGAAATGTTAGACATACGAGGGCAGAACATACCTACAGCCATGCATAATACAGAAACATACATATTAGCACAAATCAAAGCTTAGTCTAGCAGCAGTCAAATTGTTTATGCTACTTCACATAACATATCAACGTGTCATGTATACAATAACTGTTACATGCAACTATTACAGACACGTAGAATATAAGAATGTCCTCTAATCAGGACAGTTGCAATGGCTAGAGTATTGTCACATGACACATATGCCTAATGAGGGACTGTCCCATGCAAAGTGGGAAAGGTGTTACTCCTAGAGTCTCCCGTCGTCCAATCTAAAAGGTGGAAAACCTACAATAGGTATGCGGTAGCATGACCCGGCAGAAAGCTGCGTTTCCCAAAGAACATTTACATGTCAGCATTGCAGAGTATTGGTTCCCATGTATCAGCCAGATGGGAGCAGATTGTATGAGGAACACGCATATAGTATGATTATGTCACTGGACAGGCCGCTGAGTCCGTACAGTCAAACGCCTGCCATCACCTAATGGTTAGACATACGCGATACTGTAATCATGTAGTCCAATTTAATAGGCATTACAAGGGATCGCACCCACCCAGCGTGAGTGACAAATGTAAGCACAAATGTCGGTGCACGTGCAAGTGAGTGAGAGAGCGGGTGTAAGCGTGTTTGTCTACCAGTATGCCAGTAGTGCACTGTTAAAGAAATGTGGAGTCTAAACAAGTATAAGGAGTTGTAACCAGAGGTCAGCAGTGCTTAACACCATGCAAACCCATGCACAACTGCTCCCACCTGCTGGAATTTGCCTCACCCACTCTGTATCCAAAGGCATCGTTCTGGCCGCAAACAAAGAACTGTCCTTTGCACGTGTTGGTAGCAATACCCTGTGCACACAGCTCATGTGAATTACCAATACACCATGGCATATGTACAGACAATAGACAGTACCACACACACACATACCATACAGCACAGTCATCCAACAGTATAGCAATGTACTGGCAGATATGTCTGGACCACTGGTGTTTGCAGACCTGGCCATCCTGTGTTTCAGTGTGTGAGCATGCCCAGTATGACTGTTGCGCATGTTGTCGACTGACATTACCGTCATACCTTCATGTGTTTGAGCATGCCAAGTATGGTCAACTGGATCGCATGTGTCACATGTCCAGATAGTCAGTACTATGGTGCTGACTCCTGCGTTGTACACCGACAGGTGGCATGCTGTGTCTGCAGGGTAGCTAATGGTCATGTGGCATTGACAGTTGCTACATTTCTGCACAGCGTGGGGGGACATCCAACTGTATCCACAGTCCTACACAGCACCGGGGGTGGCGCACATGACTCTCACATGTGTACGTTGGAAGGGGGGCACAGCTGACAGTTGTACACATTTGCCACTACTGTACTGGTATGCCAGGTACTCCATTTCAGTGTGTGGACCTACCTAAATTGCTGGTTGGAGGCATACCAGTGTACGTCAGATCCTAGCTTTAATTACCAGCATAGTGGTGTCGGACGTCCTAGCCTTCACAACCTACATCCAACTGCCTGGCCTGCTGTAGTCTGTGTGTGTGTCTGTGGGGGTTGGGGTCATTCATTGGGCATATCCAGAGGCCATTGTATAGCATTTGTCTGTATTGTCTACACTTGTCCAGCTGTATGTGACTTGTGTGGGCTGTATGGACACACATGATGTTCAGCCCATAACCTGCAGTGTGTTAGGACACCCTGTGTACTACTGGCTACTATTGTGACCCAGGTATGTGCTACATATGTCAAGGTGCCACTATGGACATGTACTGTCTGCTGCCCTAACAGTCAGCCACCAAATTCCCTTGTATGCTCACATCCATACCATAGCAATGGGTAAATACACATTCTAATACAACTGCCAATTGGTAGGTCGATTGACTTACCTTGGGGGTGTTCCAGACCTGAGGATGGTGCTGGAGGGTTGCCTATGTCGGATGCACACAGTGCAATTCCTATACATGGCTGAGCACAGGTAGTGTCATGTTTGGCATCCATTGTACTGTCTGTGCGAGTCAGAGAGGGTGAAATCCCTGGGTACCTACTGTGTCAGTGCATATGCCATGTGTTGCCTCTTTGCCAAGGGCAGGTCATACTGTGCACGGCCCTTTCGCCTACTGGGCCCAGCTCAGGTAGTTCCTCCTCCAAGTCATACTGTGCCTGTACAGGCCTTGGCATTGGTGGGGGGCTGTGTGACCCTGCCCCATGCTGTTCCTGCTGCAACTGTTACCACAGGATCAGATTGTGTAGCATAGCACATACCATAACAATTTGGGTGCATGTAGCTGGTGAATACTGCAGGGCTCCACCGGATGAGTCCAGAAACCAGAACCGTGACCTGAGCATCCCAAACACATGCTCAATTATATGTCTTGCCTGTGCGTCTGCCTCATTATAGTGTGGTTGTTCAGGTGTGTGTGCATTGCTGATGGCTGTCATCAGCCACGACTCCAATGGTTACCCAGCATCCCCCACTAGGAGACTGTAGGGGATGTTCATATTGGCAACGGTGTGGTACAGCTGTGACAGATGCCATATATTGGAATTGTCATAGCTTCCAGGGCAGACAGTGCACACATTCAGTTTAATGCCCTGGCCATCGCATATGGCCTAGCTGTTGGACGGTATGCCCCTGCAGTTAATGTAGGCCCTACCCCACTCATTGGGTGGTGCTTTGATGCGTACATGCGTGCAGGCTATAGCACCCAGTACCCCAGGGTAGTCAGCCATGTGATGGAAGAGACACATATTGCTGGTCAACAAATCACGTGTGCTGTGGACAGGTACGTGCTCACTGGCATGTGGTGACATGGCGTCTGTGAACTGGTGCAATAGTCTGGATGCAAATGCCTTTGAGATCTCCATGATATCCCCAGTTGTGCTTTGGGAGGTACCTGTGGCTAGTATACCTAGGCCAACACATACCGTGGTATCCACTGTGATGGGTTTCCTTCAGCCTGTTCAATGTGTCAGGTGTGGCCGGCACAGCTCAACAAGCTGCTGCAGGAGGTCCCTGTCCACCCCATAGCGCACCACTATCTCCAACTCAAGTAGCCACTGGTAAGTTACCCTGGGTCTGTAAAGTCTTATGTCACCTCACTAAGGGTTGTTCGGCAGCATACACATCCTCACCACCCTCAGCCTCCTGCACATGTTGGTTTATGTTGCCTGCTGCAGCCCTTCTCATTTGGTTGGATTGTGTCGAGAAATGTCCCTGCATGTATACACCGGTGGTGTAGAGTGTGGAAGAAACCTGTGTGTATGGTGCTTGGTCTCTTTACCATAGTGTTCTGGGGCAGGCTGGCCATGTAATCTGCTGATTGTGCTGATTATCACCTGTTTGTGCAGCCTGTTCACCTTCACTACTCCACTACTGCTGTTGTCCATCCCAATTTCACCAGGCAGGTATAGACACACCCCTAGCTCAGGCATGCTAAGGCAGGAGCAATATCGAGGCACAGGTCTCCAATGTACGTACAGTATGCCTGACCCCTCTCCCATGCTTTCACCTATATTCGAGCCCTGCACCTGGCTATCTACACACATACACTCCTGTGATCTGCATCACACCCTGGGGATAAACGGGATTCACTATTGTCAACTTCATTTGCATAGTATAGTCTTCTAATGCATAGTTATATGACCTATACTGACCCTCCAAATTAATAACCACTGCTTACTGTCACTCAGATCCATACACAACTGGTTAAAGGTGCCTTACTATCACTGTATTTGATGTCCCTTGGCCTTCCCAGCAACAAAATAACCGGTGTCTACACGACTAGAACCTGGGACCCTGCACACCACAGACGATGTGCTTTACCACTACGCCATGGCAGATATGCATACATCTGAGGTGATCACGTACAGATCATCCAGCACAAACATTCAATAGTGCTAATGTCCACATACATATATGTATATATCTATGTCTATATATATATATATATATATATATATATATATATATATATATATATATATATACATACATACACACACATATACATATACACACACATACATAGATATTGCATTTATATCACAACAGCGGACCACATGACACCAAAGCATTAGACAAGAATGAAAAGGAAACCATATGTGCCACCTGCATTATGTAGTGGTGTTACTATCAAGGCAAGTGTGTTTTGTTGCGTCACACGGGTCAGACTGTATTAAGGTTAAGAGTAGGGCTGCTGACATTTACTCACCAGACGTATTGGCGAATGTATGTGTTGACAACCCAGTGTCTTGGGCGATTATGAGATTTGTGGACACTATATAGGAAAGCAACAAAACACACTCAACACATCCTGAAGCTAGCCACCCACAGATACCAACACATAGGGTATGACTGCCAAATACACACACTTGTCATGCCTTGGAATCGAGCACCTACCTGTCTATTTTATCACACTACAGCATTACGTAGTTATGTAACACACTACCAAGATTACTGGATCACAGCACTCCCAGAGACATACTTCTAGGTGGGTGACATCATCAGCAAAGGCAAAGACGCCAATAGGAATTGTATGGAGAGTGCACTGTCTAAAAGTATGACTTTGTCCCCAGGCAGCTGGAAACAAACACACACATGCCAGGGCTGGGATTAGAACATAGACCTGACTATCTTATCACACTACAGCGTTAAGCAGTTACAGAACGCGCTACCGAGATTACTGGACCACAGCACTCCCAGAGGCATACTTCTAGGTGGGTGACATCATCAGCAAAGGCAAAGACGCCGATAGGGATTGTATGGAGAGTGAGCTGTCTAAAAGCATTACTCTGTCCCCAGGCAGCTGGAAACAACCACACACATGTCAGGGCTGAGATTAGAACATAGACCTGAGTACCTTATCACACTACAGCATTACGCAGTTACAGAACATGCTGCAGAGATTACTGGATCACAGCACTCCCAGAGGCATACTTCTAGGTGAGTGACATCATCAGCAAAGGCAAAGACGCCGATAGGGATTGTATGGGGAGTGAACTGTCTAAAAGCATTTCTCTGTTCCCAGGCAGCTGGAAACAGACACACACAGACGGCAGGGCTGGGATTAGAGCATAGACCTGACTACCTTATCACACTACAGCATTACACAGTTACAGAACACGCTATCGAGATTACTGGATCACAGCACTCCCAGAGGCATACTTCTAGGTGGGTGACATCCTCAGCAAAGGCAAAGACACTGATAGGGATTGTATGGAGAGTGAGCTGTCTAAAAGCATTACTCTGTCTCCAAGCAGCTGGAAACAAACACACACACAGCAGGGCTGGGATTAGAACATAGACCTGACTACCTTATCACACTACAGCATTACACAGTTACAGAACACGCTACCAAGATTACTGGATCACAGTGCTTCCAGGGGCATACTTCTAGGTGGGTGACATCATCAGCAAAGGCAAAGACACCGATAGGGATTGTATGGAGTGTGATCAGTCTAAAAGCATATTACTGTCCCAAGGCAGACGGAGACGAACACATGGCAGTGGTGTAAGCAGGAAAACTGTCTATCTACGGAGCACTATTACAACACTACATAGATACAAGACGTGCCACAGACAGTACACCTTTCAAGGCAGTCAATATGTCCTTCTAGGAATGCAGACATTGACATGGATGGTGGCAGTTACGGTGCACATACCTGTGAACCAGTGCGTTAAATGTAGGAATCCATCCTGAAGTGGGGTATGGCCATCTGTTGCTTGGATGACCACTATCGCTATACAGGATAACAATGGTCATGCCCATACACAGAGGCACACAACCAACACAAGGTGTCACTGGGCATGCTCACATACTTAGTAGCACACGTCAGTCTGGAATGCACTATGTGTCCATCTACACAACGGCATACTGGGCATGCTCACACACTTAGTAGTGAAGGGCTGTCTTGTATGCACACATATTCTAAACACGGAAGGGCACAGTGTGTCAATAGTCATCATTGTTAGCATGAACGCTGTACGACATATGTTTGACACCGGTCTTCTACACAACATCTTCTGCTGTCCATCACCTTAGCTGTACCAATCTAAACCTGGCACACTAATACCACCTGTGGTGTTGTCCTGGCAGGAGTGGGTACTTCGCACATGTAGTACCATACATAGATGAAGAACCTGAGACCAGGTAAACACCCTGACATCTACAGGACAACTGCATTGTATGTGTATGCTAAATAGTGCTAGATGTGTAGCGTTCGTAATCATAGTTGCCAATCTAGATCCAACAATGGGGAATACTGACATCTGTGTAATGAGGAACACCTGGCATAAGGCTCAGTTGTGCACAACAGCACTACCACTGTATACCTCAGATACAGACATGTGGGCCATAAGACCGTTACGGACTGCTCCAGGTGTTAGTGTCCCCACGTATATGAAGGCCACTCACATGTACTGACCAGTACACTCTCAAAAGCCATCACAGATGTGTCAGGTGCAGATCACAGTGGTAAATGCCGCACTGTAGTACGTAGCCCTCACACATCATCATGTCCTTGGACCAGCAACACACATCCATACATTAGTACAACACCATGTTTCTCATGACCAGTGGACTGTACCTAGCTCTACAGTAACTGTGCAGACTACCCATGTACTGACAGGGTTCCATCATGTGTTATGCAATGCACTGATACCACTATTCATAACTAGGTCGGCTGTACACATAACAGGGGCCCTGGGTCTTATACAGCTGTAACAGATAACTGTTGCTGTACACCAGGCAACACACCCATGTTTGGATGTGACATACATGTAACCTCCATGGAAATGTACATGCCCCACACACACACAACACATATGTACATAGCATAGCTAATGCTGTCCTTCATGCAGACACGTGGCTACAGTGATTACAACCATGCACATGGAAGGTAGGTCCATGGCTGTTGACTGCTAACAGTTCATAAGGTAGCAATGTTAACTGAGTTAACATTCCCTCTGTACTGGTTACCCATGACAACTATCATATCATACAACAGTCCATGTGTCATGTATGTCATCACACATGTTCACCAATTGCAATGCATACAAACATGGCTACATGACAGGAATGCAGGACCTATACACATGTACATGTAGTGGTGTACATTCAGCTACCATGAATGAGCAGTAGCTGATGTTTGCAGTTCATCTGTATCTTACTACAACATGCAGTTGCAATGAAGCCCCATCATTGACACCTGTATATGGTGAAATACTGACAGTACGGTAAGATGTACATCAGGTATGGATGGATGTGCGTACATAAAGTGGTGGGCCACCTTTGCAGATGGATGTTTGCTGAAGACAGCTCACAGGTGTGTCACAAGCCGTCCTACCATGACGTGCAAACAGTAAGCTATGTTTCTGGTAATTAAAGGTGAAGATATACAACCTATACAGCGGTCAGGGTGTCACTGATTGTAAATCACTTGACACCTGTAACACTTAAGTCCTTCCGTGTGTATATAGCAGCACAATTGCTGAAGGTAGCGTCGGTACACATTGTAATGCGGGCAATACTGCTGCATGTCTGTCAGACATATCATAAGATAGCAGGTGTTTGATTCACAGTACTGCCATGTGTGTTTTCTTGTGTGACCATATATGCCACGTATGGTGGGGAATACATCCCAATTGTTACACACCCCTGTACACTGTTGTAGAGATCTGTACATACTGCAGTGTAGAAAGCAAGACATAGGCAGGGGTGATGTGTGTATCACACACATGTTAGCTATCTGTATGTGCATGACATTTGTGGACTCCAGTGTGTGTATGTGTATGTATATATGGCGGACTGGTGCATGGAGTGAGGATGTATGCTACCATTGAGAACAGATAGTGCCCTTAACCCCTCAAAGTGATGCAATCTACTACCCTGTTGATGCCGTCAGTCTTAGGCATTACTGACTACCTGTTCATAGCTTCATAGGTTCATAGGTTCATACTAGGCTATCTGCCCTAGGTCATTTATAAGCCTAGCCAGAATGTGTTTGGCTTTCGCCACCCATTTTAAATTTATTTTGCTATGCCTTTTTTTGAGGTTAGTATACTGTGCCTCTGTCTAACAGTGACACAGAAGTGATAGCCGGGGTAAACCTATGATCTCCCATCCACTCATCAAGATTCCTCTTGAAGAGAGTCAATGTGGGACTCTGCCTAACCTGGACTGGGATTTTATTCCAGAGTGAAGGGAGCCTCTGGGTTATGAATCTGTCCCTCCAGCATGTCCTATTTATTTCAGTGCTGAGGTTCAAGTCTCTCGAGCGGTAGCTCGATGGGATTTGATTTTCTGAGGTGCAGCATGTCCATTAATTCGGTTGGACATGGCTTTATACGTCAGGCACAGATCACCTCTGAACAGGCGGTATGCCACTGAGTAGAGCTGGAGTTTCTTTAACCGGCAGCATATTGCATCTGTTTGAGCCCTTTGATCCTCTTGGTGAGGTACTTTTGGGGTCTTTCCAGTTGCTGCAGGTGTCTGGTAAGGTACATCCCAAAGGGGCATTGTACTCAATTATGGGCCTGATGAGGGATGAGTAAAGAGGCATGACCTCCTGATCTAGATGTGAATCCCTTCATGATTAGGTGGGCTATATAAAATGTTTTTCTAACCACTTTGGCCACGTGGTTGTCAAATGAGAGATTGCTATCAACTTGGGTCCCCAGGTCCCTAATGACTTCTTCTGTACTTAATGGATTACCACCTATGTGGTAATTTGTGGGCACTTTGTTTTTGCCAAAGGGGATGACTATACACTTTTTGGCGTTTAGCTTGAGGCCATGGCTCTGGCACCAGTTGTCTGTTTTTATGAGGCCCTTTTGGAGGATGCTTGTGTTGGCTGGAGAGTTGATTATGGCGCCCAGTTTGCAGTCATCTGCGAACTTGGTCATCCACAGTCCTTCTGTGTTGGCCTGTACCACCGAAAAATATATACCGAACAAGAGAGGTCCCAGGACTGAGCCTCTGTACTGTACATGTTCATTCTCTGTGTCGCATCATGTGGGTGCACAGTACTGTAATGGTGATTACCACATAGGCAGGGGTCCTTACCTCAACACTATCAAGTGTGTGTTATACTGTCATTGACACCGTGAGTGTGGGCATGTTACTGTGTGTGTCTGTGTATGTCTGTGTGTGTTCACATCCTGTAATGTGACAGTGTTTTACTGCTACACAGTGAGTCCTCATGCTATCAACTGGCCCCTATCCTTGACATTAGCTAGACCACTGTGTAAACCCCCCGCACCATGTAGCTGTACCTGTGATGTCACCCGTATGGATGTCATGTCTCTAGCCACTGTAGCCTAGTACACAGCTCACATGCTCCTGGATCAGTAGATGTGTAGAGATCTGTGGAATGTCAGCCTTTCTAACAGTGAGGTTGAGGCTATGTATAGCATGCTGGTATTCCCATCTATGCCTGTGAGTACTCCACATTTACACATGTGAAACTGCAAACACTGGTACTTAATGGCACATGCAATTAGACCTTAAGGAGGGAAGAAGGGCATAATTACCAACATGCTGTTACTGTTGCTACCAAGACACATACTGTGAACATAAAACAACGTATTCTAACTGCAAACACTATTACGTAATGGCACATACAATCAGACCTTAAGGAGGGATGCAGGGCATCATTACCAACGTGCTGTTACTGTTGTTACCAAGACACATACTGTGAACATAAAACAATGCATTTTAATCCTGTACTACATGGTATGTCTGCTGCATGCCAACAGTACACAACAATTGCAGTATACACCTATCTCACTATTCTGTCACCCTGTGTATCAGACCATATGAGCATGTCCCTGCACTTATGGTGTGGATGACAGGGATGTGGCACAGGCATCATCATATGCACAAGGTGATAATGTTTGCCAGGGGCCTAGGCTGCACCAGTGGATGACATCATGTGTGTGGGTTAGGGCCTGTGATCTACTTGGACATATGTGGTTATTATGCATGTGGGTGTTGGTGCCCTACAGATGTTTCTGGTGTGTTTGTGTATGTGTGCACACAGTTCTGCCATGTATCCGGCCTACACAGGGGTATTATTGACAGCTCCAGATTGTACAGACCAGGATGTACAGCTCACTGTGTCCGGCCACGGCCACGTGACCTGTGCCTGCCAGGGGTTGCACGGGCACTACCAGACAGAGGTACATATTGGGTACTGTCCGATGACACATGTCCACTGGAACCATGTCCCCACTGGGACCATCCAGGGCCACGTCCACATGGCCTGCTGTGTCCTGGTGTGGACAGCACAGCACCAGCTGCACTGCTGCTGCTACTGGCACTATGGGAGTGGGCATGTGAGGTAGCTCATTCGCGTAGACCTGCACCAGGTGGTGTAGCTGGCTTATGTCCACGTGGCCTACACCTCACTCCTACCAGATGTTCCAGCACAGACAGCTCAAGGTCACGGATTGCCATGCCATGGTCAAGGATTCCAACCATGTCACCCAATCACCTTTCCAAAACATCAGCAATCTGCTGTTGAGCATTTGCCAATGCCTGGATGTTTTCATTTAAAGAACAGATAGCAGCCCTCTGAAGCCTCTGCCCTTCTCTGTTCTGCCATTCAGCACGTGCCTGTGCCGCCATTACAGTCTGAGATGTGTCTGGTGACACCAGCTACTGTGTTCTGTCGTGCAGGTGCATGTCGGCCAGAGGTCCTCCTATGAACAGCATTGGCCATATGCCTGTGTGGCACATCTGCAGTCATTTCACTGACACCACGGTGTGAAGACACACCTTCCATAGCCACCACATGTTCCTGTTTCAAGCTAACACAGTAACTGTCCTTCCTCTGTGGCCACTGGTGATGGGGTATGTGTTGGCATGAGAACTGTGTGCGGGGAAGAGGGGGATATAGGTGGGATGGCAACCAAAGGCACAGATTCAGCCCCTGACAACCCTGCCTGTACCGCAAGCATATGTTCATCACTGCTAGAGTCTGTGGGGACACTAACATCAGATGGACCGCAGGAGGGCACTGCACCTACATCACCTGTGAAGGCAAACAAAGACTCTACATTACAATAGAGACAGACACACACAGACAGACATAGACACACACAGACACACACACAGACAACCATGCACACACAAAGACACATACAGACAACCATGCATGTGATATGGCAGAAGGCATGCAGCATGCATATGATACAGCAAACAGCATGCAGCTCAGACATTAAAAGTGTTAGTTAGATTACATCCCTAGGTTGCACACAACAGCAAGCATGTGCCATAGCAGAAGCCATGCATGTCACACAATCATGGTAGTAAGCATGCATCCCTGTGATACACCATGTGGACCAGCACAGGTTAACAGTACACATGGCTGATGTGAGGCATATGTCCTTGACATTAACATGTAGTATGACATGTAATTTGCTGATGTGTGCAGTGACATGCATACATGTTTGACACAATGGTGTCCTGACACATGTACAGCGGTGTAATGGTGTCACATTGCAGTGTTGTCTGTATGCCCTACAGACAGAATGCACTTTTAGCAGATGTGTATGACCATTGAGGGTGGTATGAGGCATCTATATTGCTATACAGTGTGAAGTACAGACACAGTCCCATTGCATGGAATCATGAGGCGTCTCTATTGCTATACAGTGTGGAATACACATACAGTGCATAGCCATGACTGTCTGCATACACAATATATACATACTGTGAATTGTGACCCACATCGCTGAGGTGTATACACACTAAACCATGCTGTGTCATGTGTGACAGGTAACCGGAAGACATACCGATGACACCCCTGCACAACTGCTAACATTTCTTAGCTGCCTGGCAACTGTGTCCACACATGGCAGACTGGTCAATACACCATGTTCCACATGACATTTATGTACCACACACACAAGGTGCACGGCTGACAGTGATGTCCAGCAGCAGCAAGGGAAATGTATGTTATCTCTGGCCTGATGTCTGTGTATGTATGTGGAAACTGTACAGGTGACTACTTTCAAGCTGTGACACAGTCATGATGTGCAACACATCGTATGTGGTTGAATTAAGTGACACCTCCACAAGCTGTGCACAGGCTGTTAGGATGTCCAGTGTTCCATATCTACTGTATAACCATTCAACAAAGGCTATAGTTGGACCATGTGTAGACAATGTGCAACAGGGTGTACACACATACACATCACATCTACTGTGTGTTACTACATGTCTCTGGCCATCCTCCATGGCCATGTGTGAACATGTGTTGGCCAGATGTGTGTGATGGCCATCTATGTCACATGTCTGTGTTGTCCCATATGACATACACCCATAGATGTCAGATACTCCAGTGTCCGCAGGGTTATACAGACAAAGGGTTGTATGTTTGGTATGTGGGGTATGTTTTATGGGATAGTGTGACAATGTTGCAGCTGGACCACTACATGTCTGGGACATGTCAGATGGCACATCACAATGTCTGCACTCATTGCAGGGGCACATTCCACAATGGTGAATCATGTGGGCTGCCCATATCCCAGCTCACTGTGTAGTACTATTTGCATACCCCACATGTGTTGTTCTGATGTTTAGTACATATTCCTACATTGAACAATGCCTCCACCATTGTATGCACAGCTGTCCACACATCTAGCAATGACAGTTACTGTGGTTTCATGTTGGTGTTTCATTTGGTTTGTATATATTGCACATGTAGCCAGTGTGATTGATGAAAGCTGTGACCTGTATATCGTGACTGGACCATACATTCTGTGTACATGTGTTAACTGGCTACATGGCGAATAGATCTGTACATTCACATGCCTGATACTGATAACTGTCTCACCTGCAATGGACTGCTGTCTCTGCGGCATGCCAGAGGTACCTGTATAGGGGTGACACAGCAGTTTGATCATTATCCATGACTGTATGACAGCTATAGGGTTCACTTTGCATGTTAACACATTCACCAGTACAATAGCATATACTATGGAGTATGCACATATGTGCATACACAGGGTAGCATGTTATAGTATGCAGCATGTGTGTAAACATACCTTGCATATGATGTTACATTACATAGTGTACAGTGACACATGCAACTAAATGGGATATAATATTTATATGTGCAGTAGTGACTTACCAGGCAACTCCAGGCTCTGTGGTTGGGAGAAACCCACCTCCACGATGGTAGCTAGAGTTTGTGGATGCTGTTCTGATGGGGTCCCCAGGCTGGCCAGTAGCTCCTCGTTAGGTGTGAGTGGGGGCTGGGTTGGTGGCCCACCACCTGTTCTACCTTGTTCCCTGGCAATTGCATTGGCACACTGTTTCGCATGTCGGATCAGGTCCGTGCAGTGTCTGTGCACCTGCTGGTAGTTGCAGTTATGACCACCCACATCATTAACCCTCCTGCAAAGTTCCTGCCACAGGTCATCACGCTGCGGAGCATGCTGTGGCACATGGTTGAACAGTACCTCATAGTTATCCTGGAGATATGGTATGAAGGCATCATCCTCCAAGCGGCTATATGCCGGCAGTCATGATCGAGGCATTATCTGTAAGACATAATGATGGAGACAGGTCACAGCATCTCAGAGATGCACAGAGATACAGATGCACATTCATGTGTATTACATTTAGTACTTATGAACAGTTGTCTTTGCAAATCGTCATGACACTGACATGACTGACATGTTTGTTTCACACACATGTAACACCCAATGGGGATTGGATATTATCACAATATACGTGTGTCACCTCATTACATTGCTCATACTCCATGTGAATGCTGTCTTGATGTGGGCATGTCTGTTTGCCTGTACTGGTGTTCTTACCTATCAGCACTTGCCTGGATGCGTGCACATTAATGCTGTTGACCTTGATGCTGTGTATATGTCACATATCATCACATACACTGCCTTCACGGACATGGGCAGTGGCAATGCAGACATGCACACAGAAACCTTTACATGCATGTGTTTTGCCATATACATCTACACGGCACTGTACAGCAGTTCAACATCCTGCCACGTATCACCTGTGTTGCACATGTGATACACATGGGACAATGGCTAGCTGGATGGTATTTGCAGGGATGGTTATCAACTATAGCATGTATGGCCAAGATCATGTAGTAGCGTGTATGCCCTGGGCCATGTATGGGCATAGGATGTAAGGTTTTCTAGCTGTATCCGACAGCCATGTTCCCACCGACAGGTGAATCAGTGCCACATGACTGATCCAGACAGTTACTGATACATCTGCCATGCGGTCATCGCACCATGTATGACAGAGATGACATGTGCAGCTTTGTTGGACAGGGTTGCATGGTATGGCAGGAGTATGTCACATGTATGGCACAGGGATCTGTCCAGCATGTGGCGACCCTTGTACTAGGAAGGTGGCTCTCCATGACGTATGTCTTTCAGATCAGGATATTATGTACGTGTAGCATGTCCAACATCACAGTGTTGCACATGTCTTTATGCAGGGTAGGCAGCATGCTGCATAGTGGAGATGAGGATTGTGAAGGCTGGTGCCGCCCATCCAAGCATGGCCAATACTCCTTAAAGGTGATATGTGATCTGATATTGGTCACTTGAGTGCTGCGTATGGCTGTCCAATGATCTCCATGCTCATGGATGGCACCCTGTCATGACTTGGGTTGCCTCTTATGACTACCTAATAGGCCTGCTGATGTCACTAGCTCAGGGAGGTAAACTGCACAGCACCATCCCTTACACACAGCATCCATAATGTTGACCATTGCCTAGGTGGTAGTTAATGGGTACAGGGTTGTTAATATAGCGGTGACAGTGCAATAAGCAGCTGTCAGATTGTGCACATATGTCATGCACCTCACCCACAAAGCTCATGCTGTATGTTGTCCACAACACTGAATCAGCTATTGCTCCTAGGTCATGGCCATTCACATACTCACATATGCAGATGCCTTCCATTTGTCTGTGTGGTATGGGCTGCAATGATGGGGGAGTACAAAACATTAACCCTGTTTTACTGTAGCTGCCACTGGTGTGTTATGCACATGTCACTCAGACACCTTTTGTAGTGTTGCTTCTGTGAACAGGCCACTGGTAGAACACTCCTGTGACATACAAAGGTACATGTAGTATACTGAGTGTAGGTGGAACACAGTATGGGTGATGATGTCCTATGACCTGTCACAGGTATGCTATGCAGTGTGAATTCATCGGTACTGTCATCTACATCTGTACTGCTAACAACATCTACGTTGATTAAGGTTCACAGACTTTCAGACCATACTCAGCAGGGTAATAGTGCTGTGCCTCCCATTATGAGTGGCATCTCCACTTTGTGGGTTGTGATAACTGTTAGTGTGATCCATTCAGTATTTTCACAGACTGCCATGAACCTATGTTTTACATGGAAGTGTATGTGTAGAGAAAACTGTTTTGCCATATGTGTATTATACGACCAGGCATTTGAACAGATCACATGCAGGCTGAGTGCACCTTGTACCATCATAGTTATAGTAACAGGGGTCTGTAGTGTTCATGGATATGTGATTGTGTACCTGTTGGGGGGGCAGTGATTTTATATTTTCCAGCATCCTATCTGTATTGCTTATTCATGCTCAGTACTTGTTCTGAACATGTACTCACTTCATGAGCTACTAATTACTATATCACTCAGTCCTACTCATTTCCTACAGGTAAACACTGTTTCTCTTTACATTTCCAGCATGCTTACAGTACAACAGCTTTTGTACACACTTACGTCACATATCTTGTGAGAAATGGTTGAATATACAAGCATGTCCAAATGTCAATTACCAGTGTTATTACCTGTCTATATGATGAATGTGGGCAACATGAGGCAATATAGCAATTGTCTCATGTACACAGTCAATGCTCACCTCCTAACATACGACACTACAGCCTGTGGGAGATGCACATATGTAGCCATGCTGGAGGTAATGCTCTCTCCAACCCATACTTAACCTGACAATCATGTGGGGATGTTAAACATTTGCAGCACACCCCACTCATCACATAGTCTCACTAGATCTCCACCACCACAGGCCACACATAGTAAGAGTACAACATTTGCGGAGCCTCTCCATACTACTCTGTGTAGGCAACAGAGGCAGCCCCCATCACCAAACACAGCACCAATTACTTATAGCCCACAGACTCATATGTGCCCGTCAACTACAGCCAATAGGGTGTTATAACATACCCAACACACTAGTCATAGGTGGCTCTGTAGGCGGTCACACTGATGTCCTACTCAGCAGGCCACACAAGGCGATAGTCACTGTTATCTGGCTGTTGGGTAACAGGATCCACAACATAACCTATGCACTCAGGTCACTCCTCAACAGGTACAATATGACTGTCATTCTCCACGTTAGTGAGATGTAACTTCCTGGACTACATGTACAGGGACATGCAATAGCTCTCCAATCTTGTAGCCCAGGCAGGTATCACCCAAGCCCTGAGAAGCATTCTGCATTAGTCCAGACTGATGGCTCAGTACAACAACAACATTATTCACTTCAACAGTTGCCTATGCTTCTGGTGTCATTCCAAGAATATCCAGTATCTGTCTGCTTTGAATGACATGGTTGACAAACCACAATGCTTTGGCACAGATGGCCTGCACCTGTCAGCCCTGGAATTATGGATAACATCTAAGGCTCTTGCTGCTCCTATACTGCCTGTTTTAGACACATTTCAAATAACATATTCACCACCAGGACAGGTACAGGCAAGCAAAACCTGAGGGTAATGTTACTCAGTGCTTGACATCTTCATCTCAAACACAATCATCCGAGGCACTCCTTACAATGGACCACTTCAATATCTCTGCAGTGACTGTGACCTGCTTCTAGGCTCCAGAGAGCACCCCTGCACTGACAGGCTATTACGCAGACCACACCTTTCAGTCATGTAACCAGGACCGGAACACCGATGGTTGAGGTGTGTCCATATTTCACAGGAATGTACACACTTCCATGCTGGTTGCTTAGCATGATGCATCAGAGGCAATCAAAGTGCAACTAACTGTGGCCAGAACTGCTGTACAAATTGTAGCTTGCTATGGATTCCACACCATACCCCACGGTTAACAGCCCTCATTTCTTGGTGTACTGGAAAGTAGGGTTCAAACAGGAGCTACTGATCTGAGACTGACACTACCCCACACCTAACTGTGATACCTACTCATGTACTGACACATTAGACCAACACTTTCATGGATTCATTAACTCCAGTCAGCTGGATCAACCTATACACACCACCACCAAGGCCAACAATATCCTAGACCTGGACATTACCAACATGTGTGACTGGTGTTACACACCTGGGGTTATCCCCTCGTTGGTCAGTTCTGAACGTATGCTAATCACCCTTGTTATCCACATTCCGGCACCACACCCATCATGGAAAACACAGTACAATATTTCTATAAAGCCAATTTCACGCTTTGTATGACAGAAGTAGTAAACGCCATGGCACCCGTGCAGATGGACAATATAGTTACAAACGCAGAAACATTCACAACTGCACTTCATTAGCACTTACATGACTGCATGGATCATGCTATCCCAAACAGAGCCATGACGGTACCCACCACATAACGGAAGCCACTCTGGGAGTCCACTGCCATGATCATAATGCACTACAGAAGGAGACTGTTGCAAAGTAGTGTACACTCCCATGGGTGGGGTAGCTCCCTGGTCAGCCTCAGTTGGAATCTGGCATCCCTTATCACATCCTCCAAAGCTAGCTACGTAAACATTACTGCAACACATTCCAAGGACTACCACTAAGTGTTATGGAGGTATGCCACTACTCTCGATGGCAATACCCACATCTGCTCTAACATACAACGGTTAGGCAGAAACATTACAGAACCGACTGATATTGGCAACATCCTGGCAGCTAACTTTACACCCCTCTCACACCCTAAAGGGCCCAAATCTATACAGGATCAATGCAGAGTCCCTGCAGTCACAACTATGCAATTCAAACCTGCTCTCGCTAAAGCCTGGAACACAAACTCCATGTGACCATCCAACATCCCAGGCTGCGATTTACACAAACCTCAGAACGACATGGCTCCCCACTTGGGCACCAGATTCACTAATAGCCTTGTATCAGGCATTGTGGACCCTGAATGGCACACAGCAACAGTTATCACACTCCACAAAGGTGGCACCACAATGGACCAGAGGAACTATTGCCCTATACGCCTGACTAGACTGATCTGCAAGGCTATGGAGAACATCATCATGGAAGTCATTCACAGAGACATTGTTGGCCTTCAAACCTTTGATACCACCCAGGTTGGATTTGTTAGGGCCACACCATGGCTCCTACACCTGGTGGAGTCCTTTGAGACAGTTACCAAGGTAGTAGATGACAGTAAGGAGGTCCACACAGCCTACCTTGTCCTCTCATTGGCTTTCAACACTGTTCACCATTCTGGCATTGTCACTATACACATCCACCTGCACATCAACCCATAAGTCTTGAGATGTTATGCAAAGGGGCTCATGGACAGGACACACACAGTGAGGGTAGCATACTGCAGTTCCTACTGTACATCAGTCACAATTGGCATACCCCAGTCCTCGGTCATAGGGCCCCTCATGTTCGTTATATGCTTCCCTGAGGTACAGTCTAGCACAGAAAGACTTTCCCTGAATAGGTTTCCAGATGACTGCAAACTAGGGGCCATGATTGATTCACCAGCTAATGCACACACCCTCCATAAGGGTATCACTGTGACAGATACCTGGTGTCGGTAACATGGCCTCAAGCAGCATGCCACAAGGTGCATAGACATCCCCTTTGGATTACAACAATCACCCAGTGACTATCACATAGGTGGTAGTCCCCTACATACGTAAGACATTATAAGGGATCTTAGTACACAAGTAGATAGCACCCACTCCTTTGATAACCTTATTGCCAAGGGGGCGTGGATATCCTTCTACATGGCCACCCTAATCTGTAATGGGTTTGTAGCCGGAACAAAGGCTGCCATTGTACCTCTATACTCCTGACTTATGAAACACGTTCAAGGGTACAACACCCCATTTGGGGTGTACCTTACGGAAGAGCAATGACTTTAAATACCACAACATTAACACACCAACAGTATTACTCAGCTCCGAAGGATGACGTATGCAGCACAACTACTGAGACCCCAACTGTAGTCATTTGCATACTGCATACTCAGAGGTGACCTCTGCTGAACATACAAGGTCCATGTCCACAACAATATTGATGGATTTGCTCCACATAAGCAACATAAGCAAAAGCCACTGAGAGCAACATGCTCTGTGATATGTACCCAATCGCAACAATGAGTAGCACGTGCTGGAGGGATACATTCCTGAAATGGACACTCACCATGCTTTGGAACATGATTCCTATGTACATCAGGCAGGGACCCTCACTAGCACTCTTCATGAGATACCTCGATGGGTGGATGGGGAACAGACATGTACGCCAGGGATCACTGCAGTGGCTGTACTGTACACTGGTGCAGGAAACAAATGGCTGTGCTGTTCACAGACACAAGACACTAACCTAGGGGAGGTGCCGCCAGTGAAAACACTGTATTTGGGCTTACAAATGGACTTGGCCAGACAGCATAGTACCTAACTATGAACCTATGAAGCTATTACATGTCCTTTGTGCATGGATAATTGAGTAGCTCTTCCATTTCAATTAGCTATCATGCTGTTACACTGTCTGATGACTACAAGGCATATGTATCCTGTTATTGTGTATTGTACATTCCAATAGACATACCTTATGTTTGCATAATATAACAGTAATGCTATGTAAAATAGTTGACATATCTACCTACAATACTGTACTTTTCACATTTTTGAAACCATATCCCATAATGCAAAGCATAATTGCACAGCAGGACCACCTTAGGCATGTTATTCTCGTTATACGCCCATACATATGCCTACTATTACAGTATATCACGTACTTGTTGGACAAACCCTACCACCGACAGCAGCTGGAGTGGAATTGTTATGTTTAAAGTCCTTATGTAGCATCCCTTGTGGTATATGAGGTGTTTACCTTGTGGCCCACAGCAGTACACACAATTTCTACAAGCGTTACTATGCTCAACAAGACATCACTACATAATACCTTTTCCCACTGTATGCATTACGTACACTTTCATTAATACAGAACAGGCACTACATACACTAACATGCTAAGTGTTCTACATACCTTCTTAGTGGTCCGAGTTTACGGTAATATCTGTGTTACTCCTTTCCTCTTTAAACGGTTCTATGGTATGAGCATACGGTTTGAATGTATGGCAAGCCATCGTTTTATACATGGATACCTGTAACGTGGTATCCTGCCACCAGTTGGTGTTCTGGAGTAAATTATTACATGCACATCAGCTGTGCAGCTACTCCATTGGCCAATTACATGGCAACAGTGGGGTATAATTGAATACTCCACTTGGGCATTGTCCTTTTGCCCTACCTTCGAGGGAGACGGTCTGGATGTATTTTATTGTGATGAATTGCAACTGCTATATGGAGAGACACAGATATTTTGAATTCATGTCCCCCATGGATTGTGTGTGATGGCTAGAGTATATAGTTCTACATGTGAGTGTAGCTGTTATCTCAACCATCTGATATGAGACTATTGCAAACAAAACCTGTAACATCGGCATCTGTTCCATTGTACAACAGCAACAATTTCACATGGCGCCATTACAAGTGTGTCGCTCACAAGGTATGTTAACACTTCTGCAGATGTCATTGAGTGAGTGGATGTTTGTGATGTTATTACAGTCTGTATTGCAATTGTTTCGGGTGTGGGGGAGATGTAGGTGGGTGTACATAGCAGATAAAGGTTTGTGGGGACAGCATTTATACATATTCCATATGTGTGTGGGGGCCCCTTCCCTAAATGAAGACCTGTCGTTTAGTAGACTAATACTATGGTTATTGCAGGCTTATTCATTAAGCCATTGTTAATTGGTTCCTATATAGCATGCAGGTGATGTTGATCCTTCAATCTGTCTGAAATACATTGATATGTAATGAAATGTTGCTACATGAAAGCTGTCTCGTGTATTTCTGTCACAGATATTTGCACTCATTGCAGTTGTTTTGGTGACTCAGCCTCTTTGGCTTGGGTTGCCACCTTTTCAAATGGCCATAGTGGGACATTTGCAGGGCACATATCGGGGTTTAGAGACAGACACATACCCACTGTCAGTACAAAGAATAGAACTTACTTTTGTCCTAAATAAAACCTTATTCTTGTAGCACTTTAGTTGCTTATTATGTTTCTTGTACAATTTAAGTATTTTAGATACAGAAATAACTATTTAATGCAACTATTACATAATATATGGGACATCATTATGTCCTACAATCTCGGTACATTTGCCCTTTTTAATATTTGTTGTCAGAACACAACTGCCCAAAGAGGGACTGTCCCTCTCAAAGTGGGACAGGTGGTAACCGTATGCCTAAGGCCAGCTATGACCACAACTACTGTAATAATCTACCTCTGAGTTAGCACGAACAGACACACAATGCAAACACACACACACACACACACACACACACACACACACACACACACACACACACACACACACACACACACACACATTACAGTCCCATGGAAACACACACCACACTCTCAACATGCACTTACACACACTACAGCAATCGGAACCACACTTAAACACAGTACCTACCTGGACCGCAGCACCAGCAGCAATAACTAAATGTCCCTTAACATTGTGATAATAGTACTCCTGGTTCTAGTGTTCCAGTACTGTGGTCTTTCGGTCTTTAAGCCTTGTGATTACGCGTGTCGGTATGTAAAGCATTCGGTAGTTGGCAGTATCCTATTTATTTGTACCTCCATGGTTGTGTACAAGTCGTTAACCTGTCTATATATTCGCAGATATATGTATATCCGTATATATTGACATACATCTGTCTATCACCCTTTCTATCCCTATTATATATATATATATATATATATATATATATATATATATATATATATATATATATATATATATATATATAGACAGGGAGAGGGGGAGACAGTGTACACACCATTCGTTGGGTACATGGCGCTGTATACTGTTTGCTGAACTCCGCCCTTTTGTGTTTTAACCTGTCACAATACACACCTGCCATTGGTACATCTCGGGTAGCTTAGTGGTAGGTGATTGTGTACATGGTTGCGTGTTCTACTCCTGCCAGTGGTCATTTTACCTCTCAGAGCAGGCACTATTAGTACAAGGGTGAATAATGCTGGTTTCACCTGTTCTGGACATCTTTGACTGTGATCTGCGCGGAATTCGGCAAAGCTTAGATCTGTTTTGCACATATCTGTGTAGTCATGTTTAAACAACGCTTACCTTCACTTGCCGCCGCATAAACCCGCTAACATGTGCTTAAACGTGCTCTAATGACCTGCATCCAACATCCATTATTCGTGCCATCGGGATTACGTAACAGACCTTGCAGGATGTGGAACCGGGTACATACACGACACAGTCAGTGGCTTTACCACTTGGCCATCTGGGATTTGTACAAGTGTTATGGTGTTTTGTATGTGGACTGTACTATGGCTGTTCCTCCATACTGCAGTCAAATGTGTAACACAGTTAGTTTACATATGGATGATACCAATTAATGGTATGTCCAAGTGATGTTTAATGGATGTGCTCCAGCATTGGGAATCTGTCAGAGTGAGCCACACACTGTAATGTGCTACATCTTGACACAACCATAACTGGAGAATGCTGGGGTGGCAGATACCTGTCATGGGTACTCCCCATGCTTTGGCACTACATCCCTAATTACATTATATGGAGGCCCTCATTAACACACCGGGGAATCCATGCAGAGTAGGTGTGGAACAGTGGTTACACACATGGATCCCACAATTGGCTCTGCTCCAGAGAGGAAAAGTTGGTTAATCGATGGGGTGGCAATAGTAGACACATTTTGCCTAGGCTGATGAATGGCCTCTGACAATCGGGCATGTACCTACTGATGTACCTAGGAACCTATACATACAGTATCAACATATGCTGTTAGCTTCGTTTACTGTTCAGGTGTTGACTTTCTTTGTTCCAATAGCTGTTGTGTGTGCAATAGTTGAGGGCTGCTTATGTAGGATTCACACAGTAGGCCACCTATACAATACAATTTGCAGGTGGTTGTGTGTGTGTGTGCCATCCATTTTACTGTGTGTGCAGGTGGAAAAGTGTGTCAGTCCATAGGGGCCTACACTGTCAGTGTATGTGCTATACGTTCCCTCTTTGCCAAGGCGTGGGCATATTGGACACGCCTCCGTCTGCCTACTGGGGCTGGCACAGGGTGTTCGTGGTCTGAATCCCTATGTGCCTGTGGTGGCCTTGGCAATTGCGGTGGGCTGTGAGGGCCTTCACCATTATGTCCCTGCTGCAGCTGTTTCCGCAGGATCATATTATGTAGCATGGCACATACTATGAAGATGTGGGCACACGTGCCTGTAGAGTACTGTAAGGCTCCACCAGATATATCCAAGCAATGAAACTGTGATTTCAGCATCCCAGACACATGCTCTATGATGATTCTGGTTTGTGCGTGTGCCTCATTATGGAGTTCTTGCATGGGTGTGTGTGCATTTCTGATGGGAGTTATCATCCACGGCTCCAGTGCATAGCCAGCATCCACCACAAGGTGGCTATATGGGATGTCTCCCCTGACAAATACCTGATACAGCTGTGAGGCATGCCAGATGTGGGAGTCATGGTAGCTTCCAGGGCTGCCAGCACACACATCCATGATAATGCCCTGGGCATTGCACATGACCTGGCAGTTGATGGAGTGGAATCCCTTGCGGTTTATGTAGCAACTACCATGCTCACCGGGTGGTGACTTGATTTGTATGTGCATGCAGTCTATTGCACCCAGTACCTCCGGGTAGTGTGCCACATGGTGGAAGTGACGCATATTGCTGGCCAACTCCTCCTGAGTTCAGGGGAAGTATATATGCTCACTGGCATGTAGTAACATGGCATCCAGGAACTGGTGGAGTACCCTGGATGCTGATGCCTGTGAGATCCCCATGTTATCTCCAGTTGGCCTTTGAAAGGTACCTGTGGCTAATATTCTCAAGCTTACACATACCTTCGTGTCCACTGGGATGGGTTCCCCTCTGTTGTTTCTGGATCTCAGGCATGGCCGGCACAGCTCAACTATTTGCTGTATGATGTCCCTGTCCACCCTGTAACGCTCTATCTCCAGATCATGTAGCCCCTGTTAGGTTACCCTTGGTCTGAACACTCTTCACCTCCTCCGGGGCCTGAGGTGGTTGTCAGCATCATCCTCCACAACACCTTCAGTCTCCAACACAAGCTGATGAATCACAGCTATGGCAGCTCCCAACAAGTACATTGTAAAAGTTCCCCGTCTGTTTACACCAATGGTGCAGTGTTTGGGAATACACAAATGTGTGTGAGGTGCCTTCACACTTTATACTATTGTGCTTTGAACACTGATGATGTCATAGAGTGTGTATGTACATTTGGAGCTGCAGGATATCTTGTGTTTTACAACGGGTACTGCTATTGTGCTGCCTTTGGTGTTGACTTACATTTAGCTGCCATGGATTACCTCTTGCCCTTGCCTCAACTTTTCTTAACGATTCCCCTCCCATTGTCTGGCATGCATCCAGCAGCCTGCTTTCTTGTTTTGTACTTTCCAGAACCAGGATTGTCTTGCGAAATGTGTTCTATTGCCAATCTACTGCAGGTTTGCTTTGCTCGGTGATTACAGTTCTCTTTTCTTTGCAATCCGAAACCTCCCCTATCCTGTTCTGCAGGTTGCTGCTAGCAGCCTTGTTAGCTGCTGTCAATGGCCCACTGTGAGTTAATTGGTGTTAATTGCTCAGTTGTACTCCAATTACCCTACTGCAGCATTTCCTTATTGTCTTCCCCTAAACTTCCTTTTTGGGCTGTGGTGCGCGGCGCATGCATCCGCTTACCGGGTTTCGGGCACGTTTTCATCCATGTACACATGCGCTTTCAGGCACCATGTGTGCTCTCAGCTAAGCAAAGCTATACCTACATCCACGCCCCTGTCCTGCGGCTTTGCTTAGCAGTGGGCAGCCCGGATTTGTATTGCTTCAATGTGCTTACAGCTGCAGTGGCACACCCCACTGCTGATGTCATGTATTCTTCCCAACCACTCTTCGGTGTTGTAGCGCTGCACCGTATGGTACATCCTTAGGCCAGCGGGACGTTTGCGATTCACTATTACTTGCCTCATTTGCATGGCATTGACTACTAATTCATAGTTACCATGCCGAATACTGTCACAGGCCCTTAGCAACCCTTACAGTTTGGTTGTGGTGTAGCATGCATACCATTGACTATTATGGTGAAATCATGATTTGTGTTACATTGCTATTTTATGACATTTGCATATATTTTCCTTGTGTTCCCATTTGTGCACACATGCCCTACGGTTGTACTTTGCGTTACTGTGGCCATGTCATTAAATGTTATTTTTTATGTGTTGTGCATCTTTTCTTATGCCATTAGCTGTATATTTAGCCATTGGCATATGTTAACTTTGTAATACATGAGTCTGGTCCGCTTTCAAGGCTCCGATGTTCTGTTTGTCAAAATGTAAACTTTTTTTTTGGTTTACATTTCTGTAGGCTTACGCTACACCTACGCCACTTCATTTATTGCTATGTACCTTCATTTGCATGCTGCAGTACTGCGCATGGGGTGATTTGCATACCTACGCCGAGAGCTGTGCAGATCTGGTGTATGCTGGTAGTGCACGTGGAATTGGATCGTACCTGAATCGCTCGGCGGCCATATTTGGCATTATACCACCTACGCTATGCCTGCGCCTGGCGCAAGCTTCATGAATCCCTGGGAAAGTGATGATTTGCAACTGTGTCAATGTTGGGATTATGAAGAAATGCTTGATTAAGCATTAATTAAAAGATATACATAATATAGTGACTGCACACAGTTTAAGTTAAATACAGTTATAATGTATCATGCATTCAGAGCACAGAATGTCAACTTTTATTTAAACAGCAGCTTGTGTTACTGAGAGCTAATCTTGGAAGCCAAAGAATGCTAGTGTTATAAACTAATCTGTTTAAATCTGTATAATCTGAACAGGCTCATGGGAGTCAGTTTAGTGTCCTACATGAGAAATACTGAGCTAATGAATACTATTCTGCAGTAGTTGTTTCTAAGCCATTTATAAATAAATAAATAAAACAAGAGGAAGTATTTTGAGATAAAACAAATACATTGCCTTTATGGTAGGTAAAAAGTAAAAAGGAAAACTCTGTTAGTACCCAAGTAAATAAAATGATTATTAGCAATGAATGAGAAATTATTCCAGTATAGAGAACTGAACAGCCAAGCCTTCTTGATCATAATTCAAAAGGTCTGCCAGCTGAAAGTTCCCTTGAGTAAGTTGCAATGTACATGGGGTATGTAAAAAAACTTATCATGGATTCCTAATTAAATCTAGATATCTGTAATCACTGTAGAAGTAAAGCATAAAACAGTATGCACACTGAGAATTTTGAACAGTGTTTATGGCAACTGGGGAGAAATAGCCAAGTTAATGGGACCCTGTAATGGCTGCATGGGGGAGTGGGGTGCTGCGTGGGTGGAGATGGTGGGGCTGAGTGGGTGGAGGGGGTGTGGTTGCATGGACAGGGTTGCATGGATGGAGGGGGTGTGGCTGCATCAGTGGGGCTCTGGGTTTGCACCCCCCTGCAAAAAATCCTGCCAGCTCCCTTGTCTGGGGCCCAACCCCGGACCTCCCTGTCAATTGGTCCTGCACCACCTTCAGGTGGAAATGCCTCAGGAGATGGGGCTCACCCTCCCTGGGAGTGGGCATGACAGGCACCTGTCACCTGTCTCCAGGTCGGGGTCATAGTGTGTGGAGAGATCGACCAGCAGTTTGGTGATTTTCTACACCAGCTTGAGGGCTGCGTGTCATGATTAGAGAGTCAGCCTGGCACTGCGACTCAGCTCCCAGCACAGCCACCTTTGGGCTGTGAAGGTGCAGTGGTGACTGCCCATGGTTGGGGACCTCAGACCCACTGTTACCACATGGGGGCTTGTGGGCTTCCAATATCCCAACACCCCTCCCGATCAAGGTATTTACCCCATACAAGTGTCATATACCACCCCTGTATGCGTCTTGTTTGTCTTGTCTGTTAACCTACCCAACCTACCTCCCCAAATATACCTACTACCCCTCCCCAACGTTCCACTCTCACGTAAAAAAAAAAGGCAATCTGTACCCACAAAAAAATCTCGCCCCATACATAGCTGTCCATTTCGCACATGTGTCCACTGGACACAAATAATCTGGTCTAATTGGCATCATAACTTATTATTGTTATCCTCACCCCTCTCCCAGGGGTTTGAGTGTCCAAATCTACCTCCATATTCAATGTATATGCACAGCTGTTGCTGTAGAAGAAATGGGCAGCTATGGACCTTCCCTACACCCTTCCTGCACAGCCCTGGTGATTTTCCCTACTGTCTTTCCCTCTTTGTGCCCCTTTTTTCACCACTTTCCTATCAACCCTTTTTTATTTTCTTTTAAAAAAAATTGCGCAGGTGTAAGCTGGAGTAAGCACTTTTAAGCAGCAGTAAGCAGGTTTAAGCCTGTTTGCATGGGGTTAAGCAATGCCTATACAGGTTAAGCAATTCAGAAGCTAGCAGAGTATAAGAAACTGTAACCAGAAGTTAGCACTAATTACCTCCATGCAAACCGCTTACAACTGCTTTAAAGTGCCTTAATCACTCTGTATCCAATGGCCCATGTTCTGCCCAGCAACAAAATAAACAGCCTCTGCAAGGCTTCAAATCCAGGACCCTGCACATCATAAACAAAGTGATTTACCACTAAGCCATGACAGATATACATAACTCTGATGTTTTCAAAAACATATCATCCAACCCAGTTATGCAACAGTACAGAGAACGTATTCCAGCATTTAGATGTATGTGTGTGTGTAAATATATTAATATCTAAACTGATACAACATATCTATATATGTATATGTATGTATATATATATATATATATATATATATATATATATATATATATATATATGAGCATATATACATGCAAATGCCTACACTGACACATATATATGTCTACACCTATATGTCTACATATACACAGCAAGTTACATACATGTAAGCAGATATATATCTATGTAGGTATATACGGACATAGTTATATGTATGTAAGCAGATATATATATATATATATATATATATATATATATATATATATATATATATATATATATATATATGTATCTATGTAGTTATATATGGCCATACATCTGTAGATAACAATGGTAGATTAATTAAAACATATATGTCCACATGAACCGTTATTGGGGTTGAGAAGCTCCAAACATTATACGTCTTGTACGAATAGATATACCCCCCCCCCACAGCCAGACATGTCCTCCCTGCAATACACTACCAAGTGTTGCAGATCCCATAACCAGGACCTGAAATGACATGGGCACAAGATGTTAACAGTGCTACATCCCACCTGTATGATGTCAGGCTGGTATTGGTAACATATCATGCAGTACAGTCTGGCTCTCATAGAAATTGTAAAATTTGGAAGCTATCAACATCCCCAGGATACATATACACAGACACATATATGCAGATACAGATATACTTATATATATATATATATATATATATATATATATATATATATATATAAATATATATATATATATATATATTTATAAATATATATAGATATACAGATATATAAATATATATAGATAGATATACATGTGACTACACATACACATGCAGAGATATGTACAGTAAGATACATATGTAGAAGGTGCACACAATATGGAACAGCCACTATGCCTACAGTTAACACCTTAACAACTGAACACTGTATGGGCCACCCATACAAATGACAATCACTGCCTGATCCATATACCCGCAGAGAGGTCATAGGATATAACACCACACACAGGTTTGCAGAAATGGAAAACCTTTAATTGTGTAGTATTACAGTTGTATATGCCATGTCATATAGTTGTTCAGACACTGACATCCATATAAACAGAGTAATGCAACTGTGAAACATTTATACTAATACAGTAGTCTGGAAGGTTCACAACTGTTGCTGTCCAGGCCAAGCCCTTCAAACGGTACAACGGTACAGTCATACTGGGGCACTGGATACCAAACAATCAACAGTAAGTAATACAAGTGTATAGTTCAGCAGCCTCTATCTACACTCTGTACAAAATCACTATGTGGGAAAAACTTCAGTTGACCAAATGGGATGGAACTGTTACATAACAAGGCATAACTGATATCATCACAAGCACACTGACAAACAGAACAGTCTGTATAGCAGGAGGCAGTAGACCTGCATTAACCTAATTTATGTAAGTAATGTAAATATAAGTGATGTAAAAATATGGTGTAATATGGTGAAATATAGTTGTATGAAAGGTTGGACACTAAAGAGGGAGAAAAGGACCTGTACTGATTGGCTAGACAGAGGGACCGAGCTGGGAAAAGATGTGCACCAGGGAAGGGTGATAAAGGATAGTGCGGGAAATGTACTCACAAGCAAGGAAAGTGTGCTTAGCAGATGGAAAGAGTACTTTGAGGGACTGATGAATGAAGAGAATGAGAGAGAGAAAAGGTTGGATGATGGGATAGTGAATCAGGAAGTGAAACAGATTAGCAAGGGGGAAGTACAGACAGCTATGAAGAGGATGAAGAATGGATAGGCTGTTGGTCCAGATGACATACCAGTGGAAGCATAGAGGTGATTAGGAGAAACCGCAGTAGAGTTCTTAACCAGATTGTTTAATGAAATCTTGAAAAGTCAGAGGATGCCTGAGGAGTGGAGAAAAAGTATTTTGGTACCTATTTTTAAGAATACAGGTGATGTGCAGAGTTGTAGTAACTACAGAGGGATTAAATTGATCAGTCACAGCTTGAAGTTATGGGAAAGAGTAGTGGAAGCTAGGTTAAGAGGGAGGTGATGATTAGCAATCAGCAGTATGGTTTCATGCCAGGAAAGAGCACTACAGATGCGATGTTTGCTCTGAGACTGTTGATGGAGAAATATAGGAAAGGTCAGAAGGAGTTGCATTGTGTCTTTGTGGACTTGGAGAAAGCATATGATAGGGTGCCTAGATAGGAGTTGTGGTATTGTATGAGGAAGTCAGGAGAGGCAGAGAAGTATGTAAGTGATACAGGATATGTAAGAGGGTAGTGTGACAGTGGTGAAGTCTGCAGTGGGAGTTACAGATCTGTTTAAACTGGAGGTGGGATTACATCAAGGATCAGCTCTGAGCCCTTTCTTATTTGCAATGGTGATGGACAGGTTGACAGATGAGATCAGATTGGAGGCCCCATGGACTATGATGTTTGCAGATGACATTGTGATCTTTAGTGAGAGTAGGAACCAGGTAGTGGAGACCCTGGAGAGGTGAAGATATGCTCTAGAGAGGAGACAAATGAAGGTCAGCAGGACTAAGACATAATATGTGTGTGTGAATGAGAGGGAGGATAGAGGAATGGTGAGGATGCAGGGAGTAGGGTTGGTAAAGGTGGATGAGTTTAAGTACTTGGGATCAACAGTTCAGAGTAATGGTGAGTGTGGAAGAGAAGTGAAGAAGAGAGTACAGGCAGGGTGGAATTGGTGGAGAACAGTGTCAGGAGTTATTTGTGACAGACGAGTACCAGTAAGACTGAAAGGGAAGGTCTATAAAAGGGAAGTGAGACCAGCTATGTTGTATGGGTTGTAGGCAGTGGCATTGACAAAAAGGCAGGAGTCAGAGCTGGAAGTGGCAGAGTTAAAGATGTTAAGATTTGCACTGGGTGTGGCAAGGATGGACAGGATTAGGAATCAGTAAATTAGAGGGTCAGCCCAGGTTGGACGGTTTGGAGACAAAGTCAGAGAGGTGAGATTGCATTGGTTTGGACATGTGCAGAGGAGGGATGATGGGTATATTGGTAAAAGGATGCTAAGGATGGAGCTGCCAGGTAAGAGGAAAAGAGGAAGGCCTAAGATAAGGTTTATGGACGTGGTGAGAGAGGACATGCAGGCAGTTGGTGTGACAGAGCAATATGCAGAGGACAGGAAGAAATGGAAACAGATGATCCACTGTGGTTACCCCTAATAGGAACAGCCGAAAGAGAAGAAGAATGTAAATATAGGTGAATTGTATGGTACTGTACATCCAGATACCTTAAGGCAGTTCACCCCTAATACCCCCACATTTTAACAGCCTAGGTTATTTATGGTGCATCCCCCCAACTCAATAATACAGGGCCATATACCACTGTTACATACACTGGCCTCTGGAGTGCATAAAGGCACACATGTATTGTGTAGGTGAAGCTCACACATATATCTCAGCCCCATCATATGTGTGGGGGATACAACAGCAGTGGACTGATGGCAGCAATGACATGATATACTCACAGACCACTACAGAAGAACCCTTGACAGCATGTCATATGTGCAAAGCTTGGTATGTAGGTGGAGGACAGAGGCTGGAACACAGGCCCATATGTGGAAAACTGTTGCCATACACTAAGCAAGTCGCTGGTGTTACAGGATAGTCTGCAACATACCCTTAGTCAGGGAATTGAGGTTAGAAGCATAAATTGATGTATTCATGTACTGATAGCACTCAACACACACACACTGCCAGTGAAATATCTGACACAGGACCTGTGTGGTGGACAGACAAAACATGATAGGCACACCTCTGGCCACCAAGAGGATACACCCACAGTTGAAAGCTATGCAGACAGACTGCATTCCAAGGTAAACTAGTATATACACACACACCCTGTAACACCAGTACTATACAAAGCATAACACAACTCTACTCACACTCTGTCTGTAGTTCTGAAACCTCCTACAAATATGTAGCTGGCCTGAGCGTGCCGGTTCTCCTGTAAGTGGTATTGTTACCTGCTGTTTGTAACACTGATGCCCACACACAGGAAGGATGTCCATCACACAGGAAAGGTAAAGGGACCACGCTCACATGATGTAGGGATTTATAGTAGGTGGTTGCCATGACAGTGGTTATTGGAAGTACTACACAGCAATCTCCATGCAGTTAGCAAATGGAGGACACTGATTGCTGCAGATGCCATCACCTGATCATGTGCATCACCTACAACAGGTGGAATGTATTCAAAGCAGCTTAATCCATTTACTGGAGAAAGAGGGAGTGAGAGAGAGAGAGAGAGAGAGGGAGAAAAAAAAAGAATGAAAGAAAGACAAATCTCTTCAAAATAAAAGCTTAAGTCAAAGGCATTTAGCCAGCTGTCAGTCAACAAGACATCATTCCCACAACAGGTATGTGAAGTATATATACATGTAATAGAATGTAGTACCTGGTCCACCATAATGGGATAGATGATGTGGAATGATTTATATGTGCCATCAGGTGTTGTTGTGATGGTGTTCAGCTGAACAACTGCTATGGACAATAGTGTCTGTCCCTGTGGGTAGTGGGCCATAGCCATCAACTGTGCAGGTCAGCACTGACAGACAAGATGTAAGCCATCATAGTGTTTGCTGTGTAATGGGAAGTATGTATATTATGTGGCCACTAGCTGGTGGTGGAAGTAATGCCATTATGATGGACATGTGGGAGCCACAGCCCACCACTGGCAGGATACTCAGGTTAATCTGTAATGTAGCATGCCAGAATGCCATAGGTGTGTAATAGGGTTACCTGTAATTGAGTCCTACATATACTCCCCCCTAATGTCAGGCTGTGTCCAGATGTGGCACCTGTCTGTGTTGTAGCAAGGCAGAATGGTGCAGCTGTGCAGGAAGGTGTTGTGAGAGTGTGGAGCTGATGTCTGAATGTACCCCACATATAGCTATACATATGTATACATATGTCACATATATAATATATAAAGATATATATGTATATCAGCATGTTTGTCCAGAAATATACATATACCCATGTGTAGACATATATATGTGCACATATATACATCACACATATCTACACATATATAGATATTTACCTATATGCAAGTCTACATATATACAAACGCACACACAAGCATATATGTATGTAAAGACAAGTCCCCTATATTACTACCACAGTGATGCATGCTATGTGTGAGGCACCAGCACACATAGCATTACACACAGATATCTACAGCTGGCAGTGTGTGCACCATGGATGGGTATGTCACATGTTATTCCCTTGTTCGGACTCCATTGCCCCTGTCTGTGAAGTATGCAATGGGAATATGTGGAAGTATGGCAGGTACACATGTGGAGGTGGTCAGGATTGGTAGATATAGAGGACAGTCTACAGGGGTGGTATGTGACACATGGTGGGTAATCACCGTGGATGGTGTGTGTGGTCTGTGATGTGGATATCCCATGGGCCCCAATAAGGGCACAATGGAAACAAGCCTCCCACCCACTGCTACTCACAAAAGCAGTCCATTTTCTGAAGGTGCCAGGTCTGGAGGCTGAACAGGAGGGGCACGTTGGCCCTGTGAATGTGTACTGGGTGCCTCAGAGTGATGTCCCACATCCCACATGCGTCTGTGGAGCCCGGTATGGAACAGACCATAGACCTGAACTCAGGGGACAGGAACATGTCTGTGTGTGCCTGGGAGGGGGACAACATCCCCTGGGTGGTTCCACCTGATGGTATTGCTGGAACAGTACATGAGCAGGCCCCAGGTTGGGACACACATGTGATGTGGCCAGGTATCATGGGAAGATGTGTTTAGAGAGCTGGATCTGCTGGCCAATAGACCATATACATGTTATTGTGTCACTGTTATAAAACATATGTTGGTAGTAATAGTCTACACAATCCTGATACATGTCCAACAGCATGCATAGATATCCACAATAACACAGAATATCAGATGTTCAGCAATCTCAGAGCAGCCATACCACTGACATATATGGAACCATACTGGCCCTGACAATGGCATGCAGGTGAATAGCCTGTATTAGGCCAGCAGTGATAGTGTCCACACAGGGGACATGGCTACAATCACATAGCAGAAAGTGTGGTACAATACAATATCTGTCCAACCAGTAGGTAAGCTGTAGCCATACCTAATGAGTTGCGTCTACAATTTGTTGAAGCTGATATGATGGGAGGAGGGTGACAGAGATGTGTATTACAAATTGTGGTAACCTTGCTGTATGAGTTGCTCAGACCTGTTTCCATCTTTATGTCTTTCAGCCAAGATGGCACATGCACTATTCCCATGCGGAGAATGAAGTGTTGATAGCACACATGATCCAGCACTATCCAGTGCTGTTTGGCAGTGCTGCACATGAGCAGCAGGAGTGGACCACCCTGTGGAACAACCTAGTGCACAGGTCAATGATGTCAGACTGCACAACCGCAGTTATGAGCAGGTCTAGCATCATTGTAGTGACCTGCTTTGCAATGCCCATCGGTGTGCTGCTGCAGTCCGGGGGGATCACCTCATCACGGGGGGGGGGCCATGCCATCCATCCCCCCCTGACACATGTGGAGGAGCTTCTGGCCAGCCTCGTGGCACCTGCCCATCTGGACAGTCAACAGCCACTGGACTCCTTCATGGAGGTAGGTGTCACCCACACACTGCCTGAGGAGCATGCAGGTAAGGACACAGGGCACATCAGTAGACCACTGTTGTGTATACATCCACATTGGTACAGGTAGATAATGCATATCTGACATGTCATAGATATATTGTGTTGCTGCATTGTAGTGATAAACAGATGTAAAGATGTGGTAGTATCGTGGGAATGTACCGTTGATGTATGGTATTATTGCACCCACCCTGTAGCACTGCCACAGGTGTGGCCACTGACATTGCATCTCTCACCCTCTTATGTAGGTCCCTCCGGGATACCACCAAGGCAGCAGCCTGCAGCTGGTAAATATGTTTTATGTAGATGCTTGCCAACACACCAGGCATGTAATAGTGATGGTATATTTCATGCACACATCTAACACACCTACCCTGAATGCATGCTGTACATGTGCATGTATTGTTGCTGTGAAATGCACGGTCTCACAAGGGTGACCATGCTGGGGTATTGGAAGGATATGTCAGACACCTGCATGATAACTAACATCCTGTCATTGTGGAATGTGTCCACAGGAAGTAACATACTGGTGGTAGACATGGCCTACAGTAGTGACATGTTCGGAACAACACCCATATACAGTGCAACACCAGTGTATATACCTGTAGGACAATGGCAACTGCTGTAAAGATACACTATGGCATAAGGCATTACACTAGTCCACATTATCAGCTGGGTCTAGGCTGCAACATGTGGTGTTCAGTGTATGGGACACTGCAAAGTGACACATATGTGTAGGGCTTTCTTGTCATGCATCTGCATAAAAGCTGAAGGCGGGTCTCAGCATGACACACCAGTGCACTGCAGCAGGGATCCTAAGGATGGTAGGAATGTCTCTATCTGCACATAATCAAGTTCAGGACCTGTGGCAGCCATAGCCCTACCCGCACAGCAGTAGTAACGGTAGTGCATGAACACCATGGGATGTGCACATGAGTAGACCTTGCAATCATGCAGAATAGGGGGACATATGTAGGGCAGACTGAACATACACTGGCAAATGCAGATGGCCCATGCTGGTATAACCTTGCCAGGAGCAGTGACTGCTGCTATAGTGCACACAACAAGAGGTGCAATAAACCGTCATGATAAGGGAGTGCACACATATGCCCACATGGTGTGTATGCATTGTGGTCAGCAGCCACACACCTATCACTATCTGTAGACATTGCATGTAAAAGTACAGGACATATATCACATATCATGCTCACGTACTGCATAGATATGCGGTGATGTGGTCCCATGGCAGATCAAGGATGTGTGTGTAAAATAAATAAAGGTGTATACACCCCCCATAGCCACAGTATGCTCTGATGGTTGTCAGTGTAAGAGTATTGCAGTGGTCATACATGGTCTGTTGATTTCTGACAGCTGTAAATCAGGCATCAGGCATTCATCAATGACAACTGTCCAAATATCATTCCAGGTATGTGTTGCTGAAAAACATAGGGGCTGTGAGAAGTAAAGCTGACATAACTGACACAGTACTACACATTCCGCAATGGGTTGTACACCTGTGAGCTGTGGTGCACAGTACATGGCAGGGTGTAGAACAGGTGCACAGCAATACTGTGTACATGGGTGCAGTGGTATCCAGAGGAAGGGGCATCACCTAGTGACACAGCACATGCATCACACACATGTATACTGTTGCTAGCATGGATTGACTATAGCTGAACTGCATGCTGTTCTGTACTATATGTTCTGCATGTTGGCAGATGGGTAATAGGAGGACTGTGTGTACTATTATTGTGCAACCTCACCTGTGTGTGTGTGTGTGTGTGTGTGTGTGTGTGTGTGTGTGTGTGTGTGTGTGTGTGTGTGTGTGTGTGTGCATCCTGGTTAGTTAGTTTGCCTGCAGGGTCACTCTGGTGAAGTGGATGGAGGTAGATGCATGTAGGATGTGTGTGTGCATGTGTGTGTTTGTGTGTGTAGCCATGTATGCACATGTGTGATTATGGGGTGTTCATATGGCTGTACCTCCCTTTGGGACCATGCAGTATATGGACACGGACTGCCACATTACACACCAGGAATACCTGTCATGTGTGTAATAACAGGACAGCAAATAGTATAATATGGTCTGTAGCATGGAACAGGCATCCAGAGGGAAGGTAGACACCAGGTACACCCCTTAATATCGCAGTCAGCAGAGAGGTCACCTGCAACCCACGTATGCAGCTCTACAGCTGCATTTGGGAAGTACTAAACACCAGGGAGTGTATCCAAATATTACAGATGTCACATGATAGGCTGAAGGAGCAGCATATCTGGCATGTGTTGAGCATTAGATACACATAGCACACCAGTGCGAGATATTATGGATACAACATAGTAGCCCACACATATAGGGGCCATGCACATCATTTCTGGGCATACAGAGGGTGCATACTGAATGACAGCAGTGAGACCATGTAAATCCACTACACACAGGTCAGGCAGGTAAAGTAGCAACAGACCTTGTGTTGTGGCTGCTTTTGTAGGCATTTAGAGGACTGTGATGTTAATGAGTGGTATCAATGTGTGTATGTTAACAAGTGTGATGCAGGATGGGGTAACACATGGACATATAAGTGGGACTGTCTGTAAAGCCATGGACAGGTAGGTATTACAGAGGTGTGTGTGTGTGTGTGTGTGTGTGTGTGTGTGTGTGTGTGTGTGTGTGTGTGTGTGTGTGTGTGTGTGTGTGTACTGTTAGGCAATGCTGTACGGGTTTTAAAGTGCATTTATTGTTTTCCCCCACAGGTGGCGAGGTGGGTCAGGGTCCCTCCTGCATGCAATCTGATGTTGGTGTCCATACAGATACCAAAGATGATGATAGTACTGTTCAGGCACAGGTGAGGCTGTCAGGGGCCAACACTGTGCCAGCATTTGACATCCCCCTTTTAGCCACCCCAACCCCGCACACAGTTTCAGTGCCTACACATACCCCATCTCCAGTGGCCATAGCACAGGAACAACTGGTGTTTTGTGGCAGTGCACAGGGAAGTGTGGTAACCATGCCTACTGTGTCCAGTCTCAGCAGGCATAGCTGGATGGCCGGCAGGGCACCACATAGGCGGATGTCCCAGGGTGCTCAAGGTGGGGCCGCTGGACATCATGCCCCTGGCATAGGCAACATAGCAGGTACCAGCAGGCGCATGTTTCAGGCTGTAATGGCGGCGCAGGCAGGAAATTGAATGTTACACCAGACAGGGCCTGAGGCTGCAGAGGGCTGCTCTTGCATCTGTAAGCGACAACCTCCATGAACTGTCGGGTGCCATCCGTGCTTATACTGGATAAATTACATGATGAGATGATGGCCCTCATTGGCTGTGGTGTGTCCGTGCTTCAATGTGTGGTGGGGATATGGCGATGCCCATGTGGATGTGGGCCAGCAACACCAACAGCTGGCAGTCAATGTGGACATGCTAGGACACCAAGGGGCTCTCATAGTGGCAGTAGCAGCCCCGGCAGTGCAGGAGGTGTGCTGTCCACACCACACCACAGCAGGCCACATGCACGTGTTTCTGGCCTGTCCTAGGAGGGACCTGGTACCAGTGGACAAATGTCATCAGCAGGTGAGAGTAGCACATCAAGGCCTGTACCTGGATGTGCCAGCGGTACCCCTGGCAGGCACAGTCCACATGTCTGTGGCCAGAGGCAGTGAACTGCACACTCTGCCAGGTATGGTCTGCAGCTGTCCCTAAACACCTGTGTAGGGCAGCCACATGGCAAAACTGTGTGCATGCATACCCACACACTATGTAAACACACCTAGGGCAACCCAATACCTACACACACCACATCACTTTGCCCAGCTCCTCACAGTACACCCCTCACCCACACACATGGTGTCAAATGTATTGCCCACCCTTGGCCTCTGGCAAACCAACACCACACCCTGTGCATATGATGATACCTGTACCCAATTCCATTGATGCAAGGACAGGCTGATATGGTTCTGATGCACATGGTGACTGTACAACAGTGTACCACAGTACTGCAGTGTAACATGTTGTAGAAAGTAGAGTGTGAGGTATATTTGGCAGGTAGTGTAGCCATCCAGTAATGATGTCTTATAGCTCTTAGTAACACTGGTTGGTTGTGGTCTCTATAATGTTATCTATTTTTGTTGTAGGCATACATATGTCAGCACTAGGATGCCCTGTGCATATGATGATACCTGTGCCCCATCCCTGTCATCCATACCATCAATGCAGGGACAGGCTGATATGGTTCTGATGCTCACAGTGACTGTAACACAGTGTACCACAGTACTGCAGTGTACCATGCTGTCGGGAGTAGAGTGCAAGGAATATTTGGTGGGTAGTGTAGCCATCCAGCAATGATGCATTATAGCTGTTAGTAACACTGGTTGATTGCAGTCCCTATAATGTTATCTATTTGTGTTGTAGGTGTACATGTGTTAGCACGAGGATGGTCTGCAGTCATATTCCACAATGGGGTATGTCACTGTGCTGACACTATGGCTGTGACATATCTGGGGTACAGTCGAACACATTTCACAGATTACTAAACCGGTTATTGCCTGTGCCACAAAGACAGGTGGCTGGCTAAGACATGTATAGCCTGCAACCTAATGTAGACCCATCCACATACATGCACACTGTTACTTGGCAACACTGGGATTAGACCCCTACCTAGCTATGTTGTGATACTGACGTGTGTGGCTTACATTACATACACCACAAAGCGTTTAGGGTGAGGTGTGTCCCACATTAAATGGTACATGCAGAACATCCCCCAACATGTACAGTATGCTAATTGGGGATGTAATGGGTGTATTTGGATGATATGTAGTGTGACATACCATTATATACACATTTACAGACACATAACAGCCAGACACACATCTGAGATACCAGGGCCTATCGCTGCTAACTAACTTGACTGTGTCTCCAATGTGGTACAGGTAGGTTGCACACATCACATGCATAACTGGCTTGGATTGTGATAACAGTTACCTTTATGATTGATAGTGACAGTGGTAACCATACCGTGGTACATGGGATGTATACCTGGTGTACCTTGGTGTAATAACAGTGTACACAACACCCACATCCCCCACTGGATATTGTACTCCCTGAACCCCATGATGACACTGCCATACCCACCATCACACATTGGCTGCGACTGCTCTACAACCCATAGTATACCCCAACATTGGTACTACAGGTATATGCATCTCATGCACATGCCACACGTGTAGTAGGGCATCAGTCAAACTTAGGTTGCGTGTACATATCCCAGCTGGATACCTGACATCTGCACATCTGTACAGGGACTGACAGTCATCAGCTTGGCAGGTAGCTATGCAGTAGCATGAGTGCATTGACAGACCAGTAAGGGGTATATAGGTTCATAGATTAGTACTAAGCTAATTGCCCTTGCGAGCCTTTTTAAGCCTAGCCAATTATCCTTTGTGAGACTCAAACCCTGCACCTTGTGTTTGTAAGGTAAACACCTTAACCATTAGGCCATCCTTCCAACCCCCATATACCGTGACACAACTCACACACCAGGGATACAACAGGGAGGCCTCAGTGTCCAGCCATGCTCACAGGTATGCCTGTTGTCAGTACTACATTAAGCACTCTGCTCTTGCCTGGGTTAACACTGTCAACAGTAGTACTGCCATGATACACTACATGTCAATGTGACAGCACGTACCCTGGGCTACTACACCTGTATGTAACACATTCACATGGATAACAGTGCTGTACAGGCCTCATATATGTCTGTGTCCCATGCATGACACTCACACCCCTTGCTACTGTAATGACAGTACATAGGTGCATGTATTGTACATGGCATTAAATACACTTATTACAGGTTATCAGACTAGGTTGTGTGTCCTGGTTACCAGGGCTAAGCTATGCTTAGCAAGTATCAGCATTGCTGCAATATAACAGCTAAGCTGATTTGCACACTGGTAAGTGCTGCCTACACTATGTAAGTCCCTGTACATTTACCATAGCTTAGAACCGCTTAGCTTTGTGCAAACCTGTGCAAAGCTGCTCAGAACTGCCTCAATCACTCTATATCTGACAGCCCTTGTTCTGCCCAGCAATAAAATGAACAGCCCTTGGAAGTCTTGAACCCAGGACTCCTGACACTGACGTCACAGCACTTAACCAATATGCCATGACCAGTATGAAGACTGCTGTTGTTTTACCAATATAGCTGTCAATACACATATTGAGTAGTATTGAACATTTGCCTGTAGCTCCTAAATTGTGTAGTCCTTGTTATTAATATGACTTTTGCATCACATATGTTGTTTTATCATAATTTGTACATAGCAGATACATACAGTGAGATACATGTGGGAGGGTATACACAACCGTGATGTTTATTCATGACAGGAATATGGTTGTATACATATAATAGGTCTACATATGTCTACATATACATACACATCTGTATAGTGCTACATATCTATGACCATGCGTACATCTCTTCATATGTACACATATATATATATATATATATATATATATATATATATATATATATATATATATATATATATATACACACATACATATATGTATATATACATATGTGTATATAGAGATATATGTATATGTATATATAGATATATGTGTATATAGCTATATATGTATGCACATCCTATGTGTACAGATATGGCTAGTTATGTTGGTACATATGTAGATATCTATAACTATATTTGCATACATATCTATTCTAATATACCTATGACTGTCAATATATATGTAGATATCCATACATATATGTGCATATGTATCACTAACTGTATATGTGTAGACATATATTGCTCTGTATATGCATATATCTGGGTGCATGTATGTATGTCTAGGTACATATGCATACCCATCTATATATGTCGATATGTATATGTGTAAATATGTGTAAATATCTATATAGATATATGAATAATTATATATACATATATTTTCACCATATGTCCTGAACATGGAGTATAGCCCTACCTCAGCCCCTATAGTCCCAACTTCGTAGTGCAAGGGGATGTCAGGTATGTATAGCATGACTATTGCTACTGTAATAAGGATTGTCTTCACAGACATGGTGTGTGTGGGAGGTCACATCTGCTTTTCACATGTGCACCATTGGCTACTGACAGACATCCTAAGGACATCATAGTACAGTACCGCTGCTAACACGTAATGCTCCTGTGGACTACAGCAGACATGTTGACCAATATATGTGGACATTCTGACACACTCTGGACAGTCCAGAGGTATAAACAGAACCCCTTAGTGCAAAACATGTGGACCAGGCCTGCCAATATGGATGTTAACAGCCATGTAGATGGGTATAACACATAATGACTGGTATACATTTGCCCCCATAGGTTATGCATTCACACACCCCTGTCTCTCCTGACAAATAATAACTGCTGGTACAGAGGTGCCATGGCCGCATACTACCCACTAGATATTGACATACATCTGTACAGCATCCCACTGCACTGTCTGACATACATGACTGTTAAGGGAGGCCCGGCAGCTGTACATTTGGCAAGTATCTGGCCATGACATCTCACTGGGTAAGTGCACTAAGCTGCTAGGCATGTAACAAAGCACTGTGCAGTCTACAAGCAGACTGGCTCAACACTGACCTCCATCTCCTATGGGGGAATGCACATGTACCTGCATATATAGCAGGCCCTACAGGCACGCCACAGCACAGGTTAAGATACACCTGTGTGAAAGTGCATAACTACAACCAATGTGAACACAGCCACAGCCACATATGGTAAGATATCATAATATTACAGTATATGGACTATCTGTTCAACACCATCCTCATATGTGCCACTCGCACACTAACCCTACATATACTGGGCAGCTACACAGTGTGGTCTGATGCCTGTCTGTGGTATGGGACATGTGTGTGTATGGTCCTACAAACATGTAAGCCAATACGGTAACATACAGTGGAGAAGCATGTAACATCAGATAGGGCGGGACCAAGAACAATGACATCTGCCATGGTCTGTAAACAGGCCAAAGTACATATTAACAACACATACACTGTCGACATTCACCATAAGTACACAGATTTCAGTACTGTGCACACAACCATAGAATGTCCAGGTTATGTCATCAAATATAACCCCTACTGTGCATAACATGTGTAGCAGTCTGATATCTCACTGGCTTGTTATCAGATATGATGACACTAACTATGGTGTACAGCACATATGCACCTCTTAATGCATGACATATATACAAAGGTTGACAGAGTTGTGGCTGGAAGCACATACACAGGGCCAATATTGACATGTTGCTTTGATAACCTCATACATATACTGTTGTAACAGGGTTTGTTGCAACATATGTCCTATGAGGGATATGAAGTCAGTAACTGTCACGGCTTTCACCATCCACAGACTGCAATCCTCGCACTACCTTCTGCAGTTCACAGATAGATGCTCTGTGGGTAACACATGAAATCAAAGGCATCACACACTGCCCAGTCTGCAGATGACCCTACAGATGGGGAATCCTCATAAACTTAGCACTGGCATGGCAGGTATTAAAACATGTAGGACAGCCATATCCACACACACCCTGTTAAACCAACATTACTCCAAATGCAGAATAGCAGCACTTACAGTCTGTAGTCGGGTCAGACACATCCCCTTCCTGTGTGTTGCCCTGTTTCCACAGTGTATGTTGTTAGAGGTAAATCCCCAATCCATCTGAGATGCTGTTTGCCAAATAACAGATCAGGTTCCTGCTCACAGTGAATGAAAATGCCCAGCACCAACATGATGTTCCTAGATATTGGAGTGTGTTTCCATGCAATTGGCTATGAAAATGTTACCACAGCTATTCCACATGAAATCAGCTAGAGGAGGGTTGCAATTCATGCACGGGCCATCAGCTAATCATGAGCATCACTTAAAATACACATGCTGCTCCCTAAGCAAAGCAGGTGTACTTCTCCACATCCACCAGAGAGGAAGTGAGAGAGGCAGACAGAGGCAAAGACAAGTCAGGGAGGGGTGGGAGAGTAAAACTTAGGCATGTTTGTGTCACACACCTACCAGCATAGGGTATCAAATCCCTGACGACTTTGTAGTGCTATCACAATTCTATGCAGTTATTGGATGCGCCACATAGGTTACATGTTGTTGAGCCCTCAGAATGTACATGTGATGGTGATTGACATCTGTAACATGGATATGGTAGCTATATGGTATGTGTAGTATACATGCCTGTCCACAAGAACAGGTCCCAGCGTCAACACAGCCAAATTCTCACTGGGACACACACACATTGACACACTTGGCAGGGCAAGGAATACAACTCATCACTAGTGAGATTGCCACAACACATTACTGTGCAGGTATCACATGCTCCACAGAGGTCATATGGAGGTTATATGGGCAAAGGGTATGGGGAGGTGTCTGACATCAGACAGCATGCTTCATTATGCCATTGTAATGTAATTGTTTATTACTTTATCAATTTCCTTTCTTTTAGCTTGTATATCTAAATTTTGGATCTTTCTTTAACCTCTTTCCAGTCAGTATCTGTCTTGTCACTAACATCTGACTCCAACTCTAGTTCTCCTTTTGTTTCTTTTATTTCTAAATCTTCTATTTCCTCGGGAAGTATTGTTGCATATTCAATCTGATTCCTTATTTATGTCTTTCTCAATTCTACTTTCTTCTACACTTATTATTTTGTTATTTTTTACCATGTTCCCTTAAATGCCCTATTTGTTTAGATTTATAGGTTCATAGGCTCATAGGTAGGTACTAGGCTATAGGCCCAAGGGCCTACGTAAGCCTAGCCAACAAGGTTCCCTGGCTTACACCACCCAAGAAAGTTATTTTCCTGTGCCACTGTCGAGCAGAGACACAGAAGTGATCCCCGGGGTGTATTTCCTATTTCCCATCCACTCATCAAGTTTTTTCTTGAAGAGTGCTAATGAAAAACTTTGCTTGACATAGATGGGTAGCCTGTTCCAGAGTATGGGAAGTCTCTGGGACAGGAATCTATCCCTCCAGCATGCCCTGTTTATTGTGATGACAAGGTTTAGGTCCATAGAGCGTGCAGCTCGGAGGGATTGGGATTTCTTTAGGTGTAGTATGTCCAGCAGCTCTGGGTTTGACATAGCTTTATATGTTAGGCAGAGATCACCTCAGAGTAGGCGATATGCTACGGAGTAAAGTTGGAGTTTTTTGAGGTGGTCAGTGTAGGGTATTTGTCTGAGGCCAGTCATCCTCTTTGTTAGGTACTTCTGTGGCCTTTCCAGCTGCTGCAGATGTCTTGTGAGGTACATTCCAAAAGGGGCGTTGTAGTCTATAATGGGTCTAATGAGTGTCGAGTAGAGGGGAACAGTGACCTCTTTTTTCCTGGATGAGAATCCTTTTATGATGAGGTGTGCCATGTAGAAGGACTTCCTGACTACTGTGGCGATGCGACTATCAAAGGAGAGACTACTGTCCACCTGGGTCCTAAAGTCTCTTATCACACATTCGGTGGTAAGTAGATTGCTGCCTATGTGGTATTTCATGGGTACAGAGTATTTACCAAAGGGGATGACACTGCACTTTTTGGCATTGAGCTTGAGGCCATGGCTCTGACACCAGGCATCTGTCTCAGAGAGGCCCTTCTGTAGGATGTCCACATCATTTGGGGACTTGACTATGGCTCCTAGTTTGCAGTCATCTGCGAACTTCGTTAGCCAGAGGCCTTCTGTGTTAGCCTGTACTTCAGAGAAGAAGATACCAAACAGGAGAGGTCCCAGGATGGAACCCTGTGGTACTCCACTTGTCACTGCTTTGAGGTCAGATTTGGAGTCTGCAACTTTTACAGTGTGGGTTCTGTCAGTGAGCCAGTTGGCAACCCATCTTGTGACATAGGGATTTATATCTAGTTTAGTGAGTTTAGCTATAATTCCAGAATGGGGGATTGTGTTGAAAGCCTTGGCGAGGTCAAGATAGGCTGTGTGAACCACCTTACCTTCATCTATGGCTTTGGTGACTGCCTCAAAAAAGTTGATCAGGTTCAGGAGGCATGATCTGCTTTTCACAAACCTGAACTGGGTGGAATCCAGAGTTTGGAGGTTACCAATGTCTTTGTTTATGAGTTCCATGATGATACATTCCATGGCCTTGCAGACCAGGCTTGTCAGGCTAATAGGTCGATAGTTCCCGGGATCAGTGTTGGCTCCCCCTTTGTGGAGTGGGATAACTGTTGCTGCATGCCATTCAGTGAGCACAAAGCCTGATGCAAGGCTATTATTGAACATGGTGCTTAAGTGGGGAGTCAGTTCATTCTGAAGTTCATGTAAAACACAGCCTGGGATGTTGTCTGGTCCTATGGATGTTGTGTTTTTGGCTTTAGAGAGTGCAGCTTTTACCTGCGTAGTTGTGATTACAGGGACTCTGCATTCTTCCTGTATAGATATGGGCCCCTTTAGGGTTTATTTAATTCCTTTTCACATTTTCTTTCATCATTACCATAAACCCCCCCCCATGTGAAACGTTTCTTTTTATCATACATGCCAACAAAATGACCCATTTTTCCACACACAAAAAACATGTTTTTGTTTGCCCTCAAAGTCATACAACAGCTCTATTCCTGTCTATGTTAATCATGCTAGGAGTGTAAATAATTTTATTGTTTTCTATTTTCAATATAACACTGTAATTTTAAGCCCCAGTCCATAAACCAATGTTATCAAGTACTCTTACATTCTTTTAACTTCTGCACAACAGTTATTTAACAAATGTCCTTTAACAGACTCTCTACCCATCTTTGTATGAAACTGAATATTCACAATTTTAGTGTTTCATGGTAAAAAAATCTTAACAATATACCTGTTCCATGGATACATATATTTTTTATCACAATTTTCAAAAAAGTGTCTAGTCCTATAACAGTTTCAGTCACAATATGTCTCTTTTTTATCAAAATAAATGCTCATACTGCTTGAACTTTTGTTCCTAAAGGCACAATCACTATGAGCCATATTTCACACCTGTCCACTGCTTTCTCCTCTTTACCTTGTATACATGCAACAAGCTTCTGTCTTCCCAACTCCTCTATTTTCCTACTTTCTCTTTTCTCTTCTTTTTTCTGCTTTGTTATATCTGCAAATGACATTTTCTTTTAATTCTTTCTCCATCACTTCTCCCAAGGACAAATCATTCCCACTGTCTTATTCCTTCTCTTCCAACAAATCAGCCAATAAATCATCCCCCAACCCTCCCGACTGGAGGGTTGTAACAATAATTCTGTCTTGCTTGCTGTAAGCTCCAGTTCATAAACGTTGTTATATAGTACTTTTGCAATACTTTTAACTTCTGTAAAAAAAGTTATTTTCAAATGTCCTTTAACAGTCTCTCTATCCATCTTTGTACGAAATTGAACATTCACCTTTTTCATGTGTCTCACTATAAAAAGTCTTAACAATGTACTTATTCCATAGGATGATAGGTTCATATGATGATACTAGGCTATTGGCCCAGAGACCCTTATAAGCCTTAGCCAAGAATTTCACCCATGTTCTCTCAAAGTCAGCACATGTTTCCCCTGTTAAATACTTTAGCCTACACACAAACAGTTGCCAGTGCTGAGATTAGAACTCCTACCTATCTAGTTATTTGCACTATAGTAATACATATTTATCGCACACGCCACAGAGCTTATAATTCCAAGGATATATATCTTTTTTATCATAATTTTCCAAAAAGTCTCTACTCCTATATCAGTTTAAAAAAAAAGTCACAATAGGTCTCTTTTTGAATCAAAATAAATGCTCTTACCTGTTGAGCTTTAGTTCCTAAAGGCACAACCATTGTGTCCCATGTTTCATATCTGTCTGATGCCTCCTCTTCTTTATCTTGTATAGTCACAACAAACTTCTGTCTTCCCAACTCCTCTGTTTTCTTACTTTCCCTTTTCTCTCCTTTTTTCTCTTTTATTAAATCTGTGAATTACATTCTCTTTCATTCTTTGTGCTCCTCCTTCCAAATTCTCTCCATTGCCACTCCCTAGGACAAATCATTCCCACAGTCTCATTCCTTTTCTTCCAAATATCTTTTAACAGTCTCTTTATCCGTCATTGTATGAAATTGGATATTCACCTTTTTTATGTGTCTCATGGTAAAAAGTCTTAACAATTTACCTGTTCCATGGATGCATATCTTTTTTAATCACAATTTTCCAAAAAGTCTCTAGTCTTATAGCAGTTTCAAAAAAAGTCACAATACGTCTCTTTCTTATTATATCTGCGAATGACATTCTCTTTAATTATTTCTCCTCCTCCTTCGGAATTCTCTCCATCACGTCTCCCTAGGACAAATCATTCCCACTGTCTGGTTCCTTCTCTTCCAACAAATCAGCCAATAAATCATCTCACAACCCTCTCGACTGGAGGGTTGTAACAATTAGCCCATTTTGCAATCACACCTCCATTTTTACACTATTAAACAGCTCCACTTGGAACAAACCCTCCAAGTCAAACAAAACATCATCCAACCTCCTCTCAATTCCATTCTCCATTCTCTTATAGGAACAGGCATTCAGCTCAGTTCCTAGTTCACTCTCTGCCATACTGTGGTGTTCTTCCAGCCGCCACTGCACCAGGAATGGAGTGTAAGTATGCACACACTCATTGGCCATATGGACCATGAGAGTGGCAGCAAGTGGGAGAAATTCCCCAGTGTGTTGGCCAAATTTTCCTTACTCAGTATAAATGCCACCTCAGGTATTCCCAAATAGGACAAACCCAGTAAAAAAAAGTATAAATAAAATTTATAATGGTTGCCTCTATATCTCAGTTATTTCATTATATTTTTGTCTTCTGACTGTTTTATTGCAGTGGAATCATTAAGTGGTTATAGTCATTATATCTGAATGGATGTTCCACTGTAACGTGGTCTTGGAGTTTTCTTTCCACAGACTCCACTCTTTTAAGAGGAATGTTAGACATTATGAAATCCTTTTTAACTTCCTTGTAAGAATGTAAGGAGTGTGAGCCACAGGCATCCTGCATAGCTTCTGGAACTTATTTTCATTTTCAGTTTTTTGCTCAAATTACCCTAATTTGTGTTCTCAAAGCAGATCTTACCTCTTTAGCTGTAGTTGTAAATGCTTAACAAAATAAACTAGATGGACTTCATGTTTTAAGACTTACAATTTGTATTCCAAGTGCCAAGAGACCCTCTTCCATATTCTTCCTGAGGTGTCAAAACTACCACTGTAATCCAGGAGCCGTTAACTGACCACTCTTGCTTCAGCTTCAAAGTACTGTTAGCAGACATTTAAACTGCTTTGCTATTCACCAGCATCTGCAGTGTGAAGATGTGTGCCATGAATGTTAGCAAAATATATCTATCTTCCTAAGCAGCACATAAAATAATTCTGACTTTTGCTTTTTGAATTTGGGTTAATTATGTATTTTTTCCTCTATCTACTGAGGTGCCAATGTCCTTGTGCATGACATTTACTCAACTCTGTTGTATTTATAGCTACACCCTTGACTTCTTACACTGTGACATACCAGCACTTCATCCAAACCTGTGTTTTAAGCATTGTCATGATTTGTAAGATTATGGCATTCATTGTTTTGTGTAGGGAAATGGTATTTTATCTTTTAACAGTGAATTATGTGTAAGTTGTTACCACGTATCATTATTCATTTTTCATTCCTGGTTCACTTACTGTTATGCTTGATTAATATAGACAGGATAAAGCAAAATAAGGGAAACATTGTAAAGCACCATTTGTGTGGGATCCCCCCTGCCAAAAGACCAACATTTACTGGGCTCCACTTCCATGCTTAGCTCACATTCTATGATCAGAGTCTGACACTCTTTTTTATCAATCAGCTGTTATTAGCAGTGTCTCTAGCAGTATCTGCATCTGTCCACATTTGATCTCTCTTTCTCCTCCTCCTCCACTTTTGTCACATCAGGGCTCAAACCCTTTTTCATCTTATGTTACGTTTCCATCACTTCCTCCTTATTTGGGTCTTCTCTGCTAGTACACACTGTCCCCCTGTTTGTTTCAAGGCTATTTAAAAGCACTCTATCTGTATACTCTATTTTTCCCTTCCCTTTTCGCCTGTACAACAAGGATGCTTTGTACATGTCTTTGCCAGAATGTACACTGGTGACATGGCCTTGTCCACCTCCACTTTCACATCCACAGTAACCTGTCTATTCCCTCCCTTACTTCCTCCTACTAAAAGATAATTGATGGTGCCCCCTTTTGAATCTGGTGTATCTTTTACTGTTGTTTTGATGGCAAGTCTCCATGATCCCCCACTTCCTTCTTGTCCCCTCTCCTTTGAAACTCTCCATCCTTCTCCACTCTGAACCATTTTCCCCACCACTCTCTGCCTCTCATTGTTTGCATTTAGAATGTAATGGCCTCCCCTTTAGTATGTCAGCACTGATCCCTCTCCTAGCACATGAGTTTTATGATCCTAGGATACACCATTCAACCAATTGCCACCTCCTTCGTTGACTGCCATAGCATTGGCCCCATCTCCACCCTCTTTTTATGTTGTAGCACTCAGAAATCATCCAACATTTTCACTTTTGTGTCCCCCCATTATCAAGTTCCTATTCGATATTCCTGTTATACTATTAATTATTCTGCTTAGTGAATCCCTGGTAAAAACAATTATATGCCCGCCATTATAACTTGAATTCCACTTGGCTTTCTTACTCTATGGGTCCTAGCTACTCGTAAATCCTCTCTTCTCCTTTCCTTCATCTGTTTAGTAACCCAGACTTGTATGAACTTGGTTACATTCACTCCCTCCACTCCTACTATTACTGTTATTATATGGGAATCTCTTGGGGATATGTTTTCCACATCATCCAAGTTTAAGCTTACTTAGCCTGACTTACACTAGATTTCTATCACAAATGTCTAGATTTTTGCCTCATATTTTTGGTGTGTTCCTTAAAATTATGTGGCTTTCCATTAAATCATTGAAGACTAACATCACTAAATAATGACAGATATTTGAGTTTCAGAAGTCATATCTTTCAGAAAATGCACAATCCAATGACAGACCACAAATACCACTGCATATGTACTCAGGAATGTAGGTGTTCTGTGTCTGCATAGTGTGTACCACCATTTGCATGTATAAATCTGTCAATGTTTTAAGTTTATAGGAGCAAAAAAAATCTGTCCCTGAGTCCATGATTTTTGCCCCCCCCCCATTTATTTTCAGTATTGCCCAGAATTCTTGCACTAGGGTGGCCACAGTGTTGCAGCAGTTAGCATTGTCGCATCACAGCAAGAGGTTCTCTGGTTTGATTCTTGGCTGGTATGCCTTTTGTGCGGAGTCTGCATGTCCTCCCTGCAGTTGTGTGGGTTTCCTCCGGGTGCTTCGGTTTCCTCCCACATCCCAAAGACATGCAGTGCATGGATTGGACACTCTAAATTGTATTAGCTGAGGCAAGACCTTATTTATTTGTGTCTCTGTGTGAATATGGAAAGAGTGATAATGGTTAATATGTGGAAAGAGCCAAAGTAGGTTGATAATGAAACAGGAGAAGAGAAGAGCTCCAATTTCAAGTACTTGAACTCTACTTTTATTAAAGTAATCAGACTTGCAGCTATCATTAGAACAAAGAAACAAAAGTGCACTGAGAAAGGTAATATTTAAACCATGTAAGAACTTCACTTGAGAAATATATAGGTTCATAGGTTGATACTAGGCTATCTGCCCTAGGGCATTTATAAGCCTAGCTAGAGTGTGTTTGGCTTTCGCCATCCTTTTAGATTAGTTGACTGCGCCTCTGTATAGTAGGTCACAGAAGGTAGCCCTTTTAAGGTTAGTTTACTGTACCTCTGTCAAGCAGGGACACAGAAGAGATCCCGGGGTAAACTTACGTTCTCCCATCCACTCGTCTTCCCAACTCCTCTGTTTTCATTACTTCCTTTTCTCCTTTTTCTTTTATTAAATTCAGAATTACATTCAAACAAAGAACAACTCTTTCATTCTTTGTGCCTCCTTCAAATTCTCTCCATTGCCACTCCCTAGGACAAATCATTCCCACAGTCTCATTCCTTTTCTTCCAAATATCTTTTAACAGTCTCTTTATCCGTCATTGTATGAAATTGTATGTTCACCTTTTTTATGTGTCTCATGGTAAAAAGTCTTAACAATTTACCTGTTCCATGGATGCATATCTTTTTTAATCACAATTTTCCAAAAAGTCTCTAGTCTTATAGCAGTTTCAAAAAAAGTCACAATACGTCTCTTTCTTATTATATCTGTGAATGACATTCTCTTTAATTATTTCTCCTCCTCCTTCTGAATTCTCTCCATCACGTCTCCCTAGGACAAATCATTCCCACTGTCTGGTTCCTTCTCTTCCAACAAATCAGCCAATAAATCATCTCACAACCCTCTCGACTGGAGGGTTGTAACAATTAGCCCATTTTGCAATCACACCTCCATTTTTACATTATTAAACAGCTCCACTTGGAACAAATCCTCCAAGTCAAACAAAACATCATCCGACCTCCTCTCAATTCCATTCTCCATTCTCTTATAGGAACAGGCATTCAGCTCAGTTCCTAGTTCACTCTCTGCCATACTGTGGTGTTCTTCCAGCCGCCACTGCACCAGGAATGGAGTGTAAGTATGCACACACTCATTGGCCATATGGACCATGAGAGTGGCAGCAAGTGGGAGAAATTCCCCAGTGTGTTGGCCAAATTTTCCTTACTCAGTATAAATGCCACCTCAGGTATTCCCAAATAGGACAAACCCAGTAAAAAAAGTATAAATAAAATTAATAATGGTTGCCTCTATATCTCAGTTATTTCATTATATTTTTGTCTTCTGACTGTTTTATTGCAGTGGAATCATTAAGTGGTTATAGTCATTATATCTGAATGGATGTTCCACTGTAACATGGTCTTGGAGTTTTCTTTCCACAGACTCCACTCTTTTAAGAGGAATGTTAGACATTATGAAATCCTTTTTAACTTCCTTGTAAGAATGTAAGGAGTGTGAGCCACAGGCATCCTGCATAGCTTCTGGAACTTATTTTCATTTTCAGTTTTTTGCTCAAATTACCCTAATTTGTGTTCTCAAAGCAGATCTTACCTCTTTAGCTGTAGTTGTAAATGCTTAACAAAATAAACTAGATGGACTTCATGTTTTAAGACTTACAATTTGTATTCCAAGTGCCAAGAGACCCTCTTCCATATTCTTCCTGAGGTGTCAAAACTACCACTGTAATCCAGGAGCCGTTAACTGACCACTCTTGCTTCAGCTTCAAAGTACTGTTAGCAGACATTTAAACTGCTTTGCTATTCACCAGCATCTGCAGTGTGAAGATGTGTGCCATGAATGTTAGCAAAATATATCTATCTTCCTAAGCAGCACATAAAATAATTCTGACTTTTGCTTTTTGAATTTGGGTTAATTATGTATTTTTTCCTCTATCTACTGAGGTGCCAATGTCCTTGTGCATGACATTTACTCAACTCTGTTGTATTTATAGCTACACCCTTGACTTCTTACACTGTGACATACCAGCACTTCATCCAAACCTGTGTTTTAAGCATTGTCATGATTTGTAAGATTATGGCATTAATTGTTTTGTGTAGGGAAATGGTATTTTATCTTTTAACAGTGAATTATGTGTAAGTTGTTACCACGTATCATTATTCATTTTTCATTCCTGGTTCACTTACTGTTACACTTGATTAATATAGACAGGATAAAGCAAAATAAGGGAAACATTGTAAAGCACCATTTGTGTGGGATCCCCCCCCCCGCCAAAAGACCAACATTTACTGGGCTCCACTTCCATGCTTAGCTCACATTCTATGATCAGAGTCTGACACTCTTTTTTATCAATCAGCTGTTATTAGCAGTGTCTCTAGCAGTATCTGCATCTGTCCACATTTGATCTCTCTTTCTCCTCCTCCTCCACTTTTGTCACATCAGGGCTCAAACCCTTTTTCATCTTATGTTACGTTTCCATCACTTCCTCCTTATTTGGGTCTTCTCTGCTAGTACACACTGTCCCCCTGTTTGTTTCAAGGCTATTTAGAAGCACTCTGTCTGTATACCCTATTTTTCCCTTCCCTTTTCGCCTGTACAACAAGGATGCTTTGTACATGTCTTTGCCAGAATGTACACTGGTGACATGGCCTTGTCCACCTCCACTTTCACATCCACAGTAACCTGTCTATTCCCTCCCTTACTTCCTCCTACTAAAAGATTATTGATGGTGCCCCCTTTTGAATCTGGTGTATCTTTTACTGTTGTTTTGATGGCAAGTCTCCATGATCCCCCACTTCCTTCTTGTCCCCTCTCCTTTGAAACTCTCCATCCTTCTCCACTCTGAACCATTTTCCCCACCACTCTGCCTCTCATTGTTTGCATTTAGAATGTAATGGCCTCCCCTTTAGTATGTCAGCACTGATCCCTCTCCTAGCACATGAGTTTTATGATCCTAGGATACACCATTCAACCAATTGCCACCTCCTTCGTTGACTGCCATAGCATTGGCCCCATCTCCACCCTCTTTTTATGTTGTAGCACTCAGAAATCATCCAACATTTTCACTTTTGTGTCCCCCCATTATAAAGTTCCTATTCGATATTCCTGTTATACTATTAATTATTCTGCTTAGTGAATCCCTGGTAAAAACAATTATATGCCCGCCATTATAACTTGAATTCCACTTGGCTTTCTTACTCTATGGGTCCTAGCTACTCGTAGATCCTCTCCTCTCCTTTCCTTCATCTGTTTAGTAACCCAGACTTGTATGAACTTGGTTACATTCACTCCCCTCCTCCTACTATTACTGTTATTATATGGGAATCTCTTGGGGATATGTTTTCCACATCATCCAAGTTTAAGCTTACTTAGCCTGACTTACACTAGATTTCTATCACAAATGTCTAGATTTTTGCCTCATATTTTTGGTGTGTTCCTTAAAATTATGTGGCTTTCCATTAAATCATTGAAGACTAACATCCCTAAATAATGACAGATATTTGAGTTTCAGAAGTCATATCTTTCAGAAAATGCACAATCCAATGACAGACCACAAATACCACTTGATATGTACTCAGGAATGTAGGTGTTCTATATCTGCATAGTGTGTACCACCATTTGCATGTATAAATCTGTCAATGTTTTAAGTTTATAGGAGCAAAAAAAATCTGTCCCTGAGTCCATGATTTTTGCCTCCCCCCCATTTATTTTCAGTATTGCCCAGAATTCTTGCACTAGGGCGGCCACAGTGTTGCAGCAGTTAGCATTGTCGCATCACAGCAAGAGGTTCTCTGGTTTGATTCTTGGCTGGTGTGCCTTCTGTGCGGAGTCTGCATGTCCTCCCTGTAGTTGTGTGGGTTTCCTCCGGGTGCTCCGGTTTCCTCCCGCATCCCAAAGACATGCAGTACATGGATTGGACACTCTAAATTGTATTAGCTGAGGCAAGACCTTATTTATTTGTGTCTCTGTGTGAATATGGAAAGAGTGATAATGGTTAATATGTGGAAAGAGCCAAAGTAGGTTGATAATGAAACAGGAGAAGAGAAGAGCTCCAATTTCAAGTACTTGAACTCTACTTTTATTAAAGTAATCAGACTCGCAGCTATCATTAGAACAAAGAAACAAAAGTGCACTGAGAAAGGTAATATTTAAACCATGTAAGAACTTCACTTGAGAAATATATAGGTTCATAGGTTGATACTAGGCTATCTGCCCTAGGGCATTTATAAGCCTAGCTAGAGTGTGTTTGGCTTTCGCCATCCTTTTAGATTAGTTGACTGTGCCTCTGTATAGTAGGTCACAGAAGGTAGCCCTTTTAAGGTTAGTTTACTGTACCTCTGTCAAGCAGGGACACAGAAGAGATCCCAGGGGTAAACTTACGTTCTCCCATCCACTCGTCAAGATTTCTCTTGAAGAGGGTCAGTGAGGGGCTCTGCCTAACATGGATTGGGATTTTGTTCCAGAGTGAGAGGAGCCTCTGGGATATGAATCTGTCCCTCCAGCATGTCCTATTTATTTCTGTGCTGAGGTTCAAGTCCCTGGAATGTGTAGCTCTAAGGGATTTGGATTTCCTGAGGTGAAGCATGTCCATTAATTTTGGGTTGGACATGGCTTTATACATCAGACACAGATCGCCTCTGAGTAGGTGGTATGCAACTGAGTAGAGCTGGAGTTTCTTTAGCTGAACTGCATAGGGCATCTGCTTAAGCCCCTTGATCCTCTTGGTGAGATACTTTTGGGGTCTTTCCAGTTGCTGAAGGTGTTGGGTAAGGTACATACCAAACGGGGCATTGTACTCAATTATGGGCCTGATAAGTGATGAGTAGAGGGGCACAATGACCTCTCTTGATGTAGATGTGAACCCTTTCATGATAAGGTGGGCTATATAGAAGGTCTTTCTAACCACTTTGGCAATGTGATTGTCAAAGGAGAGATTACTATCTACTTGGGTCACCAAGTCCCTAATTACTTCTTCCGTACTTAATGGATTACCACCTATGTGGTAATTTGTGGGCACTTTGTTTTTCACAAAGGGGATGACTATGCACTTTTTGGCATTTAGCTTTAGGCCATGACTCTGGCACAAGTTATATGGCAGACAATTTATGCAAAATATGTGTCTGATCGACAGTGTCAAATGCTTTACTCAGATCTGGAAATATAGCCTCAGTAAGTTTGCCTCGGTCCATATTTGAATCAATGTGGTTGGTAAGCGAGTAGATAGCAGTAACAGTACTGTAGTTTGGGCAAAACCCATGTTTCTTTAATACACAGATTGTCATAGGTTTTAATGCAATCTAGAATTTGTTTGTAGATTAGTTTTTTCCAGAATTTTGTAACAGAACAGCAATTAGAGATTCACAATAACCATCAGCAGAAGAAGGGCTGGTATATTTGGCCACTGGAATAACAAGAACATGTTTAAAGCTATGAGGCAAACACTGGTGGGGAGGAGAAGTGTATAAGAAGGTTAATGGTTTGGCTAAAACTTTTCTACTTAGTTTAAAGATTCTTAGGTGAATGATGTGAAATTTAGGAATATATGTGGAATCAATAAACTTAAGGTGTTCCTTGGACCCACTTTCTAATCATCATTTTATAGTAAAAGGGAAGATATTCCAGAAGGAATTCTTGGCAGGGAGGTCTCCTAATGTCTACAAGCTTTGTCTCCTCAGTTAAATCTGACTCCCTCCTATTCAAATTTCAGATTCTTCATTAAAATATGTCTACTTCACATGACTGAAAACTCATTTGAGTTAATTTCATTTGACCAACACCACAATACCTAATTTTCAAAATACTGAAAACTCATTTGATTGAAACTCATTATACTGAAAGCTTACAATACTGAATTTCAAAATACTAAATTTTAAACCATAAACATGCACACTTACAACACCAAAGACTAACTCTTTCCAGAACTTAAAAACTACTTACTTACCCTCTTAACAGAAACCGGATGAAATAAATCCAAACTAGGTTGGGGGGTATGCCCCCCAACTATATATACTAACTCTAGGACTGCACTACAGTGGGGAAAAGGGCATAAACCTTTTACTTACCATACAGTACTCTACTCGCGACCACTACTGCTGGGAATGCAGAAAACACCCACCATATTACTTTAGATACTTCCCATAAAAATGTAAAGAGACATACCCACATTTAGAAACACTACCATACTACTTTCTACATGACTCTCGGTATTCTGACAGTCAGCACTGTAACTTACAATAATTATTTTTATCACAAGCAGATCACATGTGAAGAGAAACCCACATCATGTCTATAGTTTAAAATCAATTCTGCTACTTCTCCACCTGGGCATGCAATTTAATTATTACAATTGTCCCACAAACACATTATAGATATAAACAGCATATACCCTTTACATAGAATGCATCCTCCTATAGGCCTTAAATTCCAATTGTACCTACCATCTTTACCACTCTCTCTCCCCAGTACTTCACATGCAAACACTCTCCTCACGCTCCTCATATTTTCCTCCATCTGTCTCATTTTCTCGTCTTCCGCTTTCATTTCATCCCAACCTGGTCTCTTAGTGTCATTGTTTTCTTTAGTTTTCTCCCTACCTCCATGTTGACCTTTCCTCCAAACTAATCTCCTTCAGCAGATATTTCATAAATAAGTATTGTGCATATAGGATTTCTCTGAACCATTTCACAGGCTCATGGATCCAATCATTGTTTGTACATATTTTCATTGCTGACATAATCTGTTAGCTTTATCAAGGTCTGAATTCCACGGTGGAAGTGTCCATATCTGCCCCAATAAAGGTAGTCCTAAGAGTGGGACTCAGGAAGGACTTCCTAGAGTTTATTGAAACTCTAAGAGTCTGGAACAATAGGGGCACACAATCCAAAGACATTACTAAGGACTCTAAACATTTAAGGTCATGATTATTAGACTTACAGGCATATGTCTCTGATGAGCAGACAGGTCATCCACTCTGGCGATCCCTAACTGGGAAAAAAACGAAAGAAGAAGAAGAAGAAAGTCGACTCTAGGAATGAAAGCAACTAAACTGATGTTCATGGACTAATAAGGACTTCTTCCTTTGTAATTTTGGCTTCTGGAGTAATTTGCCCTTTCTTTGTGCTATATTTCAATTATGTGCCTTCTGTGTGGAGTCTGCATGTCCTCCCCGCGGTTGGGTGGATGTTCGAAAAGCATGCGTAAATAGGCATGCCTTCGCTGAAGGTTTAACGTTGAGCTGGCACCTCGACCTTTGTGAAAGTCTACTGCCAATCATTAGCGGAAAAGAGTTCCGCTGTGGCGACCCCTAACAGGGAAAAGCCAAAAGACAAACAACAAAAACAACTAGCTTGTGGTTTTCAGTTATTTGAGGCATATGTCTCAACTGTCCAGATTTTTGCCTCTTATTTTTGGTATGTTCCTCATAAAAGTTTTGGTTTTCTGTCAAACCAATGAGGATTGAAGCCAATAAATAAAACTAAATAATGCTGGTCATTTGAGTTTCAAACTTCATATTCTTCAGAAAATGTGTAATAATGCAAAATGTGTCCTTCTTTCAAAGTTTATAGGAGCATTATTTGAAATATGACCCTATTTTTGGACCTTTGTCCCATTTGTCTAGATATTTTGTACTGAGAGGTTGAGAGGTACTCCTACAGGGAATTCATATATTGCAAAGTAAAAGTTAAAACCTCAATGATTTCAGCAGAAATGTATACATTTTGTAAATGCAGATAAAGAAGTACATCAGTATTTTTCCCTATAGTGTAAAAATAATTACATTTCTTGACTAAAGTACATCATTTTTCTATCCTTATAAGTCCTGAAAGTATCGCAGTATATCACTCAACTGTCCAGATTTTCACAGAATGTCCACATTTTTCCCCTCTTTTTTTTGATCTGTTCCTCATAAATTTTGTGGTTTTCTGGCAAATCACTGAGGATTGAAGTCACTAAATAAAGACAAACATCTGTGTTTCAGACTTTATATCCTCCAGAAAATGCACGCTAACACAAAACCTGTTATTCTAGCAACTTTCTAAATTTATAAAAGCAATATTTAAAATCTGTCCTTATTTTTGCACCTTTGTCCCTTCAATTATTTTAGGTTTTGTCCAGATTTCTTGTGCTAAGAGGTTGAGAGGTATGTATTGCAGCCCAAAACATTTCTCAGCATATCTTTACTGAACATAATAACATTACATTGAAGAAATTCTGATTGCAGAACTTGTATGCTGCATCAAAGAACAGAATGCAGTCTCCCTCTAGTGGTCATAATTTGTATTACTAAGTATAGTGATCAGAAATCAACTTTTTTTATATTGGTTATTTTATGTGTTGTGAACTGTCATATTGACCTGATTATAGTCATAGACTTTTATAAAAAAACACAGGAAACAAAGACAGTGCAATCATTAACAAATTGCATTAAGCACCACAGTGATTAGTATTAGGATGAACTAGTGAACATGTTTTTGTTAAACAGTAAGACTAAAACTTAATAGTAGTTATATTTATTGCTGTTGCAGTTACACTGTGTTATGCTCTAGGCTTTCCTCAGAAAATTTTACTGTGGATACCATTTTTCAACAGCTCCACTGTTTTTTAAATTCAACTTGTATTTAGTCATAAAAGAGTAAGTAGTGGAATCTACTCATTGTAGTCAGAAATTACTTCCATGCTGTGTGCTCAGAAATGAAGGAAATTGTGCAACTGCTTGGCAATGAATTTTAGGGAATGCCAAGTAATGTCAGTGGGAAGAAAGTGCTTAACCTGAAATAAATTCTTCTTTGACTTGGGGCTGGTGTCCGAGTGCTGGTTATACTGGTTTTAATGTCAGTGGGAGACTGAGGTTAGTGTGGATGGGTTAGACCATAGGGATTTAGTAATTCACTTTGATTTTAATGTTCTCAACAACAACAAAAAAATATGCACAACATTTTATAAATAAGGTTACTTGATTAAAAGTATGTCTCTGAGGTTTAGTGGAAGCTGAACTACTTTTTAAAGGGTGATTGACTTGTGATCTCCTCTAAGGGTAATAAATATGCCATGTTTGTTAAGAGAAATCCACAGTCTCTTTGCGTTGTGAATAGCATTACCTGCGACCACCTGGACAGAATGACCCATATATGGAATAAGTACCCCCCCTTAACTTAGTACTCTTCCCCTTCACTTTCTTGGAGACTAATTGTGGGACTTTGTGACATTTGACCTGCATTATTGAGCTTTGTTTATAGTTTTTGTGAGTATCATCTGAAGATGTCAAAGCTGGACTGATTCAGATCTCTCAGAATTGGAACAACTGCAAAGATTCAGAGTACACTGTCATGTGTTGTTATTCTCCAGTTATGTTGCATCTTACTAAGGTATCTTAGTAAATAAAGCCTTTTCCAGGATAGGGCCTTATATGTAAATCCTCCTTCCAAATGAATAAAGAAAGCAGCAAACTTTGGAAACCTTAAAACAATTACACAAATTAGCCATGTGCATCTGTGCTCAGCTCATTATAGTGGTGAAAGAAGGAGGTTGGCATAATGGTTAAGGTGTTCATCTTGTGGATTCAAGATACAAGGTTTGATTCTCATGTGGGATAATTGGCTAGGCTTAAAATGGCCCACAAGGGCAATTAACATAACACTAATCTATGAAACTATCTATGGTTAAATAAGCAAACTTTATTAGCTGATGATATAAGCATGTCTCATTTTGATATCTGCATACAAACAGAAGCTTGCATATTTATTGTATAAATTGTACAGTTGCATTTTAATGTAATTTCTTACTATTACTGTCCTCAGTATATTCTGTGTATAACATGCCTTCTGTTACAGTACTGATCTAGCTACTGCATGTCATCCATTCTGTCTGTATATATATATATATATATATATATATATATATATATATATATATATATATATATATATATATATATATATATATATAGGTCCTTATGAGTTGACTGAGTTTTCAGAAACTCATAGTTTTTGAAACCCCAAAGTTTTTGAACAGAAATCACTGTACAGTGCAGATTGGGAAATTTACCCTTTTCCTCACTGTAGTGCAATCTCGGAGCTGGTATATATAATTTGCAGGGGGTGTGGGGAGGAAACTCGATCACATGGTCTCAACCATATGAATTTCAAGTTTCTGAAAACTCGATCATCTTACATAGCATAGATATATATATATATATATATATATATATATATATATATATATATATATATATATATATATATATATAGAGAGAGAGCGAGCGAGAGAGCTTCTTTATAGTTTGCATTCTAACTTTTGACTGTCTATGCATCTTCTTTGAGCTTGGGCTATGATTAAAAAGGGTAAGGAGACCAGCCCACATACACAGTAAACACATAGCAAATAAATAAATATTTATGCACACTGAACACCATTGTTTTACCTTTACTTTAACTTAAATTAACCTGCAGTTCCATCTGTTTCAGGCATTCACAAAGCTTTTTCACATGGTTCACTAGTGTTGAAATGATCACTGTATCCGAGGGATGTAGTTTGTCCACCTTCTGTTATGGATAGAGCTAGGGTGCAGCATTTGGAACACTTGGCAAGCCAAACTTTCCCAAAGCTTCTTTTATCTCTCCCCTTCCCATAATGCATCTGACTGCTCTCTTTCCAGATCTTTACTCTCTTCACAGCCTGCTCTTCCTAAATATTGACTTAGTAAGAGTTTTGAATGACTCATTTTTTATTAGTTTCTACTGATCGGATATTATTTATTTCCTTCAACATTTATATCTGCTTTAGCAGTACATTTCTTAAATTTTCTGGTCAAAAGTTAAATATAGAAAGTTGGCTCTAGACCCACTAGCATGCCTTTTAGCATTAGAAGCAACAGCTAACCTCATGGATATTTTTCTGCATTCTACAGTTCTTTGCAATAGTTTGTCTGAAAAAAAGAAAGAAAACAAGAGAATTTCCTTGTTCTTATTGAGGTTACTTTTGATATTACATAAACATTTACAGATGTACAACTTTGGTTTTCGTTTCCTATTAAGGGATAGGATCATAGGAGGTTACTAGGCTATCGACCTGTAGGTCATTTCAAGCCTAGTCATTTCATCCCAGTGTAATACTATAGGTACTCTACTCAATACCCAGGATTGTATTTAGTAATGACTGCCAATGTCCAGGAGGGTTGTGGATACTATCCCTGGTATGAACTTACGGTACCACATTCATTCGTCCAGGTTCCTTTTGAACAGTGTCATAGAGGTGCTCTGCTTCATATGAATTGACAACTATACCAAAGATGTGGCAGTCACTGGGAGACAAATCTGTCCTGCCTGCACATCCTATTCAAGTCGCAGGCCATATTTAGGTACCTGCAATGGGTTGCTCTAGTCCTGTTTGATTTAAGGATGTGCAGCAAATTCATTAGATTTGGGTCAGAGACTGCTTTGTAAGCCAGGTGTAAGTCTCCCCTAAGAAGTCGGTACTATGCAGACTATAGCAACAGGAACTTTAGTCAGTCTGTGTAAGGCACATGCTGGAGTCCCTTGATCTTCTTTGTTAGAAACCTCTGAGGTCTCCCCAATTGCTGCAGGTGCTTTGTACAGTATATGCCAACAGGGTCATAATACTTTCATGGAGAGTAAGTATGGGACTTTGTGACATCTGTCCTGAATTACTGAGTGTCAAGTGTTCCGTGAAGAAAGCCTTTCTTACTACAGTACACATGGTGGTCAAAGTTAAGGTTGCAGTCTACTTGTGATCCCAGCTCCCTTACCACTTCATAGGTATATAGGGTATAGTTGTTAATTTGATAATGTAAAGGGATATTGTTTTTACCGAAGGGAATGATGATGCATTTCTTTGCATTTAGTTTGAGACCATGACTAAGATACAAGTTGCTGGTCTGCGTGACAACCCCCTGAAGTATACTGACATCATTTGGAGATTTAATAATTGTACCCAGTTTGCAGTTGTCCGCAAACTTGGCCAGCACACAGACCCTTAGTTTTGGCCTGAACCTCTGAGAAGTATATACCAAACAGTAGAATACCCAACACTGATCCTTGTGGCACACCACTGGTAGTATGTAACCAGTTTGTGAGCCAGGTGGCAACCCATTTTAAAACAAAGGAGTTTATATTCAGTTTGCTAAGTTTATCAGTAATGCCTGAGGGTGGGATTGTGTCAAAGGCCTTGGCCAAGTCGAGGTATGCTGTGTGCACAGATTTGCCCTCATTAATGGGCCCAGTCACATTTTTAAATCCACCAGGTTTAACAGGCAGGATCTGCCCTTGACAAAGCCAAATTGGGTCAGATCCAGGGTTTGGAGGTCAATTATTTTACTGCTTTTGCAATTTAAAATATTTCTGCTGACTTGCTTCTGATGGAACTTGAATGTTTGCTTATACTGTACTCATTTGCTGCTTCATATAGTATATGGGTGGCTGCCGGTGTTAAATCAAGAACAAGGGTTCCATTTGTGTTTCTTTTAAGAGAAAAATCCCTCCATGGGAGAAGTATGAGAACTGTTTAATTTAGTTGGGGAGAATCATTTCTCCTCTTGAGTGTAAAATTTGTATATAGTTTTCTGCTTTCATTCTCCATCACATAAATGACAGGTTGCAGCATTCAGAAGCCATATAGCTGAAGCCCAGATAATTCCTTAAGTCATCATTTACATATATTCCAGTGGCCTCCACTGAAGGAGTTTTAAAGTATTGCACATTGACAATTCTAACTTCTCTGGGCATTTCTTGTAGTTTTTATTAAATGTATTTTCTGTGTATCCTTTGTTCTCTTTGGTTTGGATATTTGGGATATTTTTCAGTTTCCCTAATTGCTATGGTTCACTAGTTCATAGGATCATAGGTATATACTAGGCTAATGCTAGAATTAGTACAAGGACCCACAGACTCAAGTACGAACAGTGTTCAGTCTCACAGAGGGGTTCCCAGTGGGAGTGTGTGTGCACCAGGGTTCAGCTCTGAGGCCACTGCTGTTCATACTGGTGATGGACTAAATTAGTAAACAAGTTAGAGGGGACAGTCAAAGAAATGAGTACATAAGAGCAGAAGCCAAAGAAGGTCCAACTGCAGAACAAATCAAAGAAAGATTACTGTGGTCCAGACACGTGCAGAAAAGCAGAAGATGATGTGGTGAAGAAGATTTGGGACAGACAGGAAGAAGGTAAGAGGAAACGAGGATGTCCAGCAAAGAGCTGGATGGATTGTGTGAGAGAATATCTGTGACAGCCTAGCATGAGAATCAAAGAAGGGAGGAGCATGGCACTGAACTGAGAGAGATGTCGACAGTTAACACGACACCCGACCCCATGTAGAAAATGAGAAAAAGGGGGTTGATGATGATGATGGTGATGAATGACCACCAGGGCCTTTATAAGCTTAGCCATGTAAGCCAACCCAATTGTGTCCCTATGTATTATGAGCGTTTATTATTTATTTATTTATTTGCAGTTGTTTAACCAGGATAGTCCATTGGGCCTAAAGAACCCGTTTTCAATGGAGTCCTGGGGAGAAAAGCTCCACATACAGATTATACAAAAATTAAGTTCCACATACAAATTATACAAAGATTATGTTCCACACATAGTTTACATGAGGATTATAGAGAAAAACATTGTAGAATTTCTGGTTATAAGTTAGATCAAAAAATATCAAACAAGTAATACAGGCAAAAATACCAAAAGAGAAGTAGTTTTTTTTTTTACTAAAAATTGCTAGGTACAAATAAGGAGTTGTATGCTAGAAGCAAGCATGAATTTGCTAGCTGGGAGTTGAGAGAAAGGAAAGGGGAAAAAGTGTTGGGAGTAGAGAGTAGGTTATGAGGGATGTGAACAGGAGCATTCCCATGAGGATGTTAGATGGGAGTGTAGTGATTTTGTAAAGTATGGGAGGCTAGCAATTGTATGAATGGAGGGGAGAAGGGAGTTCCATAGGCGTGCTAGTGAGAAGGACAGGAGGTTTTGTCCTGGAGGGTGTAGGGGTCTGTAAACTTCTATGAGGTTTTGATTGTTAGATCTTAGAAGTCTTTGTGTTTGGTGCATTTTAAAGGTAGTAGAGAGAGAGGGACAGAGGGATGGCTGGAAAATGAGTTTATGTGCATAGGTGAGCTGAGTGTAGGAGAGGTAGTTGGGAAGCTCTAGCCAGTTGAGTTTGTGGAGAGGATCACAGTGATGGGTAGATGATTTGTTACTGGTGGCGAATCTGGCTATTTTATTGTAGCAAGAGGACAGTTTGGTTTTCAGAGAAGATTGTAGGTTTGTTAGAAGTGGTGCACCATAGAGAAGGGCGGGAAGGAGAAATGTGGTAGAGAGAGTAATTTTGGTAGTTGAGGTGAGGAACCGATTGTGACGGTAGAGAATGCCAAGTTTTTGTTGGGTTTTTTTAATATTTAGTAGTAGATGGGAGTTGAATTTGAGCTTGTCATCGATTTGGACCCCTAGTAGTTTGTCTTCAGATACCAGCTCAAGAGATGTGTTATTTTGGCTGGTGATGGAGAATACATTTTTATCAAGGTTATTAGTTTTGGAGGGGGTAAATATCATAAGTTTAGTTTTAGCAGCATTGAGTGCAAGATGGTTGTCTTTCATCTATTGTTCTGTGGTGGAGAAGGCATCTTGAGTAAGTTTTAAAAGAGTTGGGATGGATGAGGCAGCACAGATGATTGTGGAGTCATCCGCGTATTGAATAATGTTTGCAAGGGGATGGAGTGGAAAAAGTCATTAATGAAAATATTGAAGAGGAGTTGTAGCAAGAGGACAGTTTGGTTTTCAGAGAAGATTGTAGGTTTGTTAGAAGTGGTGCACCACAGAGAAGGGCGGGAAGGAGAAATGTGGTAGAGAGAGTAATTTTGGTAGTTGAGGTGAGGAACCGATTGTGACGGTAGAGAATGCCAAGTTTTTGGTGGGTTTTTTTTTAATATTTAGTAGTAGATGGGAGTTGAATTTGAGCTTGTCATCGATTTGGACCCCTAGTAGTTTGTCTTCAGATACCAGCTCAAGAGATGTGTTATTTTGGCTGGTGATGGAGAATACATTTTTATCAAGGTTATTAGTTTTGGAGGGGGTAAATATCATAAGTTTAGTTTTAGCAGCATTGAGTGCAAGATGGTTGTCTTTCATCTATTGTTCTGTGGTGGAGAAGGCATCTTGAGTAAGTTTTAAAAGAGTTGGGATGGATGAGGCAGCACAGATGATTGTGGAGTCATCCGCGTATTGAATAATGTTTGCAAGGGGATGGAGTGGAAAAAGTCATTAATGAAAATATTGAAGAGGAGGGGGCCCAAAATAGAACCTTGTGGGACACCTGTGGGGGTGTTGAGGAAGGAGGATGTGGCTTTTTCCACTTGACGGCTTGTTGCCTATTGGAGAGATAGCTAGTAAACCAACAGAGGGAAGAGGGAGAAAGGTTTAGGTTAGATAGCTTAGTAAGAAGTAGCCAAAAACCAAGTCAAAACAGCAACCAAGAAAAACCGGCAGTTTTCTGTAGAATATCACCTAGCACAATAGATTCCACCACAGTTAAAAACGAAGTACAAAAACACAATTTAATAACACAATTCCAAAATCAAGGTGTTTTCGTCCTATAACTGGACTTCATCAGATAATCTCTTCCATCATTTATTAGCATCCATTATATACTTCCTTCATTTCCATTTTTTCAATCAAAAAATACCAATTAATTCAAATAAACAAATCAGCTTACTTTTAAAAGCTCATTAATATTAAAATACATTTCATTTAATCACATAAATACATCCAATTTCTCTAAAAAAAAACTTTAATTTATATCTATTCACCCTTTAAAATCAATTCCATTCATATTGCAGGGGCTAAAATATATTTTTATATACATATTTAAATAAATATATACATTCATAAAATTCACATTCAAATAGCATAAATTTTCATCAAACAGCACCATCTATTGACCATATAATTTATTGCACTCAGGATTATATTTTAGCTGCTTTTAATTTCAGTAGAGGTAAAATTGAAATATATTCATTCAGACCTGGGGATTTGTTTGCTTGCAACGTGATCTGCCACCATAATTCTCTATATCCTATGGTGTCTTCCCATGGCCCTCCTCTGATGTTATTCTTTATATGTTAATTACAAAAAAATGGAATATACTGTCTTCACATGTCTGCCTGTGTCTATACAATGCATTAGTGTCTTTCATTTCCTCTCTTGTCATAGGTATGCTCATATATTCTTCTTTTTAAAGTTCTCTCCATTTTACCTATGTAAAAGGACCCAAATTTGACACAGGTGGCCAGATACACTAATCCTTTAGTATCACAATTGTATAGCCCATTACTCCTAATCAATTTACCTCTACTCTCTACATATATATTCTCCTTATTTGCTATATATTTACATTGACCACATTTCCCACATTTAAATGTACCTTTTTTATTATTCAGGCTAGTACTTATATTTTTATTTTCCTTTTTCTTTTGTTCCAAATATTCCTTTATATTATTAGCATTTTTATATACTACCCTTGGAGCATCTCTAGGTAAGTCTTCCAAATCAGTAAGAGCTATAAATCTTTCCCATTCTCTATATAAAACCGATTTAATGCTCTGATTCAAACCATTATACTCTAATACAAAGGACAATTTGTATTCTTCTTGTAAACTAGCATTACTATTGTTTGCCACATAGTCGCCCTTAGTCTCTTTAATACCTAAAATGGGCTCAAATTTTCCCATTCTTCCTTTTTCTATTTCCAGTCCTTAGTAAGAAGTAGGTTATGAGAGATAGTGTTAAAGGCCTTAGAGAGATCAAGTAGGATGGTAGATACAGTGAAGCCAGATTCTTTAGCTTTATTCACAGTTTCAAGGAAGGATAGGAGGGCAGTCATAGTACTATGCTGGGGTCTAAATCCGTGCTGTGTAGGAGTTAATAGATTGTTGTGCAGAAGATGGGGAAGGAGTTGAAGATGGATGCATTTCTCTAGGACTTTTGAAATGGGAGAAAGGATAGCAATGGGACGGAAGATGGTAATATTAGTATTGGTTCCACCTTTATGCAGGGGAATGATGTAGGCTTTTTTCCAGATTTGAGGAACAATACTTTCTTGGATTGAGTGGTTCATTAGGATACTGATAGGGAGGGCAATGGCTTCAGCAGCTATGCTGAGGAAGTATGAGGGAATGTTATCAGGGGCATTGGTGCATGGTTTTAGTTTCTGCAGGAGTTTTTTATGGTGGATGTAGGAATAGGTTTAATGAAGAATGGTGGGGGTGGGGAATGAGTGGGAGGAGTTGGAGGGGGAGAAGCACGAGGAAAATTGGGAGAAGTTGGAGGGGGAGAAGCCTGATGAGAAGTGGAGGTAGGAGAAGGATTGTTATTTGAAAAAGAGGAGGTAAGTTTGGAAATAGAGTCTATGAAGAAAGAATTGAATTGAGTAGCAAGATCAGTGTCATCTACATTTGGGCAAGGGTTAGGGTTTTCTGTGGTCCAGGGTTTTAAGAGGGTAGTTATACCCCTCCAGAACTTTTGAGGGTTGGTTTTGAGGTTGCTTTGAAGTCGGGTGAAGTAGTTACGACGGTCTGCAGAGATAAGTTTTTTAACTGAGTTACGAAGAGTTTTATGTTCGAACCAGAGAGGAGAGAACAACAGCAAAAAAGTATCAGCAACTGCTGTTGGTATAGAAAGGTAAGCAGGTATAGTTGGTACAGAACCAGATAGGGACAAGCTCTTTGTAGGGATGAAAGAGCTGTTTGAAGTGGGTTAGTTTGTGTTGTTCAGGGGGAGAAAAAAAAGCCAGATTGCTGTACAGAGAAGAAAAACAAGAAATACAGGCTCTTTATTGAGTTAGTCAGTTTAATAGGAGGGAAGTCAGGTAACATTAAATATGCACCAGTGGTTGGGTAGTAGGTGCTGCCACCTGGTGGTGGGAAGGGAGAAAGCAGGTAGCCAGGTGAGCAGGTCACATACAACTGTGCCCCTCACAGAGAGAAAAAAGTATGTGGGACTAAAGTGTCTGGGGGGAGAGGGTCCACGTGGTGGTATAACGGTATGGCTGCTGAATCACTGCAAGTGGGAGACTCAGACAAAGTAAATTGAGAAATTGTTACTTGAAGATGAGTAAAATAGTGAGAGCAATTAACTTAACCTTAAAATCAGTGTCCCTTCAAGTTATTATTTATTCAGTTGATGATATTTAATAATGTATTATACTTTACATAAATTTAACTAAAAAAACTCACCCAAATGTCCATATTGTATAGATCAAACTGACCTTTTACACATGTTCTGGAGTTGTAAATGTATTTTTAAACTCTGGAATTCTTTGAAATTCAACTACAAAAATGGAATATCAACAGTCTACACTCTCTTGGAGTTTATGATTCTGCATATTCCAACTAATTTGGATAGATCCCAAAGGATCATACTTGTAAATATTTTTTGTTAATGAAGCTGTATATTGCTATAAATTGGTTGAATCCATCCCAGACTTCATGGGAAAATTTCAAGAGTGTAGCGATAAAACATATCCTAGCACATAAATTATTAATTAGTGATCATAAGAAAAGTGTAAATAATACAAAAATATGGGAGCAAATCTTTAACATTGTCTTAGCTTAAGGTTCCATTCCACTTTTCTCCGGGAAGTACAGACTAAATATAGAGTTGTCTATAGACAAGCCTTATATTGATACCAGATTTTTACTCTTTTTTTTTTCTGTAATATCTACTTAGAAGTGTATAGTTATGTATAATGACTCTATGTAACTGTTGGAAGCATTCATGTATATATTGTAAATAGGTTGTAGTATTGTATTAACATTTAGAAAAAAAAAAAGGAAAAATAAAGAATTATTATTGAAAAAAAAAAGAAACCTGGGCAGTAAAGGCAGAGCATATGAGAAAGCTAGAGGTGATGGAAATGAAGTGCCTGAGAAGGGGGTTCCTATTAGATAAACAAAAGTGCATTATATCGAATGCATCTTGGTCGAACTTAAAACAACAAAAACGCAAAACAGCGAAACGGCTTTTAAGCAAATTCTTAACCAGGGAAAGAATGTGCTTGGCCACTTCCATTACTTTGCCATTTTCAGCACTGTAGTGCAATCTTGGAGTTGGTATATTTAAGTAGGGGGAGTATGTATTATTTCAATTTCTTTTTTTTTTTTTCCCTTGGAAAAAAATCGCTGTTCTGAGCTTTCGAGATTGTAAGCTTTCGATTACATGGGTTTGATTATTCATCATTCGCTTTTATTAAGCATTTGATGATATAATATAGACCCTGAGAAGGTTGGTGGGATGCACACTGTGGGGCAGTCAAAGAAATGAGTACATAAATGCAGAAGCCAAAGTAGGTCCAATTGCAGAAAAAAAACAAAAATAGATTACGGTGCTCCAGACACATGCAGTAAAGCAGAAGACAATCTGGTGAAGAAGATTTGGGACAGACAGGAAGAAGGTAAGAGGAAATGAGGGTGTCCAGCAAAGAGCTGGATGGATTGTGTGAGAGAAGATCTGTGACAGCCTAGCATGAGCATCAAGGAAGGGAGGAACATGGCACTGAACTGAGAGAGATGGCGACAGTTAACATGACACCTGACCCCATGTAGAAAATGAGAAAAAGGGGGTTGATGATGATGATGGTGATGAATGACCACCAGGGCCTTTATAAGCCTAGCCATGTAAGCCAACCCAATTGTGTCCCTCTGTATTATGAATGTTTATTAGGAGAAGATATGTTAGGAAGTTTCTAGAGGTTATGGATGGTATGTTAGTGTGGGCATGTTTACAGTCTCTCTCAGTCTATCAGACTCATCAAGGACAGACCCATGGTGAATTTCTGATTTTGCATCCATTGGTCAAGGTTACACTTAAATAAAGTTAAGGAAGAACTCTGCTTCACATGGATGGGGAGCCCATTCTGCAGTACAGGAATCCACAGAGACATATCTCTCTCACCAATGTATCATATTTATGTCACAAGCAAAATTTAAATCCTTAGATTTAGGAGTTCTGATGCTATTCATTTGCAGATGTGAAAAAGGTCCAGCAGAGATGTAACCAGGAATCATTGTATGCCAGGCACAGACTGTCTCTCAGGTTTGTGTTAAGTTCTGTATTTCCAAAGTATGACCAGAAATCCCTTGGTGCTGTTGTAATGAGCTCAGAAAAGGGGTGAAACATGACACATCTACTGCTAGTGAAGTTTAGCTTTATTGACCTGAATGAACTAACAGACCTAAAATACAGTGTTGTGAGCATTCAGAAGCCATGTATCTTAAACAATGGTATATCCTTCTGGGCTCTTTTATATATATGTATCCTATAGCTCTTCACTAAAGGTGGTTTAAGGTATTATACATTGAAAATTCTCACCTAGCTTGGCCTTTTTTGTGTTTTTTGCAAAGTGGTTTGTCTGTGTGGCAGTTTTACTCTTTAATTCTGCTGCAGACTCTTTCTCCTGCTAGCTTAATCATTGTTGATATGGACCTGGTAAGAAGGCTGTCATAATACAGAAATCCATATCTATCTATCTATCTATCTATCTATCTATCTATCTATCTATCTATCTATCTATCTATCTATCAGTTGACTAGGGTAGAGAAATGACCCACGTCAACTTTTTCCAGACTTTTCCAGTTATTTGCTGTGGTGTCCCTTTACAATATTTCATATATCTCTGCTACTCTGTCCTCTCCTCTCCTCATAATTTTTCTTTTGATAGTTCTCAGGACCTACAGTTTGTCATTCAAGATATTAAAAAGCACTTCAGCAGTTATCCTAGATTGCCTTCTGCTCCTTCTATCTGAGCATCTCCAAACCTGCACTGGAAGCTGACAAGTAAAAAAAAAAGCAGAAAGATGCTGCCATGGAATCATCCACAGAACATTTGTGTGATGATGACTATGCTGATTATTTTACCTTCCCCATATAACCTACATCTTTTGTTTGGGGAATTCTTCGAAGTGATGAGTTCGAAGCACAGCTGATCAAATGACCTCACACCCTCTCTACAGCAGATGATACAGAGGGCTGTTCAGTCCACCTATCAGTTTTTTTGGATGGTCTCGACTAGATGATATTCTTAATATTGTCACCAAGGCAGCTTGCTAGAACCTTGATACAGTATGCCACTTTCAAAATAAGTGGACCTCATCCTATGGGACTGGAGTTCCTAGTTAAACTCCCAAACTGGATATATTAGTGTTAGCAGCTGTTTTAATAAAAGGGTGCAACACCATACAGCCCTACAGTCTACTGACCAAATAAGGAATGCAAGTAGTGTACTGTGACCACATAAGGAGTACAAACAGTGGTCTGTGACAAAATAAGGTGTACAAACAGTGTACTGTGACCAAATAAGGAGTACAAGTAGTGTCCTGTGACCAGATACATACTACAAGCAGTGTACTGTGACCATATAAGGAGTACAAGTAGTGTACAGTGACCAAATAAGCAATTCAAGCAGTGTACTGTGACCAGATAAGGAGTACAAACAGTGGACTACATGAGTACATGTGCATGTCCACTCCACTTTTGTTCTGAAAGTACTTATTTATTCGTAATGTTGTCAGCAGCTCAACAGGTAGCATGCTTGCTCTTGCTGCTAACAGATCAGAAGGCTATGGGTTCTACTCTACCTGCTGTAGGGGCTTGCATTTATTTTTCTATTACTGACACTTCAGTGTAGCATAATGGGTACACTGCACTCCTGGGTGTGCTGTCCTGTGGATGAGATGTTAAAATCTGGGCCCATCTGCCTGACTGGTGGTAGCTCAGGAGGGTATAAATGATCTAATGGCACTCATCAAATAGGGGAAGTTCCCTATTTCTTTGGTAACATTCACCTAGTCAGTCTGAGCACAATCTTTTGGCTTCACCTAAAAAGAGGTCTAGTGAGATTAAACCAATCCAAAAAAAGATAAATAAATAATTGTTTGGCACAACCAGCTGACTTTCAAAGGGATGTATCCAATTAGATGTTTCAAACTATGAACAAGCTCTCTAATAGATGAATAAAACAGCTTAAGTCCCAAATGGCAACTGCATCCACCATGGCAAACTTTGCAATGTGTGTAGCCTACAATGCTACTAAAAGTTCTACTAGTGTCATTGGGTCTGGCATACTTGTTTGCTAGGTCATGTGGCCAGAGTAACCTTCAAGAATACCCCATTCCAGGTTTAGGCTGGATGTGAAGATATTTATGGAAAATATGGAAAATGAGTGTAACACTCATTATTGTTGGACTTGATATTTCAGGTTTACCAAAGATCATGTTGTATGTAAAGTGTAGAGGAGTCGTGGTTAGGTGTGGTTCATGAAAAGGAAACAACAAAACAAACAACAGCTTGGAAAGCATGGTAATAACCTAGGCTATATCAAGAGGGGCTGGCTACCCCTTGGTATGGATTCCTAGCAGACCTCAAACACACATTTCTTTATTTATTTAGTTACTTACTACTTGTTAACTAGGTAAGTAACATTATTTATTTATTTAGTTACTATTTGTTAACTATATAAGTAAAATGATCAAAGTACCCTTTTTAACCATGACCCAGTAAATGATCTTCTTATGGGGAGTTAGGAGTAACCCTAATGACTTACCCTGCTACTTTGTTTTAGAGGCAGTCAAGGATCATTTGCCCCACCCTCTGCCATAGTGTGAAGTGACAAAAACAGGCAGATGGGTGAGAAAAGTTATTCAGATGCTACAAGTTACCTATTCTCTCTACACTGGTTTCCCCATCACCTCTTCCAGACATTGTAACCCATCAAAAAGAAAATGTCAAAAGTAAAGTTCCTAAGGTTCTTAAACAACTCAAGCATTCAAGAGGCCTCAAGTTATCAGAGATGGTCCAGATAAAACTTTAAGATCCTTTCTGTGCCAAAAAGACAAAGGACTTTAGTTGAGTCTTGGGTCTCAGAGACCTAAACACATCTGTCCCAAAATAAATTATTTGTGCAGTTGTATGTCTGGGACACAAACTACTACATAAAAATCATGATCAAAACTGGGCTGTAGTAGAATTACTGAAGAGGATTAACGCTCTGAAATTTTAGTAAGCTGAGTTTCATAATCAAGAGTACAGAGCTTGGTTCCATACACCTCAATTTATTACTGTCTGATTCTGAGCAGTTCACTTGAGCAGACAACTGTCCTTGGTTGTGTTTGAAAAAGGGTTATTTATGCACAGTGGGATTACCTGGTTAGCAAGTATAAAAAATTAAAACAAAAAAAAAATAAGTTTATCAGACTCAGACCAGCCCTGAGATTCAGAAAGGCTTAGTGCGCTGCAGAAGCCTCATCCCAGAAGGTTTCTACTTCACACTAAGCCTAATGATTCATATACCACGATAACCTTGCAGGAGCTCAGCATGGACACTGGTTTTGCAGGCAAAGCCACATGTTATTGTGGCAGTCCAAGGGTGTGGCTAATTCTAATTAGCCATGTGCTGTCCTCCAAAAATGCTAATAGCGCCTGATTTGCTCACTGTAGTAACATTGTAAAAAGTGTATGACATCAAAAGGCAGTGGTCGCCACTTCGCTCCTATGGGAGCACTCAGAGTGCAAGTAAGTCCAAAGTAGCCACGTGTGGTGTCAGTGCATATATGTATGTGTGTTCAGGTTTGTGTGCAGATCTGTATGTGCATGACTATGTGCATATGTGTGTGTGTATGCATGTGTATTTGTATGTGTGTGTGTGTGTGTGTGTGTGTGTGTGTGTGTGTGTGTGTGTGTGTGTGTGTGTGTGTGTGTGTGTGTGTGTGTGTGTGTGTGTGTGTGCGTGTGTGCATGTGTGTGCATGTGTGTGTATGTGTGTATATGTGTTTGTGTGAGTATATGTGTATTTGTGAATGGTTGTGTGTGTGTGCATACATGCATCTGTGTGTGTCAGTGCGTGTGTGTGTGTGTGTGTGTGTGTGTGTGTGTGTGTGTGTGTGTGTGTGTGTGTGTGTGTGTGTGTGTGTGTGTTCAAGAGAGGGTGCCTTTGCTAGCATGACTCATGAGCTGCTAGGGAGATCACTTGTACTTTCTGGTCTGACAGCACAGTGTTTAATCCAGAGACATGGTAATGAGTCAATGATATGATCCCTTTCATTAAGGCTATACTATGTCTTTGAATTCCAATTTCTCTACATTGTGTTAACTGAACAACCCATATTAGGCAACTAGCAAAAGAGGAAAGAAAGTCTCTAAAGCCAGGGAAAAGTAATCATCAGTTCCAGAATCTTCAAAATGGTCTCACCTCAGTGCCCATGATGTTCACCAAATACTTGTCTGTGGTCGCAGAACACTTGCATCTACATGGAGACTGAACAACCCATATTAGGCAACTAGCAAAAGAGGAAAGAAAGTCTCTAAAGCCAGGGAAAAGTAATCATCAGTTCCAGAATCTTCAAAATGGTCTCACCTCAGTACCCATGATGTTCACCAAATACTTGTCTGTGGTCGCAGAACACTTGCATCTACATGGAGACAGAATGTTAATGGTATGACTGAATCCTAGTTGCCCCCTCTATAAATCACTTTGTGTTTGAGTCATTTGATTAGCTTGTTCCATTCCCTGTGAATAATATTGAACCTAACAAACTACCAGCTGCAACCTGTTCAGTTACTGATGTTACTTGCAGCTCAGGTGCCATGTTATGCAGCTCAAGGTTACACATGAATGAAGTTTAGGCTCTTCAAACAAAGACTGTTGCCTTCTTCTATCATTTCCAATCACAGCTTACTTTTGTTATCAGGTGCTTAGCCTCATGATTGTACCCATATCCCTGGCTCTTATGTGCAATTCCATATGATAGTTGTTCTGTGTCCATTGGCCTCAGAAAGCAGATCCTTTGAAGTATGTGCACCACATCAGTCAGGCCTGCTAACGACATTTAACATGGTTGATGGACATAAGAAATGTTTCTTTTGACAACAAAGAGCATAGCCATGTCAGGACTGGGATGCTGGGTATTTCAAGAGACAGGTAGTTCAGGGTGTATGGGCAATACTGTAACATTCTCTTCACATTCACATACTCAAGATACGAGCAGTCCTTCTGACACTTCAAGTAATCACAGACTCACTCCCTTGTAGTGTGAGTTCTAAAAATTCAAAACAGACAACATGGCAGTTTTATGGTATATTAGTAAAGAAAGGGAGATTATGTGAATGCATAATGTCCAGCAACCATTTTCTTTTTGCTATCCACATCCCTAGGAGTCCAGTTGTGTGGCAGACAAGCTCAGCAGGTATCTGCCACTACTCAATGCATGTTCCTTCAGTTCCTTAGTGTTGAGGAAGCTCTTCCACAGTTGAGAGGAACTACTTGTAATCTGACTGCATCCCCAAGCATCAGTAACAAGAGTGACTTTATCTCCCTCATTCCATCACTTCTGAAACCAAGAGATGACGTGGCCAATAAGAGGGAAGTGATATGTATGATTTTGCGTGTTTAACTCTGTGGATTTCTGCATTTTGCTTAGTTTATCATCATACAGTAATAATTTAGCAAATTATGTTATTAGTAGGAAATTGGATTGTACAAGATCTAAATGATACAACAGGCAGTGCATGTTATTGCTTGGGAGAAAAATATTTTGCACTGGTATTTGAAAGGGGTGTTGTATCAGGTTCCATTCTGCTTGCTTGATAATATATTCCATTGTTTAGTAAGATAAGAACTAGGAGTGTTACCGTCATATTTGGTGTTGGTTTTGTTTATCCTTCATAGAAAGTTGTTTGGAGGAAATTGTTGCCTTGCTTAATTATACAAATTGTCTGTGGCTATGAAGTCAGGCAATGACTGGTGTATAGTAACTTGTAAATGAGTGATAGCTATATTTAATATATTTTATTTTCCCATGACTTCTAGTATGCATTTTGTAAGGGAAAGCAGTGGTGAGATTAAGTTGGCTTATTTGTCACAAATGTTGCTACCATTTTGTATGTTGCATAAGGCAGCTTGGATAAATTTCCCATAACAGGAAGTTCATAGAATATTTTTTGTAGTTGTAATGTTTCAATTATCTTCTTTTCCTGTCAGTAGTAGGTTGGATTTAGCTTCTATATGGTTCCAAAGTTCTTATGGAGTTCTATTTTGACTGAGATGTTCAAAGGAGTCATCACTATTAGTAGTTAATACAAGATATTTCCAATGTTGTATAAATTCTATAAAAAAAATATTGTATCTCATTTGTTAACTGGGTAGACCCATTGAACACAATTATCCCCCTTCCAGGGGAGACTCAAAGCTCTGCCTACTTAAGTGCCTTGTTCACTATGTAGGCAAATGAAAGTGAAGTAATCTATCCCTGTCACCTGAGCATAGAAAATATTTATCTTGCTGTGACTCCAACAAGGAATAAGTAATTTATTCCTTTTGAAAGTTCTAATTTGTTGTTTTTGATAATTTCTCTTTTGACAGTTCTCAGGACCTACAGTTTGTCATTCAAGGAAGAAATTACAAAGTACTTCAGCAGTTATCCTAGATTGCCTTCTGCTCCTTATATCTGAATGTCTCCAAACCTGCACTGGAAGCTGACAAGTAAAAAAAAAAAAAAGCACAAAGATGCTGCCATGGAATCATCCACACATAATTTGTGTGATGATGATTATTTTGCCTTCCCCATATAACCTACATCCTTTGTTTGGGGAAATCTTTGAAGGGATGAGTCCAAAATACAGCTGATAAAATGACCACACATCCCCTCTATAGCAGATGATACAGAGGGCCATTAAGTCCACCTATCAGTTTTTTTGGATGGTCTCGACTAGATGATATTCTTAATATTGTAACCAAGGCAGCTTGATAGAACCTTGATACAGTATGCCCCTTTCAAAATAAGTGGACCTCATCCTATGCTATCCCAGAGACAAGAGTTCCTAGTCAGACTCCCAAACCAGATATATTAGTGTTAGCAGCTGTTTTAATAAAAGGGTCCAATACCATACAGCCCTACAGTCTACTGACCAAATAAGGAGTACAAGCAGTGGTCTGTGACCAAATAAGGAGTACAAGCAGTGGTCTGTGACCAAATAAGGAGTACAAGTAGTGGTCTGTGACCAGATACATACTACAAGCAGTGGTCTGTGACCAAATAAGGAGTACAAGTAGTGGTCTGTGATCAAATAAGGAATACAAGCAGTGTACTGTGACCACATAAGGAGTAAAAACAGTGGACTACATGAGTACATGTGCATGTACACTCCACTTTTGTTCTGAAAGTACTTATTTATTCGTAATGTTGTCAGCAGCTCAACAGGTAGCATGCTTGCTCTTGCTGCTAACAGATCAGAAGGCTAGGGGCTTGCATTTATTTTTCTATTACTGACACTTCAGTGTAGCATAATGGGTACACTGCACTCCTGGGTGTGCTGTCCTGTGGATGAGATGTTAAAATCTGGGCCCATCTGCCTGACTGGTGGTAGCTCAGGAGGGTATAAATGATCTAATGGCACTCATCAAATAGGGGAAGTTCCCTATTTCTTTGGTAACATTCACCTAGTCAGTCTGAGCACAATCTTTTGGCTTCACCTAAAAAGAGGTCTAGTGAGATTAAACCAATCCAAAAAAAGATAAATAAATAATTGTTTGGCACAACCAGCTGACTTTCAAAGGGATGTATCCAATTAGATGTTTCAAACTAAGAACAAGTTCTCTAATAGATGAATAAAACAGCTTAAGTCCCAAATGGCAACTGCATCCACCATGGCAAACTTTGCAATGTGTGTAGCCTACAATGCGACTAAAAGTTCTACTAGTGTCATTGGGTCTGGCATACTTGTTTGCTAGGTCATGTGGCCAGAGTATCCTTCAAGAATACCCCATTCCAGGTTTAGGCTGGATGTGAAGATATTTATGGAGAATATGGAAAATGAGTGTAACACTCATTATTGTTGGACTTGATATTTCAGGTTTACCAAAGATCATGTTGTATGTAAAGTGTAGAACAACAAAACAAACAACAGCTTGGAAAGCATTGTAATAACCTAGGCTATATCAAGAGGGGCTGGCTACCCCTTGGTATGGATTCCTAGAAGACCTCAAACACACATTTCTTTATTTATTTAGTTACTTATTACTTGTTAACTAGGTAAGTAACATTATTTATTTATTTAGTTACTATTTGTTAACTATATAAGTAAAATGATCAAAGTACCCTTTTTAACCATGACCCAGTAAATGATCTTCTTATGGGGTGCTAGCAGTAACCCTAATGACTTACCCTGCTATTTTGTTTTAGAGGCAGTCAAGGATCATTTGCCTCTTCCCCTGCCATAGTGTAAAGTAAAAACAGGCAGATGGGTGAGAAAAGTCATTCAGATACTACATGTTACCTATTCTGTCTACACTGGTTTCCCCATCACCTCTTCCAGACATTGTAACCCATCAAAAGAAAGTGTCAAAAGTAAAGTTCCTAAGGTTCTTAAACAACTCAAGCATTCAAGAGGCCTCAAGTTATCAGAGATGGTCCAGATAAAACTTTAAGATCCTTTCTGTGCCAAAAAGACAAAGAACTTTAGTTGAGTCTTGGGTCTCAGAGACCTAAACACATCTGTCCCAAAATAAATTATTTGTGCAGTTGTATGTCTGGGACACCTACTACTACATAAAAATCATGATCAGAACTGGGCTGTGGTAGAATTGCTGAAGAGGATTAAGGCTCTGAAATTTTAATAAGCTGCGTTGCATAACCAAGAGTACAGAGCTTGGTTCCATCCACCTCAATTTATTACTGTTTGATTCTGAGCAGTTCACTTGGGCAGACAGCAGTCCTCGGTTGTGTTTGAAAAAGGGATAGCTATGTCCAGTGGGATTACCTGGTTAGCAAGCATAAAAAATTAAAACAAAAAAAAAATAAGTTTATCAGACTCAGACCAGCACTGAGATTCAGAAAGGCCTAGTGTGCCGCAGAAGCCTCATCCCAGAAAGTTTCTACTTCACACTAAGCCTAATGATTCATATACCACTATAACCTTGCAGGAGCTCAGCAAGGACACTGGTTTGGCAAGCAAAGCTACATGTTATGGTGGCACTCCAGGGGTGTGGCTAATTCTAATTAGCCATGTGCTGTCCTCCAAAAATGCTAATAGCTCCTGATTTGCTCACTCTAGTAACATTTTAAAAAGTAAATGACATCAAAAGACAGTGGTCACCACTTCACTCCTATGGGAGCACTCAGAGTGCAAGTAAGTCCAGAGTAGCCATGTGTGGTGTCAGTGCATGTATGTATGTGTGTTCATGTTTGTGTGCATATCTGTATGTGTATGAATATGTGCATATGTGTGTGTGTATGCATGTGTATTTGTATGTGTGTGTGTGTGTGTGTGTGTGTGTGTGTGTGTGTGTGTGTGTGTGTGTGTGTGTGTGTGTGTGTGTATGCTGTATGTGTATGTGTTTGTGTGAGTATATGTGTATTTGTGAATGGTTGTGTGTGTGTGTGCATACATGCGTCTGCGTCTGTGAGTGTGTGTGTTTGTGTGTGTGTGTGTGTGTGTGTGTGTGTGTGTGTGTGTGTGTGTGTGTGTTCAAAAGGGGGTGCCTTTGCTAACACGACACATGAGCTGCTAGGGAGATCACTTGTAGTTTTTTGGTCTGACAGCACAGTATTTAATTCAGAGACATGGTAATGAGCCACTGATGTGATCCCTTTCATTGAGGCTATACCATGTCTTTGAATTCTAATTTCTCTGCATTGTGTTTACTGACCAACCCATATTAGGCAATTAGCAAAAGAGGAAAGAAAGTGTCTGAAGCCAGGGAAAAGTAATCATCAGTTCCAGAATCTTCAAAATGGTCTCACCTCAGTACCCATGATGTTCACCAAATACTTGTCTGTGGTCGCAGAACACTTGCATCTACATGGAGACAGAATGTTAATAATATGACTGAATCTTAGTTGCCCCCTCTATAAATCACTTCATGTTTGAGTCTTTGATTAGCTCATTCTATTCCCTGTGAATAATATTAAACCTAACAAACTACCAGTTGCAACCTGTTCAGTTACTAATGTTACTTGCAGCTCAGGCACCATGTTATGCATCTCAAGGTTACACATGAATGAAGTTTAGGCTCTTCAAACAAAGATTGTTGCCTTCTTCTATACTCTCCAATCACAGCTTACTTTTGTTATAAGGTGCTTAGTCTCATGATGGTACCCATATCCCTGGCTCTTATGTGCGATCCCATATGATAGTTCTACAGTGGACTCTTTGTGCCCATTGGCCTCAGAAAGCAGATCCTTTGAAGTATGTGCACCACATCAGTTAGGCCTGCTAATGACATGTAACATGGTTGATGGACATAAGCATTGTTTCTTTTGCCAACAAAGAGCATAGGCATGTCAGGACTGGGATGCTGGGTATTTCAAGAGATAGGATGTTCAGGGTGCATGGGCAAGACTGGAATATTCTCTTCACATTCACATACTCAAGATACGAGCAGTCCTTCTGACACTTCAAATAATCACCGACTCCCTTGTAGTGTGAGTTCTAAAAATTCAAATGGACAACATGGCAGTTTTATGGTATATCAGTAAACAAAGGGAGATCATGTCAATGGATAATGTCCAGCAACCATTTTCTTTTTGCTATCCACATCCCTAGGAGTCCAGTTGTGTGGCAGACAAGCTCAGCAGGCATCTGCCACTACTCAATGAATATTCCTTCAGTTCCTTAGTGTTGAGGAAGCTCTTCCACAATTGAGAGGAACTACCTGTAATCTGATTGCATCCCCAAGCATCAGTAACAAGAGTGACTTTATCTCCCTCATTCAATCACTTCTGAAACCAAGAGATGCCATGGCCAACAAGAGGGAAGTGATATGTATGATTTTGTGTGTTCAACTCTGTGGATTTCTGCATTTTGCTTAATTTATCATCAGACAGTAATAATTTAGCAAATTATGTTATTAGTAGGAAATTGGATTGTACAAGATCTAAATGATACAACAGGCAGTGCATGTTATTGTTTGGGAGAAAAATATTTTGCACTGGTATTTGAAAGGGGTGTTGTATCAGGTTCCATTATGCTTGCTTGATAATATATTCCATTGTTTAGTAAGATAAGAACTAGGAGTGTTACCGTCATATTTGGTGTTGGTTTTGTTTATCCTTCATAGAAAGTTGTTTGGAGGAAATTGTTGCCTTGCTTAATTATACAAATTGTCTGTGGCTATGAAGTCAGGCAATGACTGGTGTATAGTAACTTGTAAATGAGTGATAGCTATATTTAATATATTTTATTTTCCCATGACTTCTAGTATGCATTTTGTAAGGGAAAGCAGTGGTGAGATTAAGGTGGCTTATTTGTCACAAATGTTGCTACCATTTTGTATGTTGCATAAGGTAGCTTGGATAAATTTCCCATAACAGGAAGTTCATAGAATATTTTTTGTAGTTGTAATGTTTCAATTATCTTCTTTTCCTGTCAGTAGTAGGTTGGATTTAGCTTCTATATGGTTCCAAAGTTCTTATGGAGTTCTATTTTGACTGAGATGTTCAAAAGAGTCATCACTATTAGTAGTTAATACAAGATATTTCCAATGTTGTATAAATTCTATAAAAAAAATTATTGTATCTCATTTGTTAACTGGGTAGACCCATTGAACACAATTATCCCCCTTCCAGGGGAGACTCAAAGCTCTGCCTACTTAAGTGCCTTGTTCACTATGTAGGCAAATGAAAGTGAAGTAATTTATCCATGTCACCTGAGCATAGAAAATATTTATCTTGCTGTGACTCCAACAAGGAATAAGTCATTTATTCCTTTTGAAAGTTCTAATTTGTTGTTTTTAAAGAGTGTTTTCTTAGTTTTCTCTTCATTTTAGATTAGGTATTATTATTGAGCCAAGTTTGTAATATATTTTGAGCCATTTGAATATCCTCTTTGAGTTTACTGTTATTGTCTACACTCTGGATAATATTTATTTGACGTTTGTTAACTGGGAAAGTTCAACTTGGAACAAAGCCAATTTTCACCGGGAGCCCAGAGAGAAATGCTCCAGATGTGTGTCTTTGTAACATGGGAGGAAACCAGAGCACCCACAGGAAACCCACACGAGTGCAGGGCGGACATGCTGACCACACAGAAGGCACTCCAGTCAAGAATCAAATGGAAGAACCTCTTGCTGTGAGACAACAATGCTACCACTGCACCACTGCATCATCCAATATAGTACAGTCATTAGAGTAGTTCTTCTATTATGGTGGTGCATATCATTAGCAAGTATGGTGACAAGAAACAGACCATACATCTCAACCTCTTAGAGCAAGAAATATGGACACAGCTAAAAATAATGGGGGGACAAAGGCCCAAAATTAGGGACAGTTTTTAGTTTTGCTCTTACAAACTTAGTAGATAGAAATGTGTCTGAAATTCTCCAAGTGCAACTAACACTAGGTAAGACTGAATCCAAATTTTAGCTTGCTACAGATCCCCCACCATACCCCAAGATTCTCACTACACCTTTCTAAACATACTGGAAAATATTAAGATAGAACCAAACACCCTAATACTGGGTGATTTTAACTACCCTGCCATTAACTGGGAAAACTACTCATGTCCCAACACCTTTCGGTTCTTGGAATTCATAAATTCCAACGCCTGGATCAACTAATCCATAGTCCTACCAGGGCTCCAATATCCTAGACCTGGTCATTACCAACATGGGAAATCAATGCTCCATACCTATGGTCACCCCCTCGTTAGTCAGGTCTGACCATAAGCTAATCACCCTTAACATCCACATTCCACCCCCCCCCCCCCCCAAAGAAACCACCATAAAAAACTTCTCCAAAGCCAACTTCATGCTACTTGAGTCAGAAGTGACAAACTTCATGACACCCATGCAGACGGGAACTGAAACTGCTGAATCCTACACTAAGGCACTGTACGAGCACATCCACTCATGCATGAATCGTGCCATCCCAAATAGAACCAAAATGCTCTCATCCAAAAAAAGGAAGCCAATCTGGTGGTCCCCTGCCATAAACAAACTTTACAACAAAAGGAAGAAACTTTTGCAGAAAAGAGGAAAATCCCAGGATGCAAAAAACTCCCTTACTAGCCTCAGTAAGAAACTGAGATGCCTCATAAAATCCTCCAAAGCTAGTTACGAAAATAAAATTGCCAAAGATTCCAAAGACAACCACAAAGCATTCTATAACTATGTCTAAAATCTAAATGGCAATGCTCAGATCTGCTCTGAGCTAAAACAGAATGGCATTAAATATACTGATCCAAAGGATATTGCCAATATCCTGGCAGATCGATTCAGTGCCAACTTCACCCCTCTCACCCCTAAATGGCCCATCTCAATACCGGAAGATTGCCAAATTCCAGTAATAACGGCCACACAGGTACAAAACGCACTCTCTAAAGCCAAGAATACAGCATCCATGGGACCAGATGACATCCCGGGCTGTGTACTACATGAACTACAATATGAACTGGCATCTCACCTAAGTGTCATGTTTAATCATAGCCTCACCTCAGGTTTCGTGCCCACTAAGTGGCGTAGAGCTACAGTTATCCCAATCCACAAGGGGGGATCAACCTTGGATCCCGGAAACTACCGTCCCATCAGTCTGACAAGCCTTATCTGCAAGGCCATGGAGTATTATGGAACTTATAAACAAAGACATTGGCAACCTTCAAACACTGGACCCCACCCAGTTTGGGTTTGTGAAGGGCCGATCTTGTCTCCTGAACCTGATTAACTTCTTTGAATCAGTCTCCAGAGCCATGGACAAGGGTAAGGTGGTCCACACAGCCTATTTAGACCTTGCCAAGGCCTTTGACACCATCCCCCACTCTGGAATCATAGATAAACTTACTAAGTTGGGCATTAATCCCTATGTCACCCAATGGGTTGCTAAATGGCTTACTGATAGAACCCACACTAAAAAAGTAGCTGACTCCAAATCCAGCTCCAGACAAGTGACAAGTGGAGTACCTCAGGGTTCAGTCCTGGGGCGCTCTTGTTTGGCATCTACTTCTCTGAAGTACAGGTCAACACTAAGGGACTCTGGCTAACAAAGTTTGCAGATGACTGCAAACTGGGAGCCATTATTGAATCCCCAAATGATGTGGATACTCTACAAAAGGGCCTTACAGAAACAGATGCTTGGTGCCAGAGCCATGGGCTCAAGCTCAATGCCAAGAAATGTATTGTTATCCCTTTGGGAAAAAACATGTATCCATGAATTACCATATAGGTGGCAGTACACTAAACACAGAAAGTGTGATAAGAGACTTAGGGACACAGGTGGACAGTGGTCTCACGTTCGATAACCACATCGCCACAACAGTCAGGAAATCCTTCTATGTGGCACACCTCATCACGAAGGGCTTTTCATCCAGAAAAAAGGAGGTCATTGTCCCACTGTACTCATCCCTCATTAGACCCATTATAGAACACAACGCCCCATTTGGTATGTACCTCTCAAGACATCTGCAACAACTGGAAAGGCCTCAGAAATACCTCACTAAAAGAATCACAGGCCTAAAGCAGATGCCCCACGCTGACGAAAACTCCAGCTATACTCTGTCGCATATCGTCTACTCAGAGGCGATCTCTGCTTAACATACAAGGCCATGTCAAACCCAGAGCTGTTGGACATGCTACACTTAAAGAAATCCCAATCCCTCAGAGCTACATGCTCCAGGGATCTAAACCTTGTCATCACAATAAACAAAACATGCTGGAGGGATAGGTTCCTGACCCAGAGACTCCCCAGACTCTGGAATAGATTGCCCATACATGTCAAGCAGAGTGCCTCTTTGGACCTCTTCAAAAGGAACCTTGACGACTGGATGGGAGAAAGGAAATTCACCCCAGGGATCACGTCAGTCGCCCTGCTAGACAGGGGTCCAGGAAAGTAAATAATGTGGGAAGAAATAGCCAGGGAGTTGTTATGGCTAGGCTTGTATAGGCCCTAGGGCTGATAGCCTAGTACCAACCTATGAACCTATGAACCTATGAACCTATGAAATACAAGTTTTGCACTAGCATGTATTTTCTGAAGGGTATGAAGTCTGAAACTCAACTGCCTGTCATTATTTTCTGACTTCAAACCTCAATGATTTGCCAGTGATTTGCCAAAAAACAACAATTTTCTGAAAAACAGACGAAAAATATGAGGCAAAAATCGACATTCTGTGAAAATCTGTACAGTTGAAAGGTATGAAACAGACCCAGGACTGGTAAACTTGTGAGATTTCAGAATTGATGATGAGGCTGTTATTGATAGCATAACACCAACTGGTAGGTTGTCTTCTGTTATTGAGATATTTATTTATTTATTTATGCATTTGCTTTTGTTTACTCCAAATGTCCTACATGGTATAAATGATATTACAGCAGAGAACCAGTGAAAAACTGGCATGCAATGCACTGGGGAACAGTGTAGACACCAGTACAGTGACCTTAAGGAGTGCAAGCAGGCAAACCTCAACCAGTGGCTGGATGAGTTTTGAACTGCTAACATCCCCCATTGTGTAAGTATACAGGTCAAGCAACTTGACATGATATGAAATTGTGGAGATAGCCAAGACTGGCATGCATATGCTTTCATGTCTCTTCTCTCATTCTTTATTTTACAGCTGCAGAGGAAATCATGGCAAACAAGGATGCACATGCTGAGAGACTGACGTGACTAAGAGAGGCAAGAGGTATATCTGCATCATGACTGACCCTGATTGTAGTAATTATTGTGATTCATAGATCAGTAGCAACCTCAGCGTGCATATCTTAACTGTCACAGCAAGCATGCATGCTTTCATCTGTAGCTGTAGGTTATTGTAATAGACAAGTGTAATACTGTATTCAGATTATGTGGGTTCAATTTCCACAAGTAACCTGTAGATTCACATTCAACAAGTATCATTTTTAAATTTTCATTGCAGCAATATTGGCTTTAATGCCATGTCATTAAATTGCGCTCTAGTATCTTTGAAAGCACGTATGGAATATATTCATATTCCAAGGGTTACTTGTAACAATTCACAATCAGTTTTGGCATTGTGAAAGCTCTATAGTTAGTATAGTAATGTTTGTTTTTTCGGCTTTTCCTGGTTAGGGGTCGCCACAGTGGAACTCCGGTCTGCTAACGATTGGCAGTCGATTTTTAGGGTGCCGAGTTGCCAGCCCGACGCCAAACTTCAGCGAAGGCACGCCCATTCACGCATGTCTTTCGGAGGCCACTAAACCACGGAGAGGACATGCAGACTCCACACAGAAGGCAAAATAAGAGGATATTTATTGTATTAAAGATTAAACATGACATATCATGATCCTAATCATCTCTTTTCTTCTCTCACCCCGCTCCTTCTCTCTCTCTCTCTCTCTCTCTCTCTCTCTCTCTCTCTCTCTCTCTCTCTCTCTCTCTCTCTCTCTCTCTCTATTACCTGGAGTAACAATGTTCAGATGGCATATTTTTCTGCCAACAAACGAAATGCATTTCAACACAGGGAGGTAGACCAAATACTGTGACTTGGCCTGCTAACCCTCCACTGGCTACTGTGACAACACCCATCACCTCTGCGAAATAACCTGGCAGTACTGCCTCCACAACCCCTGCTCTTCCTGGTCCATCCCTGTCAGGTAGCTTTGCCCCAGCTAGTGGTGCAGTGGCACCTTCTGCGAGTACTGGTGGAGATGGTGATTATGTCACCCAGCAGAAGCTAATAGAAATGGTACATGATCTAACAGAGAGTGACCTTGGTGCCCGTATCAGCTGGCTGGAGAAGTTGCGACTAAAAATAGAAAAGAGACTCCCATGCCAAGCACTCTCACAGGTAACTGAGGAAGGGGACAATGATGACAGTTCTAAGGGTGAGGACTAGATTCTCACTGTTCTCGCGTTTGATGTGCATATGCCTCAGATGTCCCATATTTTGTGTCCATCATCATCCCTGTGTCTATATTGTGTCTTATTTTTCTGCATCTGCTTCTTCACCTACTCTACCTACCTGACCCTCACATTCCTAAGTCCCTTCCCCACCATTCCTCTCTTTTTGAAACCAATAAAGGGCAACTGTTCCACACAAAAAAAAAATGTGTCCAGTACATATCTCTCCACTTTGCATATGTGTCTTATCAACACGCTTGATTTGCTCCACTTGGCTATACAACATCATTGCTTTGCTGTCAGCCATATGTATTGTGGTGACAGTCCAAATTAATCACATTTTATCTACATGTGCACATTACTTTGGTGACGAAATGGATATCTGTAGTTCATTCCTATTTCTCTCCTACAAATATCTGTATTGCTTCTCCTTTATTCTTCCCTCTGCTTGCCCCCCCCCCATTTTCACCACTTTCATATCAACCCCAGTTTTACAAGTTTAACCTGGTCAGAAAATAGAATCAGATGTAATCCACATGGCCAAAAATGACCCCTAAAAAAGCCTTCACATTTTGTCCTCTGAGATTGTGCAGATTTTGGCATTGAGCACCAATGTCACAATGTCAAGCAGTGTCGAATATGGTGGATGCATTTGTCATTTGGGACTTAAGCTTTTTTATACATCTATTAGAGAACTTGTTCATAGTTTGAAACATCTAATTGGATACATCCCTTTGAAAGTCAGCTGGTTGTGCCAAACAATTATTTATTTATCTTTATTGGATTGGTTTCATCTCACGAGACCTCTTTTTAGGTGAAGCCAAAAGATTGCACTCAGACTGACTAGGTGAATGTTACCAAAGAAATAGGGAACTTCCCCTATTTGATGAGTGCCATTAGATCATTTATACCCTCCTGAGCTACCACCAGTCAGGCAGATGGGCCCAGATTTCTACATCTCATCCACAGGACAGCACACCCAGGAGTGCAGTGTACCCATTATGCTATACTGAAGTGTCAGTAATGGAAAAATAAATGCAAGACCCTACAGCAGGGAGAGTAGAACCCACAGCCTTCTGAACCTATGACAAAAGTTGATGAGTTTTTCCCATTGGTTGCACCAGTTTTCTTTGTGGAAAGGTACTTAAACATGCTGTGCTACAGAAATACAGAGTGAAGGCAGAGTACAGGCACTATTTTGAAACAGCTACTCTGACAGTTCTTAGACTGCTGGATATAACAAAGAGCAACTTTGCATGTAGAGTGTTGGCATAAGTCACTTGACTGTAGATTTTTTTTTTGCCCCTAGCATCAAGGGTTCGATTCCAGATGCATCTCACATGTCATATCTTTTCTTAGTGTGATGTTATATGTGTATGATGTGTTTAATCACCTACATCTTAACATTTGCTGCAGCTATGAGTTGTCATGAAGATATATTGAATACTGGACAAAAAAAGAGTACTTGAAGTGACATCCATCCCCACATCTATGAGATATTTATCCAACATTGTTCTGTTTGTCATAAGCCTGTTGTCTCTGTCTCTCCTAACCATTCTTTCAGTAACTTTATGCTACAATGCATGGCAGGCTAATAATGAGAACAAACAAAAAATATGTCCATGAATGTTCCATTACACCAAACATTGCTATGTGTATGTCTATCCCTCCTTGTATTCACTCCTTCACTCCACCTATCTTTGTGTGTGTGTATCTATTAGTCTGATGGATGTAAAGCTCATCTCATGGTTTCTGCATACTGACATGACTTTGTTGATGGATAATACAAACATGTTACCTTTATTCAATAAAGGATCAGTGCTCCTGTGGTGTGCAAGGTTTCAAAATCTGCTATAGGATTCCCTTTGTGTCACATCAGCTGATGATCAGATGTGTAAATGTATGTTTGCATCTTGTCAAGGCTTGTAACCCAGCAGTAGGGGATGCTCTTAAGGACTGTTTTAGGAGGTCTATTTCATGTGTACCTGTTGCTTATCCATCTGTCTGCCCCTTCTCCTACATAAGTATAATACATTGTATCTGTTTCTTATCCATCTGTCTACCCTTCTCTTACATAAGTATGATACATTGTATCTGTTTCTTATCCATCTGTCTACCCCTTCTCTTACATAAGTATGATACATTGTATCTGTTTCTTATCCATCTGTCTACCCCTTCTACATAAGTACGATACCTCTGCCTATCAAGCAAACTGTAAGGTTGGCCACAATTGATATAATTGTTAAAAATCAATTCCTACTGTTCATCTATTATGTGCGGACACTAGCCTTACTTTGAAGAAGCATACTGCACACACTTTTGAGGATATCCGGCCCTACACAAATAGTATATCTGCTTAGTCATGCTAATTATTTCAAAAGCTGTACCACCCCTTGTCATTTATAGCAAGCTGCACACACAATTAATATGTAATTTGCAGTGATGCATGCAAAACAGCTAGTAGTTGTAGAAGTGTATTGAGGTAGACTTTACTGATACAATTTGGGGAAGACCTATACTTTAGTGTAGTCTTTGACAGTCACATTTGCAGTCCTGATTATATTTACTTAGCTAATGACAACCTGACATCATTGGTAAAAAAAACAGCCACCTGGATTTGAGCCCTGGCTCACCTATGCTCTGACCACTAGCTCACTGGTCTCACACCCTGTGCCACATATAAAGCTAGGCAGCAGATGTATTTTTCACACTCGCTACTGTCCAGAGTGCTGATGGCGATGCACAGCCATCAGCACTCGGTACTGTCCAGAGTGCTGATGGCGATGCACAGCCGTCAGCACTTGGTACTGTCCAGAGTGTTGATGGCGATGCACAGCCGTCAGCACTCGGTACTGTCCAGAGTGCTGATGGTGATGCACAGCCATCAGCACTCGATACTGTCCAGAGTGTTGATGGCGATGCACAGCCGTCAGCACTTGGTACTGTCCAGAGTGTTGATGGCGATGCACAGCCATCAGCACTTGGTACTATCTGGTACTGGCTGTGCATCGCCACTGAGCCTGTTTGCGGGAAGGAAGGTATACTACATTACATTTTGTGCTGTTTTCCTTAAGGAGGGGACCTATGTTTGCTCAGCACATAATGTCACAAAATGATGAAGGTAAGGGCAGCAGTTATTTATGTAATAAAACTTTGGCCCCAATATTTCACATATAGAATACGGTATGCACATCATACTAGCTGCCATCAATTTCTCCCTTAACATATCTTGAAAGCCTGACACATGAAACATTAACAACAAGAGACAGCCTTACAAGACTCTCTGCAAATATATAGAGCTGAGTATATTTTTTTGTATTATTCTGTATTATAGAGCTAAATTGTTACTTAGATATGTATTGTCTTACTGTTCTGCAAATATACAGATATCAGTATATATTTTTTTGGTTATAATTTGCACTGTGATTCCTCATATCTATCTCTGTTGAAACTGTCTTCCCCACCCCTCTCCCTCATTTTAGTTTCTATAGCTTGTGTGTTAACTCAAGGTTCCCTTAATTTGCTGTTAATAGCAGCCTGCATTTAAAGTGGATTGTTGAGAGACAGCCTTACAAGACTCTCTGCAAATATATAGAGCTGAGTATATTTTTTGTATTATTCTGTATTATAGAGCTAAATTGTTACTTAGATATCTGTTGTCTTACTGTTCTGCAAATATACAGATATCAGTATATATTTTTGGTTATAATTTGCACTGTGATTCCTCATATCTATCTCTGTTGAAACTGTCTTCCCAACCACTCCCTGTTCTTGGTTGTAGTTTAAATTTGGTGGCTTTTGCAGTGCCCGCCCCACTGTAGATTTGATCTAGGACACTCCCCCAGTCCCATCTCTTTACCGCATTCTACCTAATAAACCCTTTCAGCACTTGCTTTTAGTCCTTTTTAATTTAATTACATTTTTTCAAACTGTGTGTGGACTAATATTGCTACATACTCAAGTGTGCCAGCTTGCACTGCATGTGAACTGTTTTTACTACTGTTTTTGCTACTTTTCTGAAAAAAAAAAAAGTTCTGCTTTTACTGTATTTGTGTTTCTTTCTACTTTATTTTGCTTTTGCGTCATCTTAAAAGTACTCAGTTGTATTTATTACTGCTTGGTGGAACTCATTCTAAGCCTTTTAGTTTAAGCACTTGGGCTTCAGACCAGTTGTTTTACATTAAGAAGGTTTGTGGTCTGCACTGTAGTGGCAGAACAGGTAGCTTACATCCTTCTAAGTTGGGAACTGCTGATTGGTTAAAGGCTTATAGTGCCTGAATATTTGAACTTCTTCTGTTTGTATATTCAATTGTATTTACTACTGCTTGGTAGTAACTTGATTAAAGTGTATCTAGCACTGTGGTGGCAGGACAGGTAGCGAACTGCTGATTGAGGGCTCAGTGTCTGTTATTCTAAAAGTGTATTAGTTCTGGTTTAAGCACTTGGGCTTCAGGCTAGTTATTTTACATTAAGAAGGTTCGTGGTCTGCAGTCTTGTGGGAGGAGAGGCTGAACTCTGACCTTCTGAGCTGGGAATTTCTGGTTAAAGGCTTATAGTGCCTGCATATTTCAACTGCTTCTTACTGAAATTGGTACACCTTGTTTGCTGTAGCATAGACTAGATCCAGGCCTGCTGAATCTAGCTTTGTTTGTATGCTTGTTGTTTGTTTGCTTGTTATTTCCCTGAAACGCTAATACCACCTAAAACGCGGCTTTTCAGTGCTTCTGTGGATCCCTAGTGATATCTGCATTGCTTACTGTACTTATTTCCTTGTTTCACTTAAAAGAAAGTTACTGTTTATCATTTTTGCATTTAAGTTACCTGTAACACATTGCATTTAAGTTACCTGGCACTTGCTCACTAAAGCAATTATATAAGTCAGCACTAAAAAATTAAAAGCACTACACTCTCACAAACTCCCCTTGAGTACCTTGTTCCCCATTGGCCCTTTTTTCAATTATAAAGGAATTCCCAATACTATTCTAGCATGTCCAAAGGTCAGTTGTCAATCTCCTCTCTGGTCCAGCTGGTGAATCTGGGAATGTTACAACTGCCTCATGTACACAGACAACCCTCTCCTCCTCCCAACAAATTCCAACACATATGAGAGATGCATCCATATAGCCAAACTGGAGGCTAAGCTCTCTCAACTCAGTACTGGCGTAACCAGTCAGGAAGAGAAGGAAACCACACTCACTACAATTCCAGTCTCACATAGACCTACCACGACAGCAAACCAAACACATAAACACACAAAAACATACTCGGAGGCTCTAAATGAAAATCTGCCTAAGAAGCAGAGACCTCCAAAGCAGACACCCAAGCAACCGCTACCCCAAAACAAAACACGTGCAACACATAGCTCACAAAGCCAGTGTGCCGAACAGTCACAGCCCTTAAGGCTAAACAACACACCTGATACACTTGTAATAGGTGACTCTATCGTCAGGCACACTGACGTCCAGCTCACCAGGCTGAACAAGGAGAAGGTCACGGTGAGCTGCCTGTCGGGCTCTAGGATCCGCCACATAACACAAGCACTCAGGTCACTCCAAGGCAAGTACAAATATGACTCAGTCATTGACCATGCTGGTGTGAATGACCTGAGACATACCTCCCTGGACTACATGAAAAGAGACATAGAGGAGCTCTCTGAGCATGTGGCCCAGGCCGGTATGACCCTGACCTTGAGTAGCATCTTACCCTCACCAAGAATGATGCCACAATATGAAGACAAGATGATCAATTTCAACAATTGGCTTAAGTATTGGTGTCATTCAAAGGGGATCTAATGCCTGTCAGCCTGGGATGACATGCTCGACAAGCCACGATGCTTCGCTAGGGACAGCCTGCACCTGTCACCCCTGGGCTTTTGGATATTGGCAAAGGCTCTTGCTACCCCCATAGTGCCTTTTTTAGGCAAGGCTCAAAAGACAAACCCACCTCCATAGGTATCACAAGGGATAAGACACTAAGAGTAATGCTACTTGAAAAATTATATGGCTCTAGACATTCAGCTGGCTCATCATTGAAAAAATATATTGAGCTCTGCTTACTGCTTCTTACTGCTTGCTCTTGCTGTGGGATTTGCTGGCTGGATTCTGCTAAAATTCAAAGTCTAGTTATATTTGCATTCACAGTCTGTCGCATACAGAAACTTGCAGAATATACACTGATGAGAGAATATACTTTGCAGCATCAACTTTAGAGAGCAGTAACCAATAACTTTTATAATAAACCAAACTGGACAAACGTTGCAGCTTAAAAGTACTGTTCCAACTTTACTTCTCATATAGTACAGATGATGTGAGAGATATACCATTTACCTCAGGACTTGTGTCCCTACCATACCTCTAACATAACTAGATTTAATACAGACTTTTTATACATATTTTAGTTAAACACACACCCTCTTAGTTTTGGAAAGATACTGGCTAGATGACGCAAATGCTAACACATCTGTTCTTGTGCAAATGCTGATAAGTAAACTGTCTTCAAGAAAACGTCTTGTGGAATAGAAAAGCACATTTTTAAACTTTCTTAGAAAAACATGTCCTGTTGTCCAGTGAAAGCAGATTACATTCTTGTCACGTCTGTAAGAAGTCAGTTTTCTTGATGTGTGTGTAATACACTCATAAGTAAGTTCCTCATTTTTATAAGCCACAGTCATTTAGTATGGTTGCTGATCACATATTACTAAACTCTGTTTCTGCATTTAAGCAAGCTTTTTCTTTCAGCATATTTACAACAGAATTAATTTCAACCTTAAATTCATAATATCTAACAATTCCCTCTGTTTTTAAACATACTCAAAACATTTTATACTGATATGTATTTTTATCACATTATATAGAAAACACAAGAAACAAACTTTTAGTCTTCTTTTGATCAAAATGCAATTTTACATAGTTAATACAATGATATTAAAGTATTACTACCAAAATGAATGTATTTAACAACTTTTTCTTTTGCAGACCATTCTGTGAAATTATTTTATCAGTTATGAGCTGTGTCTGCTTTAGTTTAACTTGATTAATTTATTCTTTTGCAATTACAGAATTTAATTTATGACTTAGAACTGTTTCATTAACTTTTTGCAACTGTTGAATTAACTATGAGACAAGAACCATGTGCTACTGCAAGCATTTATAACATTGTGGTCATGTCTTTGAACTGCCCATTAACATCTTGGTAAAGTACTGAACTGGGCTTAGATAATAAATATTTGAAAGCAATTATTTTACTGGGGTAAAACCAGTGATATTACAACTTGACAAATTACTTTTAAACGTATTACAATGTATTCTGTACAGTATGTATTTAGACAGACTGTTTGCTATTCATGCATTTCAATCTAGCAGCTATCTTGAACCCAATTTTTTTAAAACATGGTTTTTACTGAATTCTTCTGTATTTGTACATACAAAGACTATAAAGTAAATTTAGTCTAATCTTACAAATTTAATAGCATTAATATTGCCAAAAACATATTGAAATAGTGACCAATCTTGTTCAATTTTTTTACATATCTTTACTCTCTCTTGTATAGCTGTTATCAATTTTAAGCCATCTCTTGTTTTTTTTTTAAACTATCTGTTATATAACTTTACAGTTTAACAGGTTGTAAATACAATTTAATACTAAACAATACAGTAATAACCATTTTGATAGCTATTAACAACTTGTAAAATATTATTGTTCTTGTAGCTTTATTTCTGACCCTTGTGCAATACTGCTTATACAGTCAGTGTAAAACTGAGAATGTACCCCTCCCCCTGTAGTACTGCAGCACTGTTTATCTGCTTTATACTGTGAGAATAGAATGTATGTCAGCCCAACACTTTGGTTATACATTTGCTTTATTTGGTTATTAAACTGTAGACCTTTGTCTGATTTGATCATCTTTTCTGTTGCCTTTGCTGTCTATTTCTACTAGTAGTAGTTATTTGTACCCTCCTGTATACTTTATTTGAACTGTATGTATACTATAACCCATCTGTTGGCTATACTTGATGTAACTAAGTTTTTTTTTTTATTATTTTTTATCAGTGACATATATGCACAATTGTGATGTTTTATTATAGTACTAAATAGTGTTGCATGTGAACATTTTAAGAATTATGTTTTAATAACAATAAGTTTTCAGAAAAACTCAAGCCACGTGTCTGGCAGTCTTGTTTCTTATCTTATCTGTTCAACATTTCCTGTAACTATTCATCCAGTTTAGGAAGGTCTGAGCTCACATTTCAGTTAACCCTTTTAGCATTTTTCCTTTAATCATATATATTTTTTAACTTTTGATTTCTGCAGTATTTTTATTTATTTTATTTAACTGTTCTGACTTAATTTTACAAAGACTGTTTGACTAATTCTATCTGTGATTTTATTTCTTTTAAAAAAATTCAGAACTTTTAACTGTTTGGTGTTACTATATAATTATAAACAAAAATGTAAAAAAATAAATAGATATTAGCTTAACAAACACATTTATATATTTACATTATTTATATTTGCTGTTGTCTGCCTGTTATTCTTGTGCGTTTATTATAAAAAAAATACATGCATGTCAGTCTTGTGACTATAAATCATTATTCTTATTAACTATTTTTATTTAATTTTTATACATTAGTACTGTTTTGTTTACCTTTTGACTATGCTATGAGAATGGCAGTCATATGTCTAACCACTTCTTACTTTATTACTGATAAATATATTGCTTTAATTGAATGGAAGTTTTAAACATTTGAGAATGATTTGTCAGATCCTACCATCCTACCATGTAAGCTTAACCATTTTCAAAACACAAACATATTATAAAATATATTTCTTTTTGTACCAGAATCAGCTGTGATTTCCCTACTCTTTCCCAATGTATGAAGGGAAGTCAGTTTCTGTCAGTTCAGCTAATCTATTTTCTTCATCTTGTAACTGTTGTTTAAAAGAGTCTCCTCATCTTTTCTGTTGCCTTTGCTGTCTATTTCTACTAGTAGTAGTTATTTGTACCCTCCTGTATACTTTATTTGAACTGTATGTATACTATAACCCATCTGTTGGCTATACTTGATGTAACTAAGTTTTTTTTTTTATTATTTTTTATCAGTGACATATATGCACAATTGTGATGTTTTATTATAATTACCAAATAGTGTTGCATGTGAACATTTTAACAATTATGTTTTAATAACAATAAGTTTTCAGAAAAACTCAAGCCACTTGTCTGGCAGTCTTGTTTCTTATCTTATCTGTTCAACATTTCCTGTAACTATTCATCCAGTTTAGGAAGGTCTGAGCTCACATTTCAGTTAACCCTTTTTAGCATTTTTCCTTTAATCATATATATTTTTTAACTTTTGATTTCAGTATTTTTATTTATTTATTTAACTGTTCTGACTTAATTTTACAAAGACTGTTTGACTAATTCTATCTGTGATTTTATTTCTTTTTAAAATTCAGAACTTTAACTGTTTGGTGTTACTATATAATTATAAACAAAAATGTAAAAAAATAAATAGATATTAGCTTAACAAACACATTTATATATTTACATTATTTATATTTGCTGTTGTCTGCCTGTTATTCTTGTGCGTTGTATAAAAAAAATACATGCATGTCAGTCTTGTGACTATAAATCATTATTCTTATTAACTATTTTTATTTAATTTTTATACATTAGTACTGTTTTGTTTACCTTTTGACTATGCTATGAGAATGGCAGTCATATGCTCCACTTTACTTTATTACTGATAAATATATTGCTTTAATTGAATGGAAGTTTTAAACATTTGAGAATGATTTGTCAGATCCTACCATCCTACCATGTAAGCTTAACCATTTTCAAAACACAAACATATTATAAAATATATTTCTTTTGTACAGATCAGCTGTAGTTTCCTACTCTTTCCCAATGTATGAAGGAAGTCAGTTTCTGTCAGTTCAGCTAATCTATTTTCTTCATCTTGTAACTGTTGTTTAAGAGTCTCCTGTAATATTGCATGGTCTTTTTGACAGTTTTTAGTAAGCTGTTCTGCTGAATTTGAAACTCCTATGTACTTTTGAAAAGATGTATGTATAACTTGTCTAAACTTCCTGAACTCATTGTGTCTGTCTTTTAGAAGTTTACTACATTCCTTTGTAACAAAATGTACTAGGGGTTCTATCAGTAACTGATTTGACTCACATGTGGTGACAGGACATAACTGTTTAACATCTGAATATAATGGAAACACTTTTATCTTAGTTAATTCTTTATCATGAACAGATCTGTCTTCACAGTCTATTGTTTTATGACATAATACACAAAATGCAGTTTTTGTTGAGTCACACAATAAACATTTGTCATACCCCACATAGTTTTCTTTGAGATACCAGTTAAATATTGTAATACATTTGCATAATGCCTTACTATCAACCTGCCCTACTAAGGTTGTACATTTACTAATATGCTGTGTATACCAACATTGCAATTTTTTACATTTGCTTGAATTATGCATGAAAATATCCATGCTGCCTAATTAAACATCCAAACTATCTAATATCCAAACTGTCTTATAATATGCAAACTGTCCAATATCCAAACTGTCGAATAGCATCCATACAAAAAAAATGTGACGTAGAAAAAAGTCTTACCAGTGAGCAAGAAAACAGGTGATCAGGCTGTTGTTGCAGATGGCTGGAAATTTTTAAAAGTCACTTGAGAAGCCGGGAAAGCACAACAGGCAGTGGACTGTTGGGCTAGTGGATATCCCCCTTTTCTTTAGTGAAATTATGGCACTGCGACTGGAACTTCTGTCTCACTCCAGATGTAGACGTCTAAAAACTTTACTACTGCAAGCTGCATAAACTGGAATACTTCTGTTCAGAATTGACACATACGTACAAATGTTAGTTACTGCAATTTAACTGAAGTAACCCTCTGCAGGGCTTACCATCACTCCCCCTGTGTTTGAATGCAGATTATAGGTTCAGATGCAGGTATTAGGTTGAAATGCAGATTTTAGGTTCAAATGCAGGCTAGCCTGCCATTGAAAAATTATATGGTGCTAGTCACTCAGCTGGCTCATCATTGAAAAAATATATTGAGCTCTGCTTACTGCTTCTTACTGCTTGCTCTTGCTGTGGGATTTGCTGGCTGGATTCTGCTAAAATTCAAAGTCTAGTTATATTTGCATTCACAGTCTGTCGCATACAGAAACTTGCAGAATATACACTGATGAGAGAATATACTTTGCAGCATCAACTTTAGAGAGCAGTAACCAATAACTTTTATAATAAACCAAACTGGACAAACGTTGCAGCTTAAAAGTACGGTTCCAACTTTACTTCTCATATAGTACAGATGATGTGAGAGATATACCATTTACCTCAGGACTTGTGTCCCTACCATACCTCTAACATAACTAGATTTAATACAGACTTTTTATACATATTTTAGTTAAACACACACCCTCTTAGCTTTGGAAAGATACTGGCTAGATGATGCAAATGCTAACACATCTGTTCTTGTGCAAATGCTGATAAGTAAACTGTCTTCAAAAAACGCCTTGTGGATTAGAAAAGCAGATGTTTAAACTTTCTTAGAAAAACATGTCCTGTTGTCCAGCGAAAGCAGATTACATTCTTGTCACGTCTGTAAGAAGTCAGTTTTCTTGATGTGTGTGTAATACACTCATAAGTAAGTTCCTTATTTTTTTAAGCCACAGTCATTTAGTATGGTTGCTGATCACATATTACTAAACTCTGTTTCTGCATTTAAGCAAGCTTTTTCTTTCAGCATATTTACAACAGAATTAATTTCAACCTTAAATTCATAATATCTAACACTACTCAACGCCAGAAGTCTAAACCTCAAGATGCACGCACTCGAAACTCTCCTTAGCATGGAGAACATCGATATCTGTGCAGTAACAGAAACCTGGTTCAAGGCTCCAGAGAGCACCCCAGCACTACCAGGTTATACCTGATACCATGCTTTTTGGCTCCAAAACTTGGACTGAACCACAAAAGGAGGGGGAGTATCAATATTCGTCAAAGATACCCACACCTCCAGGTTGGTGGCACAGCATGAAGCATCATAGACTATCCATGTGCAACTAACAGTGGGTAAAACTGCCTTCCAGTTTATAGCCTGCTACAGACCACCCTCCCAAACCCAGGAACCCCACTCGGCCTTCCTGAGAACACTGGAAAATATGAAGGTCTCTCCAAACACCATTATATTGGGCGACTTCAACTACCCAAACATAGACTGGGAGCATTACTCTAGCTCCAACACCCTAGCCCAAAGGTTCCTAGAATTTATAAACTCAAATGCTATGGAACAACTTGTTACCACTCCCACAAGAGAGGAAAACATGCTGGACCTGATCATTACCAACATGGGGACTTTATGCTCCAGACCAGAAGTGCATCCCTCACTGGTAAGATCAGACCATAAACTAATCTCACTGGATATTCACATCCCTACCCCACCTCCTGCCCAGAAAACCACAGTGAAAAACTTCTCTAAAGCAAATTTCACACTCCTCAAAACCGAGGTGGAATCCTTCAAAGCCCCCGGGCCTGTGGAAAATACGGCCCAGACCTCAGAATCCCTTATAAATGCATTCTATGAACACCTTAAGGAATGCATGGATCATGCAATCCCAAATAAAACCAAGACCCAATCCTCCAAAGGCAGACGTCCTGTCTGGTGGACCCCAGCCATAAACAAACTATACAATAGAAGGAGGAAGCTACTAATTGATAGAGCAAAATCCCAAAAAGGGAAGGCATCTCTGATCAGTATTAGCAAAAAACTGCGGGCACTCATAAAATCGTCTAAGGCCAGCATCGAGAGAAAAATTGCACAGGACACTAAGGATAATCACAAGGCTTTCTTTAGTTATCTTAGGAACCTGTGTGGGAATTCCCAGATATGCTCAGAATTATTCCAAAATGACAAAAAATACACCGAACCCACAGAGATTGCCAACATCCTAGCTGACAGGTTCAGCGCAAACTTCTTCCCCCCTCCCCACCAAAAGGGCAAATATCTATCCCAGCAGAGTGCTGCCCCTGACATCTCAGATGCTCAGGTAAGAGCGCCTCTCCAAAGCAAAAATCACAGCATCAATGGGACCAGACGGTGTCCCGGGCTGTGTCCTACATGAACTCCAAGAAGAGCTAAACCCAAACATAAAACTACCATTCAATCTCAGCCTTACTACAAGATATGTACCCAAAGAGTGGTGTACAGGAACAGTGGTCCCTCTCCACAAAGGTGGTGCCTCAACGGATCCTGGAAACTATCGCCCCATAAGCCTGACTAGCTTTGTCTGCAAAGCTATGGAAAGGATCATCATGGACCTCATAAATAAAGATATTTGGGACCTACAGACACTGGATCCTACCCAGTTCAGCTTTGTTAAGGGCAGATCCTGCCTCTTAAACCTGGTTGATTTCTTTGAAACAGTCACCAAGACCATTGACGAGGGGAAGGTGGTCCACACAGCCTACCTGGACCTCGCAAAAGCCTTTGATACAATACCCCACTCGGGCATTATATATAAGCTCACCAGCTTAAATATAAACCCCTATGTCACTAGATGTGTTGCAAACTGGCTCAAGGACAGAACCCACATGGTTAGAATTGCTGGAGCCATGTCAGACTCCAAACCAGTTACAAGTGGCGTCCCACAAGGCTCAGTCCTGGGACCTCTCTTGTTCGGTATATATTTCTCAGAGGTACAGGCCAACATGGAAGGACTGTGGCTGACCAAGTTCATAGATGACTGCAAACTGGGAGCCATAATTGACTCTCCAGCTGACACAAGCATCCTCCAAAAGGGCCTCATAGAAACAGACAACTGGTGCCAGAGCCATGGCCTCAAGCTAAACGGCAAAAAGTGTATAGTCATCCCCTTTGGCAAAAACAAAGTGCCCACAAATTAACACATAGGTGGTAATCCATTAAGTACAGAAGAAGTAATTAGGGACCTGGGGACCCAAGTTGATAGCAGTCTCTCATTTGACATCCACGTGGCCAAAGTGGCTAGAAAAACATTTTATATAGCCCACCTAATCATGAAGGGATTCACATCTAGATCAGGGGAGGTCATCGTGCCTCTTTCCTCATCCCTCATCAGGCCCATAATTGAGTACAATGCCCCTTTTGGGATGTACTTTACCAGACACCTGCAGCAACTGGAAAGACCCCAAAAGTACCTCACCAAGAGGATCAAAGGGCTCAAACAGATGCCATATGCTGCCCGGTTAAAGAAACTCCAGCTCTATTCAGTGGCATACCGCCTGTTCAGGGGCAATCTGTGCCTGACGTATAAAGCCATGTCCAACCCGGAATTAATGGACATGCTGCACCTCAGAAAATCCCAATCCCATCAAGCTCGCTCGAGACTTGAACCTCTGCACTGAAATAAATAGGACATGCTGGAGGGACAGATTCATAACCCAGAGGCTCCCTTCACTCTGGAATAAAATCCCAGTCCAGCTTAGGCAGAGTCCCTCATTGACTCTCTTCAAGAGGAATCTTGATGAGTGGATGGGAGATCGTAGGTTTAACCTGGGTATCACTTCTGTGTCACTGTTAGACAGAGGCACAGTATACTAACATCGAAAAAGGGCATAGCAAAATTAATTTAAAATGGGTGGCGAAAGCCAAACACATTCTGGCTAGGCTTATAAATGCCCTAGGGCAGATAGCCTAGTATGAACCTATGAACCTATGAACAAACAGATGTATTTTGCAGTTAACCCCGATTAGGGCAGTTGCTGTATGTCGCTATTTGCACATAGATTGACAATGAACACCAGTGAACACTGCTACTTCACAAGTGCAAGTTGAATTCCTGAAATTAAAATCATGCATGCATTAATACTCTGCCATCATCCTCGCAAATTAGCTTCCTGACTATGGGCAGGATTCACGAAGCCTCTGTGTAAGAGTTACAAGGCTTACACGGAGGCTGCAGTTAAACGGTGTGACGTCAGCATGTCATGCATATGCATGAGGGCATGCTGAATCACACCTAAGGCTTACACGGTCCGTGGAAGACAGTAGGGGGTGTGTCCGTAGGCTGAGCCCTGCAAACGGACATGCTCCCAGAAGAGTAAAAGTCCCGAAAGTAAACCCCCACGACAGAGCCCGTGTAAACGTGAATAAATACAACACAACACATGCCCCCACAGACTGCTAACATAAAATGTACAAATGAACATCTTATAATTTTTTTTTAAATTGTAAAGATGTTTGCCCGTGAGTGCACTCGTTTGCGCGGGCATGCCCGTAGCTTAGCCACAGTTAGCAGTCAGTGGAAAAGCATATAAGAACTAAATATGCAAAGTAAGCCAAGAAGCAATAGCGTAGCGGTAGAGACGTCGGCTGAAGAGCAGGCAGTCATGGTTCGAGCCCCCCCAACATCAATTTTTATTTTTAGTGAAATAAGCACAAAACAAGTCCCTGACATATATGTACACATATAAAATTATATTTTATGTAAAATGTAATGAAATGGGCCATATATTTTGAAGAAATGTGAGATAACAAAATAATAAAAAATGTCAGATGTGCCTATAGCTGAGCTACAGTTTAACAAGTTGAGTGCAACTGCCCATAGGTGAGCAGTGGTTTAACAGGTATAAAATGAGTGCCCGTAGGTGAGCAGTGGTTTAACAAGTGTAAAATGTGTGCCCGTAGGTGAGCAGTGGTTTAACAGGTGTAAAATGAGTGCCCGTAGGTGAGCAGTGGTTTAGCACACTGAAATTGTGTGCCCGTGGCTGACTTGAGCATAATATGCGTGCTGACAGCTAAATGACGCGTAAACCAGCGTAACCCATTTGCGGAGCGCGCCAGCCAACAAGCTAACCGACGGGCAACATTGAGCAAGCTGTAACAAAACTGCCTTTACACAGACACACCTCCTAGCCTGTGTAGACAGTCATAAAATATAAAAAGCAGTGGCCAGGTTTGAACCCAGGATACCATGCACCATTGTCAAGGTACTGAACCACTAAGCCATGACAGTTGCACTTAGAAATGCAGTAATAGCATATATATAGGAATGAATAGAAAGAGGAGCATGACAAAGCAGGTTTTGTGAAGCTGATACAATTCTAAAATTGCCAATCACAGATAAGTGCGGGAAAAACGGCATATATAAGCCCCATAGGCGGGAATACACAGCATAACTGATTGTAGAACTGACTTGCAGCCAGAATGTGAGGTGTAGGTGAGGGTAGTTGCTTTCAAGCACAGAGGTGGGGCATTGAGGAGTCCAAATATATGGTTTGGCTCCTTGTCCACAATCATGAGGCCCAACTCATGCAGGGCCAGGTCCTGTGGGGAGCATATAGGGCTGAGGCGTGGGACCTCTTGGCTCATGATCTCACCAGTGCCACAGGGATACCAAGGACTGTTGAGCAGGTCCGTCATCACCATGCGGACCTGAAGAGATGGAAGCAGGACCAACTGAACCATTGGATCCAGGAGGCCCGGCAAATGCCCAATGCCCCACTACTGAGTAAGTTACATGTAATTATTTATGTAAGAAATTAACCTAGCTGATATTATGGAGATGTGTATCCCAATATTACTTTATTTATATTACAGCTGCAGGTGTCCGTTCTGTGAACCGTAGAGCCTATGGCGATAGGCTGGCACGGTTGCACCACCAGGCAGGTCAATAATCCTCTCCCTGTAACTGTAAATAAATATATAAGTATGACAGTTAGGAAAACAGTGCAGTGTAGTCACTAATTAATAAAATGTGCAAGTAACAGTGTAAGAGGGTTTGCAAGTATTGCTTGATTACAAAAGTGTGATGCAGTCTGTAATCCAAACAGAAAAATGAAACAAGTCTGAAATAAAGATGTCCCACCTGTAATATAATAGTACATAACCTGCAGCAGGCTGAAAAGTACAGCTGCAGAAGCTGAGTAAAACACATGTGTGAAATATATCCCTGTTGAAATACAGAAACATGACAGAAGTGAGACTGTTGGAAAGGATTGTTATAACTACAGGTAAAACATGTCAATAAAGCCTAGAATTAAGTACCATCCTGAATTGTAAAAATAAAACAAGTGAGAGAGTGTGAGAAAGAGTTATGAATCCACCAATAAAGTAGTAATAACTCCTGAATAAAGTATACTGCAGTCAGTACAGAATGAAATGAATGTGACAAGCAGAACCAAACAGTAACATGTGTTGAAAATGTTACTGCAGCTGGAATGTGTATCCTAAAATCTGGATATGTTGCTCTCAGTCTGCAATATGCAGATAGTATGGTTGTCTGAAATACCACACATCCACAGTTGTCTATAGCTATATAAAGCAAATGTAGCAGGATGATGTAGCTGAACAGAGCCAGATATGAATGTTTATGAATAAAAATGAAAATGTATATTGATGTAGCAGTAACATTCCTATGACCAACTTGAAGTAGTTATCACATAGGAAACTGTAGGCAGAACTGTAGTGCATATATATCTGCAGCTATTAGAAATGTACAGCATATTTATTGGCATTTGAAGTTGTTAATTAAATTTTCTTCACCCTACCTTATAACCACATATAATCCATTCTACGTGAAATTGGTATGTGCAATCACAGTTAACACCCCTGGACATTTGTCCTGTTGGTTCATACATATTTGCATGTACATTGATGCATCTGCCCTGTTCATACATCCAAACCTGATGGCCTGTTACCATCAATCAACCCTGCATGTTGTTGGACTGTGTATTGCTGTTCAAAATATGCATGTGTTATGTTTGCTGTTCAATGGTTTGAATATCTGGGTGTTTGGTTAATGGGAATACTAATGCATGCTGTTACAACTAATTGTGAATGGTATTGTATGTTACTAACCCAAACTGTCATGACATAATGCAAAAGATAGGATGACAGGGAAGGCGGGTTCCAGCGGACCCACCTCTCCCTCCTCAGCTGGCGAGTGCACCTGGCAGTAGTGCCCAGGCCGGACCCTCCTCCGGTGGCCCTGTGCCACCTGTGGGTGGAAGCGCTGCAGGGGATGGGGCTTGTCCCCCCTCTGCAAGTGTGGCTGGAGGAGAACATCCACTCACCCTCCGTAGTGTCTGGACTGTGGTGCATAGGGAGATCCGGGAAGCTGTTCTTGGGCCCCTATGCCAGCTTGAGGCACAAGTGGCACAACTAATGGGCGTGCTTTCTGCCCGGCCTACACAGCCCCCAGCACAGCCCTGTCCTGGGCTGTGAAGGCACAGTGGCAACTGCCCATGGGTGGGGATATCAGTTCCACTGTTGCCATCTGTGGGCTCATGGGCTCTAGATATCCAAACATCCATCCGCGTCAATAGTGTAACCCCACATGTGTCATACGCCCTGTATGCGTCTTGTTTGTCTTGTCTGTTAACCTACCCAACCTACCTCCCCAACTATACCGACTTCCTGTACCTGACATACCACTCTCACCTGAAAAAAAAAAAAGGGCACTCTGTACCCACAAAAAAATTATGCCCCATACATAGCTGCCCATTTTGCACACATGTCTGCTGGACATGGAAACTGTCAATTACAATTGGCTGTACAACAAGTATTATTGTTGTCCTTACACCTCTCTCAGGGGTGGAAGATTTCAAATGTCACACTAAATTACAAACATATGCACAGCTGTTGCTGATGAAGAAATGGGCAGCTATGGGCCTTACCTACATCCCTCCTGCAAAACCCGAGCTTGTTTCCCTACTGTCTTACCCTCTTTGTGACCCCTTTTTCACCACTTTCCTGTCTCCCCATTTTCATTTCTTTCAAAGAAATTAGCGAGGGTGTGCACAAGAGTAAGCACTTTTAAGCAGTTGTAAGCGGGTATGCGCGGAGCTGAATGCCTGTGCGCATGCGTGAGCTCCACACAAACCAGCGCTAACCCGGTTACAACTGCTTAAAAGTGCCTTAGTCACTCTGAATGACAAGGCCTGTAGTCTGATGAAAAGCAAAATAAAATCCACTGTCAGTTCCGAACCCAGGACCTTGGAAACAGTAGTCTGCATGACTTACCACTAAGCCATGACTGTTATATAAGAGCATTGTGCTACAATAAATATATCATGTAATAGTAGGAATGAATGTAAAGGGAATATAGGATGTGTAGTACACAAAGCATGTCATGTATATTTACTGTCAAATGTAGTGAATTTCTGTAATAGTAGTGTGTGAACAGAAACAGCCATGCTAGTTGGTAGCTAGTAGGTAATAATGTCACTGTAGCACCTTGCAAGCCACACACATACTCACAGCAGGATAATCACTGCCCATATCCCACAACCTCTTACAGGAACACAGCTGGACTAAGTAATAAAAAATGTGGAGAAAAGGCCAAAAACAGGGACACATTCCAAATAATGCTCCAACAAACTTAGACAGTTGAGAGAGTAACAGGTTCTGCATTGTGTTGGATGTTTGGAAGGGTATGAAGTCTGAAACTGAAATGTTTGTCACTATAGTCTGACTGGAGCCAAGAGTGATTTGCCAGAAAAAGCTGTTTATGAGATATGGACCAAAATATGAGGCAAAAATGTGGACAACCTGCAAATATCTGTACACTTGAGAGGTCTGACACTGCCATATTTGAATAGTTAAGAGCCTAGACATAGCAACAGTGACTGAGTTACAGGGATGCCCCACAGACTCCCTGTGAAATGTACAAACAGTAGGCAGAAAGGTGTTACAACACATGCAATGGTAACTATGAAGTACTGAAAGTATTCACCACTTGCACGTTGGAAATAGTGTAGTAATACATATGCTCATGCTAACCCACAGTCACAACTGCAGAATACCAGGCAATTTAATGGGTGTACCCCACTGATATGTACCATTCCATGAGGCAGATAAAAGATGCACCTGAGAGTCTCTGAGGCCTGCTCAGCAGCATACTCAAATACCCTAATAGATGTCAAGGCCCACACCATGGCCAGACCACACTGCATGCAGTAACACCCTAGCAGATATAGCAAGCATTCCAAGGTGTGAATATACATGGAAAATAGGAAAGCCACAGCAACACACTACAGTCAAGACACCTAGCAGGCATACAAGTAGTGAATGTAAAGGGCAAATATTGAAGCCATAGCAACAAAGTGCAAGAGCCACTGCTATATACCAGTTACACCACATGTCCCACAGGAAAGCACACACACCCACATTAACAGTAGTAGTAGTCTTAGGTGTCAGTGTACATACACACTTAGTACAGGAAACTGGAGAAATTAATGGAGAAATGTTAATCTACAACACAGCCAGAAATATGAGAGAGATACTAACCTTTACACTCACAGAACAGTGTCCACAGCATACCAGCATGGTCCCTGCCCTTAAACTCTGAAAGGGCTACGCCTATCTCACATACCTTCTTATAGCACTGTCCTGGAATCACAGTGAGAACTGCAATCAGTACACAACTGGCTGCATGCAATTAGCAAATGCTGGCTAACAATTGGTGCAGAGGCCATCACATGGACATATGCAGATACCTACAAAAGCATGCTGTACTCCCAGTCCACACATGCAATACTTTCATTGCACCCTGTGGAGGTAGGGAGAGACAGACAGAGAGAGAGAGAAAAAAAAAAAACATACACAAACAAAACCAGTCATCAAAACCCACTCGAAAGCTGACAACTGACAACTGGAGCAGCAGGACACCAAACCAAACGGCAACGCAAGCAACTGTGACAAACACAGGTAATGTAAAGTAATACTTTAAAAGTCTACATACTGTGAACCCTCCATATGTGTCATTGGTCTGTATCCATATCTATATGAAGATGTGCATAGGGCAGGGGACATACAGCAACTATCAGTGAAGGCTGTACATACATATGTATGTGAGGGCATCTATGTGCACATATCAATGTAGGTTGAATGTAGGTTGTAGTGCAATGTACAAAGTAGGTTTCACAGTTATGTATGTTTAGCAGTATGTTAGTGTGTGTATACAGTTTTGTAAACAAACATGTTGATATACCTATCTATCATATGGATACGTATGTATGTCAATATATGTATGTATGTATATATATATATATATATATATATATATATATATATATATATATATATAATATGCATATATGTATACATACATAGAGATGTAGGAATACATAGACAGATGTAGATAGATAGAATATGTAGAAACATATATATGTAATACACACATACAGATATAGATATATGTAGATACATATACATAGACAGACAAATCTGACTATCTACAGATATGACTGTATATGATGATCTCACACTCCCCTGTCCCACCCCTCTGTCACTCTCACCCCTCTCTGTCACACCCCTCTCCATATCTATAGCAATATATGTACATCGATATATATATGTGTATATGTATACAGACATATATATATATATATATATATATATATATATATATATATATATATATATAGGCATATATATATATATATATATATATATATATATATATATATATATATATATATATATATATATATATATATATATATATATATATATATATATATATATATATAAATATATATATATATATATATATATATATATATATATAGAGAGAGAGAGAGATGTATATATATTCTGAGTGAGGCACATGTGTACAGATGTATTGCAACAGGTGCCTGGTGACAAAGGCATGGAGTGAACACCAGTGTCAAAACTGGAGTACCATACCCCATTTCAAATCACCTACACCAGTAACCACCAGATATGTGATTGGCTGCCCATCACTGCATATGTCAGGGGTGAACAGGGTCATAAATGTGTACAATAGTCCCCCCAATGATAGTCACAGTGGCGCACTATTCCTGGAATACCTGCACATGGTATGTGTCAGCAGACATGGTGTGTCAGCTATGGACATGTAGGTCAGTGTACCCCTCCACACCACACAATGGCTGCCACGGTATGTACCTCACATGACAGCTACAGATATGGAGAAGGATACAGTGACATGTACAACACTGTGACAATGCACTCAAACACATTACCAATGCACCCACATAGAGGTTACCACTCCTGGATTTACATACTTAAGTCACACCCATGACAGATGTCCAACAACCATAGTAACACCTCACACCATCCACAACCTAAATGACTGCTGTGTGTCGTCTGTGACACCGCAGTAGAGAGCACATGGCGGAGGTACAGGTTCCTACCCACAGATAAGACATACCCTGCAATAAACCACACAGCATTAAGAAGCAAGACTCCCCATGAGTACATGTCACACATACCCCTGCTGAATGTTAGTCAGATAGGTAATATGCCATATGAGTCACCCTGTGTAACTGTTTGACAGGAGCAGGTACCATCACATCACATGTGTCACAATGGTCAGGGTAGCAGAACAGTATGCTGCTGTAATCCCAGGGGCAATAGCATATTGTATTGTATTGTATTGTATTGTAATGTATTGTATTGTGTTGTATTGTATTGGTATGTAGAGGTGCCTCCTTCGTGGAGTGGAACCACTGCTGCTGTACGCCAGTGTACAGGTACATATCCTGTAGTCAGGCTAGTGTTACATAGCACTTCTATATGTGTGTTTAGCTCCTCTTGGAGTTCATGTAGCATGCAACCGGGGATACTATCAGGTCCCATTGATGCTGTGTTTACTGCTTTTCTGAGGGTGGCTCTCACCTGGACATCTGTGATGACAGGGAAGTTACGGTCAGCTGGGATAAGTATGTCTTAGTTTGGGGGAGAGGGAGGGGGGAACTTGCACTGAACCTGTCTGCCACAATGTTGCCAACATCTGTGGGTTCAGTGAATTATTTGTTGTTGTGTACTAACTATGAGCATATTGGAGGGTTTCTGACCAGGTTTCTAACATAACTGCAGAAGGCCTTGTGGTTATCTGTAGTGTCCCCGTTGATTTCCCTCTCAAAGTTGCCCATGGATGTTTGTATGAGAGAAAATAGCTCTTTACTAGTTCTGATCAGACATGCCTTCCCTTTATGGAATTATGCTCTGTCTTGCAGTAGCTTCCATCTTTTGTTATACAATCTGTCTATGGCTGGGATCCACCAGACAGGATGCTTTCCCTTTGTGGAGAGTGTCTTGGTCTTATATGGGATTGCATGATCCATGCATTCTCGGAGATGTCCGTAGAAATCATTTGTGAAGGAGTCAGCATTGTGGGTTGTGTCTTCCAATGGCCCAGTGGGCTTAAAGAATACCATGTCAGTGTTACGAAGTGTAAAGTTTGCATTTGAAATGTTATTCACTGTAGTCATTTGTGCTGGTGGTGGAGGTGGGATATGTATATCCAGGGCAATTAGTTTGTGGTCAGCTCACAGTAGTTGATGATGTACCCCATACAGTACCTCGATACAAACCCCCAGAGTGAGGAGGTGCTTTGGACCTGAATCAGTGTTCTGACTGCTGGGGTTCGGTAGTATGTCATATGGAGTGTGCCAGGTACTGTTGTACAGTTATTGGCTGAGCACTGATACCTGGCCATTTACATGTGTATCCACCAATAGACAGACAGATGCTATATATGTGAGATATGTTGTATCACAACAGTCGAGTAGCATGTGTAGTATGTGTGCCAAATTCTGCTGACATATTTTGCTGATATCATGTTATTTTCTTTTTCAGGACCATGGCTCACCAGCACAATCCAGCGTACTCTGCAGCTGAGGATGAGGAAATACACCAGAGCCTGGTGCGGGATTATGCAATACTCTTTTCCCACACCAGCCAGAATCAGCAGGAGAGGGCTGCACTGTGGCAAGACCTGGTCTGTCGGGTAAATGACGTAGGCACGCATAATAGGACATATGAGCAAGTACGACATCACTGCAGGGATTTAATCAGAAATGTCCGTCAGCGTGCGTTGGATATCCACAGGCAACAGGTTGCCACAGGTGGTGGGGTGGCTACATCCCCACTCACCAGACTGGAGGGACTACTCATAAGTGTTGTGGCTCCAGCCCGCCAACAACAACAACAGCAGCAGACCTGCATTATGATAGAGGCTGGAGCCACACAGCACCAAGACTATGAGCGTGCAGGTAATATGCCATATGTATAGTTGACTGTTGTGTACACTGGTAGTTAATGCATGTGTGAGGTGTGTCTTTGGTTTGTAGCTGTCATCATAGTATTTAATGTGCAAGTCTGATACTCTCAATATCAGCAGCTGACCTGTGAAATGCAACTGTTGTACTACTGACCTGTATCATACTCAGTAACAATGGCACAGTTGTGCCCACTGACATTAATTTCCTCACTTCTGCAGGTCCCTCCGGTGTAACAGCAATGCAGCTTATCCATGCTGGTGAGTGTCTACTAACAATACCTTTAATAGTCTTTATAGTAATAGTAATATTAGGCTCACTTAGTAGTGCTCTGTGTATGCATGCAGGTGTGTCTGCGTCTGTGTGTTGATATCTCGCATACTGAGTAGTGTGCAAGTGTGCAACTGTGCAAGTGTGCAACTGTGCAAATGTGCAACTGTGTGCATGTGTGCATGTGTGCATGTGTGCACCTGTGCACGTGTGCATGTGTGCATGTGTGCATGTGTGCACCTGTGCATGTGTGCATCACTGGTAACATTGTGTAGACATTGTAAACTGTGTTTCCTGTTTCCTTCCCACAGGTTCTGGTGCTGCTCTGGTGTCATGCAGCAGGGAACCTGAATCAGGTGCCACGGGTACTGATAATGATGACATCTGTGTAATGGCACAGGAAGGTATGCCAGGGTCCATCATTGGTCAGCCAATTGACAGTACACAGCTGTCAACCCCATCAATGTGCACAGTCATCCTGCCAATACACCCTTTGTCACCAATGTCCCTAGGTGATGGACAGGATACAGTGGGCATTGACCAGGGTAATGTGGTATCTGTGGCACATGTTTCCCCACACAGCAGCCATGGGCATGGCCCTGAGATGGTACCACACAGACAGATGTCCAGGGTTCGTGGGAGCATCCATGGGCGTACTGCCCCTGTCAGACGTTCCCACAGAGGTCTTACAACCTCAGCTATGTTTCGGGCTGTCATGCAGGCACAGTCACGTATGGAATGGTACACCAGACAGGGTCTGAGGGAGCTGACAGCATGTCGCACAGCCATGACTGACAGTATGCGTGACATTGCAGCTGCCATCCATAATTTCACCGATGTCATAGACAGACATTGTGGGGACATATTAGATCGGTTCCCCAACTACATGTCCATGAGCCATGGCAATGGTGGACGGTTGATGCGTCGACATGGGTGTATGCCAGCAACAGCAGCAGCTGGCAGTCATCATGGACGACAACAAGGCCGCGGCCGCCCCCATAGTGCCAGCAGCAGCCCCAGCAATGCTGGGTCTGTGCTGTCATCAGACCGCCCCATGAGACCACGTGCATGTGGCTCTGGACAAGCCCAACAGGGATCTGTGTCCAGTCAATGAACACCTGCTTCTGATGACAGTACCCAGTCTGGATTGGTACCGGATACGGTCCGTAGCACCCCTGCAAGGCACAGGTACTGTGTTCGTGGCCAGAGACACTGATCTGTATGACCTGGCAGGTACAGTCTGTGGCTGTCCACAAACACCGGTATATGGCAGCCATGAGGTGGAACTGTGTGCATCCATACACACATGAGAATTGACAACACCTAGGGCTACCTGCATGCGCACACACTGCATCAACATTGCCCCACCTTGTACTGCTGTCCCTCACCAACACACATCCACATACATGTCAATTGGTGGTATCAGTGGCAGACTCAGGCATACCAAGTTCACACCCTGTGCATATGATGAAACTGTGCCACCTCCTGCAATCTGTAACATCAGTGCAGGTACAGGTTAACATGTTGCTGATGCACAGGGTGACTACATAGATGTGTAATAGTATAGTGTCATTAACAGTACTGTGTGCTGATATAATTGTGGGTATATCCCAGCATGCCTGATGCAGTAAGGGTATGATTGTCTTGTACTGTTGTCTACACCCATGGTAAGTACCATAGTGTATCATCTGTGCATGTTGGCATACTGGTGGTAAGGATGTCAACAGAAGGCTACATACATAGGTAGCACAGGGGATAAGGTAATGAAAGTATTGATGCAATGATGGACATGTAAACTGCAAGTGGCATGTTGCCCACACTGGACTCAATGCAATGGATGTTTGAGGATGTTGATATGTGTGCAGTACTACGACTGGTACAGGACACACAGGAGCACCCTAGCACTGCAAGCTCACATCTCATACCATGCTAGACAACCCCAACACACAAAACTAACTTTCACAGGAGGGAGAGTCCCCATAAATGTCAGGGATACTGTGGTGGCAGGACAGGTAACATACATCATACTAAGTATGGAACCACTAAGTGAAGGCTCAGTGTCTGTTATTTGACATGTGTATTACTGCAGGTATGAGCACCTGGGTTTCCATCCAGTTATTGTACATCCTGACGGTACATGGTCTGTACACTTGTGTGCACTGAGACTGGACCCTAGCCATCTGACCTGTGTATTTCCATGTACATGTGTATAGTGCCTGCATATTTGCAATGTTATCTACTGGAAGTGGTACAGCTTGTTTGTTGTACAATGGACTACATGCAGCCCTGCTTACTGTAGCTTTGTTTGCATGCATGTTTGCTTGCAGTTACCCTGGAACACTGATTCCACCTGCAATGCAGATTTACAGAGCTTCTGTGGACTCCTAGTGACATCTGCATAGATTACTATATGTATGTCCATGTCTCACTTGACAGAACGTCAATGTTTGTCCTGTTCACATGTACGTTGCCTGTGACACATTGCATACATATAACTTACCTGGCATTTGACCACGGAAGCAGTCATATATGCCAGTGCTAACTAATCACAGGCACTACACCCTCACATACTCACCTTCTGTACCTTGTTTCTCATTGGCCCTATGTGCTGTTAATCACCATGGCAATCACAATACTATGGTAGCATGTGCAAAGGTCACTTGTCAGTCACCTCTATGGTACAGTTGTGGAATATGTGGGTCATGTGGCAATGTCACAGCTGCCACATGTACACAGTCAACCCTCTCCCCTACACATGGACATACAACACACATGTGAGATGCAACCACATAGCCAAACTGGGGACTAAGCACTCTGAACCCAGTACTGGCATAACCTGTCAGGTGGCATGAAATACTACAGTGACTACAATACCAGTCTGATGTAGACCTACAGTGACAGCAATCCAAACACATGAACACACTGGGCCATTCGTGGAGCCTCAGAATAGCATCCTGCCTGAGCAGCAGACACCTCTGCAGCTGGCACACAGGCATACGTTAAGCCAGAACACAGCACGTGCAACACATAGCACACAGATCCTGCGTGCCAAACAGTCACAGCCTGTACGGCTAGACAACACACTTGCTACAGTTGTGTTAGGTACCTTTATTGTCCGGTACAGTGAGGTCCCGCTCACCAGGCTGGACAAGGTGAAGGTCACAGTGATATGCCCATGGGGCACTATGGTCCAACACATAACACAAGCATACAGGTCAGTCAGAGGCATGGACACATATGACTCAGTCATTGTCCATGCCACTATGGCTGACCTGTGATGTACCTCCCTGGACTACATGATAGGGAACATAGAAGGGCTCTCTGAACATGTGGCACAGGCTGGTATGACCCTGACCTTGGTTGGCATCATACCCTCACCAAGAATGCTGAAGTATTACTGAATGCTGATGAATTACTGTAGCTACAACACCCTAGCTGAAAGGTTCCTAGCATGTAGTCACTGCATTGCTATGGAACAACTTGTTACCACTCCAACAACAGGTGAAAACATGCAGCACCTGTTCATCAACAACATGTAGACTATATGCCCCAGACCACATGTGTATCCCTCGCTGCTAGGATGATACCATATACAACTCACACTGTATATACACATACCACATGCAGCACCTGCACAGAAGTCCACAGTCATAATGTTATCCAGTGCAAATACCATGTATTCACATGTGGCAGGCGTCAGACATGGGAACTATTGAAGGTCACAGGTACATATGTGTATTTGGCACACACATACATCATCTGTGTCCATTGCCATTACTGGTTTAATCGATGTCATGCATTATTGTGAACAACAACCCACACACATGGGCATTTTGTGTGACAAAAACACACGTGGCAGGTGTGGAATTCAAAGCCATAACTAACTGTGCTATGACAGTAGTGAGAGATGCAGTAGCAGAGCGTGCTATTTGCATTACTGGGAGATTTGCCCTCTTCTGCTGTACTTGTAGGGTGCTGACATCATCTCTGTGTAGAGATTGGAATATGCACCAGCTGGTGTGTTGTACTGGTTGCCAAAAGGGTCAGTTGGCATCATACCCTCACCAAGAATGCTGAAGTATTACTGAATGCTGATGAATTACTGTAGCTACAACACCCTAGCTGAAAGGTTCCTAGCATGTAGTCACTGCATTGCTATGGAACAACTTGTTACCACTCCCACAACAGGTGAAAACATGCAGCACCTGTTCATCAACAACATGTAGACTATATGCCCCAGACCAGATGTATATCCCTCGCTGCTAGGATGATACCATATACAACTCACACTGTATATACACATACCACATGCAGCACCTGCACAGAAGACCACAATCATAATGTTATCCAGTGCAAATACCATGTATTCACATATGGCAGGCGTCAGACATTGAACTATTGAAGGTCACAGGTACATATGTGTATTTGGCACACACATACATCATCTGTGTCCATTGTCATTACTGGTTTAATCAATGTCATGCATTATTGTGAACAACAACCCACACACATGGGCATTCTGTGTGACAAAAACACACATGGCATGTGTGGAATTCAAAGCCATAACTAACTGTGCTATGACAGTAGTGAGTGATGCAGTAGAAGAGCGTGCTATTTGCATTACTGGGAGATTTGCCCTCTTCTGCTGTACTTGTAGGGTGCTGACATCATCAGTGTTTAGAAAGGGGAATGTGCATCCTGTAGTGTGTTTTCCCAGTTGCCAAAAGGGACATTTCCCTCTCACAGAATTGCACACACACTAACCCCCCTCACCCAAACTTGCAGGATTCAAACCCCTACCTAACGATGTTATGACACTCGAGATGGACGCATTAGCAGAGCACGCTATTCACATTACTGGGAGGATGTCCTTCTCCTGCTGTACTTATAGGGTGCTGACATCATCAGTGTTTAGAAAGGGGAATGTGCATCCTGTAGTATGTTCTCCTAGTTGCCAAAAGGGGCATTTCTCTCAGACAGAATTGCACACACACTAACCCCCCTCACCCAAACACACACACGGAGCAGTTGCAGGATTCAAACCCCTACCTAACTATGTTATGACAAACAAAACAGACACATTAGTGGAGCGCGCTATTCACATTACTGGGAGGTTTCCCTTCTCCTGCTGTACTTACAGGGTGCTGACATCATCAGAGTTTAAAAAGGGGAATGTGCATCCTGTAGTGTGTTCTCCTAGTTGCCAAAAGGGACATTTCTCTCACGCAGAATTGCACACACACCAACCCCGCTCACCCACACACACACACACACAGACTGAGCATTTGCAGGATTCAAACCCCTATCTAATTATATTATGACACTTGACGGAGACGCATTAGCAGAGCGCACTATCTAAATTACTGGGCATCTTTTCTGCACCTGCAGTATTTATAGGGTGCTGACATCATTATTTCTACAGAGGTATGTACATCTAGTACTACCTGTCAAGTGGGGGATAGCATATATATGCATTTGCAGCCACCTACTTCAGGGTCAGATATGTACATCAGCACTGGCAGGTTATGTTCTATACCATGCTTCGTGACCACAGGACCTGTAACACACAACACAACCAGTTTGGACCACCCCTCCCACATCCAGGACACACACTTTGCTTCCCTGGGAACAGTGCCACGATATGAAGGTGTTCACATACACCATTCCAGTTGTTTACGTCAGGTACAGGTGTATTGTGTGTGGGAACTACTCAGGCCTCTACAACATTACCCTACTGCCACTACAATTTGTGAGTCCATGTGCTATGGCAGAACCACTCACCACAGCCACAAGGGGGAATACATATTGCACCTGACCATCTGCAACATGGGTACTCACTGTTCCACACCAGAGGTAGACCACCATTGTTGATATCTGACCATACCCACCTTTTCCTGGACATCCATATCCCATCCCCACCCCCAGGCAAGGTTGTCACTGCAAACAAAGTGGATTTATCAAAAGCAGACTTTACACTTATGAAGACTGGGTTGGAAGACTTCACAGGACCCATGCTGGGGGAGTATACAGGCTACTCTGCATAATCCTTGACAATTGCATTCTATGAGCATGTGGAAGGTTTGCATTGATCATGCTATCCCAAATATACCCATGACTCCTCCACAACAGGACACCTGTCTGGTGTACACCAGCCATATATGAGCTGTCCAACAGACAGAGTAAGCTAATACATTGCAGAGCAGTAGCCCACAGAGGGAGGACATCTCTGAACAGTACTGGCACGACACTTCAATCCCTCATAATCATCACGACAAAGTGTTGACAGTGAAATTGTCCAGAAACTGCAGATAAGGCTCCCCTCAGTCTGTTATTGACGCCCACTTACTGTTAGAGGTCCTCACCAACCCTCTTCCAGCACACACCAACAACATGGATATGGCTTAACAAATTCAACCCCTGGGATCTCCACTGTGTCCCTGCTTGATGGAGGCACAGCACACTAGCCTCACACGGTGCCTTATGTGACCTACTTTACAGTGGCACAGCAGCCTACTGTACTGGGGAGGCAGATGCCAAATACACTCTGGCTAAGCTGTCATTCCCTAGGGCAAACAGCCTAGTGTTGACCTCTACACCCATATGTTTAATTGTCAGATGCACAATATTTGTTGCTGATAGACTGTTTGCAGGTCATTATTGCCATAGCATTCCCTGTTTCTATGAACAACTTGTGTATCTGTGGAAGATGTTTGAATATGAGAGGGATCCACTATATCACTTATGTCTCTGTAGTCATTTAACTGTGTGCACTGGGCAGATTGCTGTAATGTGGTTGGTTCCTGGAATAACACGTACAAATACCAGATATGTGTGGCCAACTGCTAAACTGAGATTTGGCCTAAGTGTGTGAGCATGCCCAGTTCAGACTTTCCATGGCATGTTGTCTGACATATGTCTCATTTATCAAAGTGTGTGAGCATGCCCAGTGTGAGCTTTCCATATGTTGAACTCTGCAGCCCACCACATTTGTGGATGAGTGTGAACTTCAACAATATCTTCCATTTATGGTTGTGTGTTGTGTGTCATGTTGTGTACTTACTGTCCAACTGCTTTGTGTCTGAACACAACAGGGATTATACTGTGCCTGCAGGGTTTGCATGGGATACTTTGCATACAGTTGTCAACATCCTTTCATACTGACCTAACACTGTAGTACCATATAGTGTACTGCTTCAGTACTTTCACTGTGGTGGACAGTATCCTGGGCTTTAGTCCTATCACTGCTTTACATTTTCATAGTGAGCACAACAGACTGGTTAGGGGCCAGTTGTGCACATCTGACCATGTTGCATTATGTTCAGATATGAACTACTTAAACCAGGCTTGTCCAACATTGGTAGTGTATTCACAACATTGGTGTACATTGGCAAACAATAGCGATGTGCCCTAGGCCATTTCTAATGCTAGTCGGAGAGTGTGTTTGTCCTTCAACACACATTGTAACTGGAGTTTGCCATGACATATGTCATGGTTAGTATACTGTGCCTCCGTCTATCTGTGACATAACAGTGATACCCAGGGTAAACCTACCATCTCCCATCCACTCATCAAGAATCCTCTTGAGGAGAGTCGATGAGTGACTCTCTGGCTAACCTGTACTGGGAGTTTACTCAAGAGTGGGGGTGGCTTCTGTGTTATGGATCATTCAGTACAGCTTGTCCTATGTATGTCAGTGCTGGGGTTCAGGTCTATCATGTGCATATCTTACTGCCATTCAGATTGTACAAGGTGCAGCATGTTCATTGATTCCAGCTTGGACATGGCTTTATACATCAGGCACAGCTTGCCTCTGGGTGGGCAGTATGGCAGCGTGTGGAGCTGCAGTTTGTTTAATCAGGCAACACATGGCATCTGTTCAAGCTCTTTGATACTCCTGGTGAGGTACTTTTGGGGACTTTCCAGTTGATGGAGGTGTCTGCTGAGGTACATCCCACAGGGGCTATTGTAGTCAATTGTAACACTGATGAAGGATGACTGCAGAGCCACAATGACCTCCCCTGATCTAGATCTGACAACCTTCATGATTAGGTGGGTATATGGTATGTTTCTGTAACCACTACAGCCACATGCTTGTCCAATGCAGGATATCTATCAACTTGTGTCCCCAGGTCTCTTATTACATGTTAAGTACTTAATGGGTTAACACCTATGTGGTAATTGGTGGGCACTTACTGTATATCCACAGGTGTTGACTCTACACTTTTCTGAAATTAGCTTGCTAACATGGCTATGGCACCAGTTGTCTGTTTCTATGTGGCCCTTTTGTGGGATGCTTGTGTCAGCTGGAGGGTCAGATATGGTGGCCAGTTTGTAGTCCTCTGCAAACTTGTTCAGACACAGTCCTTCCATGTTGGCCTGTACCTATGGGACATATATACCAAACGAGGGAGGTCCCAGGACCAAGCCTTGTGGGATGCCAATTATATCTGGTTTGTAGTCTGACATGGCTGCAGCATTTCTGACCATGTCAGTTCTGTCCTTGGTCTGGTTTGCAACCCCTTTGCTGACATAGGGGTTTATATTTAAGTTGGTGAGATTATCTATAATGAACATGTGGGGTATTGTATGGAAGCCTTTGCAAGGTCCAGCTATGCTGTGTGGACCACATTTCCCTCATCAATGACCTTAATGACTGTTTCAAATGAGTCAAACATGTTTAAGGGGCAGGATCTGCACTTAAAAAAGCCACACTGGGTAGGGTCCAGTGTCAGTAGGTCCCCAATATCTTTATGTCTGTGGTACATGCTGATCCTTTCCATAGCTTTGCAGACCAAGCTTGTCAGGATTCTGGGGTGGTAGTTTGCAGTATCCATTCAGGCAACACCTTTGTTGAGAAGGACCACTGTTGTTGTACACTGCTCTTTGGGTACATATCCTGTGGTAAGGCTGACATTGAGCAGTAGTGTTATTTGGCATTCCATTCTTCTTGGAGTCCATGTTGGACTCAGCCCAGGACACCATCTCATACCATTGATGCTGTGTGTTTTGCTTTGTAGATGCTGGCTGTTACCTCAGCATCTGCAATGTCAGGGGGCCAGCACTCTGCTGGGATAGATATTTTGCATTGGGGGGGGGGGGGGTTGCACTGCACCTGTCAGGTTGGATGTTGGCAATATGTGTGTGTGTTTGGTATGTTGTTTGTAATATTTGATTGATTCAGAGCATATCTGTGAATTCCCAACAAGGTTCCTACCATCAGTTAAGAAAGCCTTGTGATTATCCTTAGTGTCCTGTACAATTTGTATCTTCATAGGTTCATAGTTTCATACTAGGCTATCCACCCTAGGGCATTTATAAGCCTAGCCAGAGTGTGTGTTATGATTTACTTTACTGTGCCTCTGCCTGGACGTGACACGGTGAAGACCCCCAGTGTACATCTATGATCATCCATCCACTTGGAAAGATTCCTGTTGAAGAGAGTCAGTGAGGGGCTCTGCCTAACATGGAGTGGGATTCTGTTCCAGGGTGTAGGGAGTCTCTGGGTTATGTATCTGTCCCTAAAGCACATCCTATTTCATTATGTGTTGAGGTTGACATCTCTCACTCTCACAGCTCCGATGGATTTGGGTTTTCTGGGGTGGAGCATGTCCATTACTCCTGTGTTGGACATGGCCTTGTACAACAGGCATACAACGCCTCTGTGTAGGCAGTATGTGACTGCATTCAGCTGGGGTGTCTACAGCCAGGCAGCATATGACATATATTTGAGACCCTTTATCCTCTTGGTGAGGTACCTTTGAGGTCTTTCTAACTGCTGCAGGTGTTGGGTAAGGTACATCCCAAATGAGGCATTGTACAAGATTATGGGTCTGATAAGAGAACAGTATAGAGGCACAATGACCTCTGTTGACGTAGATGTGAATCCTTTCATGATACAGTGTCCAATATAGACAGTCTTCCTAGCCACATTGGCAATGTGAGTGTCACATAACAGGTTACTGTCCACTTGTGTCCCAAGGTCCCTGATTACTCCTTCCATACATAATGGATTACCACCTATTTGGTAATTTGTGAGTACTTTGTTTGGTATTTGGTGAGACATTCATACTGTCCCGTGTCTTCAGGATGGCTGGGTGGGGTTCCTGTGTGTAAGAGTGTGGTCTGTAGCATGATACAGACTGTACAGCAGTTTTGCCTATGGTTAGTTGCACATGGGTGGTCTCCGATGCTTCGTGCATTGTCAGTTACCTGGACGTGTGGGTGTCTGTGCTGAATATGGATACTCCCCCTCCTTTTATGTTTTGGTCCAGGTTTTGGGGCCATAACGCATGATATGAGGTATAACCTGGTAGTGCTGGTTTGCTGTCAGGAGCCTTGCTGCAGGTTTCTGTCACTGCACAGACATCAATGTTCTCCATATTGGGGAGGGCCTTGGGAGCATGCATATTGAGGTTTACACGTCTGGCATTGGTCAGCATTACCCTTATGTTTCTTTCCACTTATGTTTTCTAGGGTGGTGGGTTAGTCTTTTCAGCCTTGCCTATGAAAGGCTCTATGGAGGTGGCAAGAGCCTTATCCAATATCCAGACGCCCAGGGGTAACAGGTGCAAGCCATCCCTGGAACAGCAGTGTGGCTTGTCAAGCATGACATCCCAAGCAGACAGACATTGGATCACCTTGGAATGGCACCAGTAATTGTGCCACTTGTTAAAGCTGATCATTCTGTGTGTACTGTGGCATCATTCTTGGTGAGGGTAGGATGCTGCACATGGTCAGTGTCATACCGGCCTGGACTACATAATCAGAGAGCTCATCTATGTCTCCTTTCATGTAGTCCGGGGAGGTACATCTCAGGTCATTCACGCCAGCATGGACAATGACTGCATCATATTTCTACTTGCTTTGGGGTGACCTGCATACTTCTGTTATGTGGCGTATTGTAGCAGCCTACAGGCAGCTTACTGTACCCTTTCCCTTGTTCAGTCTGGTGAGCGGGACAGCAGTGTGTCTGACTATGGAGTCACCTATTACAACTGTATCAGGCATGTTGTTTCTCCTTCTGGCCTGTGACTGTTTGGCACACCAGCTTTGTGTACTATGTGTTGCATGTGCTATGTTTGGAGGTAGTGGTTGCTTGGGTGTCTGCTTTGGAGGCCTCTGTTGATGTGGTGTGTTTTTAATTAGGGCCTCCGGGAATGTTTTTCTGTGTTTATGTCTGGTTTGCAGTTGTGATAGGTTTATGTGAGACTGGGTTTGTGGTGTGTGTGGTTACCTTCTCCTCCTGACTAGTTTTGACAGTACTGAGTGTAGAAAGCTCAGCCTCCGGTTTGGATAAATGGTTGCATCTCTCACATATATTTGTATTTCTTGCGGGGAGGTGAGGGTTGTCTGTGTACTTGGGGCAGGTGTAACATTGCCTCAAGATTCACAGATTCAACTTGTTGTAGCTGGCCTTAGTGGATTGTATGTGTGGACATATTTTATTGCCATACTACTGATCAGTGATTACTTCCCTTTTTATGTTTGCTCTATCATGTAGTAGCTTCCTCATTCTCTTGCATTGTTTGGTAATGGCTGGAGTCCACCATGCCAGATGCCTGCGTGTATGGCATTGTGTCTTGGTTTTATTTGGGATTGCATAATCCAAGCATTCCTGGCAGTGTTCATGGAATGCCTGTATAACAGGTTCTGAGGTGTGGCCCATATTTTGCACCTGCACAGGGCCTTTAATGGATTCCACATCAGCTTGGAGGAGTGCAACTTTTGCTTTACACATGTTTTTCACTGTGGTTTTCTGGCCAGGGACTGTGGTCAGGATGTGTATATCTGGTGTGATTACTCTATGGTCTGGTCTTGCCAGTGAGGGATACACTTCTCATCTTGCCATCCAGTACCCATGTTGCTGATTATGACATCCAGTATGCTTACCCCTCTTGTGGGAGTGGTATGTTGTTCCTGGGCATTTTGGTTTATGGATTCTAGGAACTTTCGTCCTACAGTGTTGGAGCTAGTATAATGCTCCCAGTCTATGTTTGGGTATTTTCAGTCACCCAATATAATGTGGTTTGGAGGGCTTGATATATTCATGTATTTCAACATAGGCCAAGTGCAGTTCCCGGTGTTATGATGGTAGTCTGTAGCAGGCTATAAACTGGGAGGCAGTTTTAGCCACTGATTACTTGACCATGGCTAGTCTATGCTGCTTCTTGTTGTGGTACCAACATGGGGGTGTGGTTATCCTTGACAATTATTGCTAGTCACCCTCCTTTTGTAGCTTGTTCCATGTTTTGAGGCTGTACAGCACAGTATGAGGTGTAACCTGGTAGTGTTAGGGTGCTGTTGTGAGCCTTGACCCAGTTTTCTGTTACAGGACAGATATCAACATTCTCCATACTGGGGGAGTTTAGACTGCACGCATCTTGCTGTTTAGACTTCTGGCATTGGGTAGCATTACATCTAGGTTCTTATCCCTTGTGATACCTATATGTTTTGAGCCTTACCTATTCAAGGCACGCTGTGGGTAACAACAGCCTTTGCCAGTATCCATAAGGCCTGGACTGATAGGTGCACACCACCCCTATCAGGTGGAGCATCATGTCATGCTCAGCATGTCATCCCAGGCTGGCACACATTGGATCCCCTTTGATTAACTGCAATACTTCAGCCAATTATTGCAATTGATCATCTCATCGTCATATTGTGGCATCATGCTTGGTGAGGGTATGATGTTAGTCAGGGTCATCAAGTTTGCATATACTACATGGTGTTACATTGCTTAACACATGGCATTCATGCCTCAGGTGGTGCTGCAGGGCTGCCTCTGTCGGATGCACATACTACACTCCCTGTACATGTTTGAGAGCAGGTTATGTCATTTTAGGCATCCCTGTTATTATATGAGTGAGTCAGAGAGGGGTATCATTCCCAGGGTTCCTACTGGGCCAGTGTATGTGCTATGCGTTGCCTCTTTGCCAAGGCCAGGGCATACTGGGCACACCTCCTTCTGCCTACTGGGGAAGGCTCAGGTTGTTCCTCCTCTGAGTCACACTCTGCCTGTGATGGCCTTGGCAATGGTGGGGGGCTGTTTGGCCCGACCCTATGCTGGTCCTGCTGCAGCTATTTTCACAAGATCATATTATGTAGCATAGCACATACCATGACAATTTGGGTACATGTAGTTGGTGAGTACTGCAAAGCTCCACCAGATGTGTCCAGACACCGGAACCGTGACTTGAGCAGCCCAAACACACGCTCTATTACATTATGTGTTTGTGTGTGTGCCTCATTATGGCGTTTCTGTTCAGGTGTGTGTGCGTTTCTGATGGGTGTCATCAGCCACGGCTCCAGTGCATAACCTGCATCCTCCACTAGGTGTCCATGTGGGATGTCCCCATTGGCAAATGTCTGGTACAGCTGCGTCAAATGCCAGATATGGGAATCATGGTAGCTCCCAGGGCAGCCAGCACACACATTCATTATTATGCCCTGGGCATCACACATGACCTGGCAGTTGATGGAGGGGAAGCCCTTGTGGTTAATGTAGGCCCTACCCCGCTCACCGGCTGGTGCTTTGATGCATATGTGCGTGCAGTCTATTGCACCCACTACCTCAGGATATTCCGCTATTTGCTGGAAGAGATGCATATTGCTGGCCAATACCTCACGGGCATTGGGGAAATATACATGGTCACCGACATGTGCTGACATGGCATCCAGGAACTGGTGCAGTACCCTGGAGGCTGATGCCTGTGATATCCCCATCATATCACCAGTTGGTCTCTGGAAGGTACCTGTTGCTAGTATTCTTAAGCCAACACATACCTTGGTTTCCACTGGGATGGGTTCCCCTCTGTTGGTTCTGTGTGTGAGGCGTGGCCTGCACAGCTCAACAATTTGCTGCAGGAGGTCTCTGTCCACTCTATAGTGCTCCACTATCTCCAGCTCATGTAACCCATGGTAGGTGACCTTGGGCCTGTACACTCTTCTCCGTCTCCTCACTGTGGGTTGTCTGGCACCATTTGCATTGTCACCACCCTCAGCAAGTAGCCTATGTCTCCTTATGACAGCTATGGCAGGCCCTAGCATTTTTGCTCTGAGTTCAGCTTTTTCAGTTTTCACTTCTAATAGTTTACTCCTGTCTTGCAGTGTCTCTTGAGAGAAACATCCTGCACTGCTGTTTGCAGAGTTTTAAGTGCTTGGCTGGGCTACTATTCTGCCTGTGTAATTGCCTGCTTCTAATTGTTTTCACCTGCTAGATACAGCAGTATTCCCTGCTAGCTTCCTACTAATTCTGTTGCTTCCTGTTTCCTTTCTGTTTCCTCAGGGGGGAGCAATGCGCATACCAGCAGAAACACGCTCACAGTGGCTTACACGCGTGCACACATGCTTACACGGTTTAAAATCGTCTTATTCAGGTTAAAATGCGCGCACACCAGCGCAAACAGTCTTAGAAGTCTGCCAACAGGCTCCCACATGCTCAGTCTGCCTTACACGCGCGCACACTGCCCTACTCGCGCCTCATGGTGCACCTGCGTCATGCACCCAGCAAGAAACTTTGGTGTAAGCAACAGTGTACACCTTCCATTTCTTGACTTTCCCATGCTTATCTTGTGGCACTCCTCTTTCCATGATATGTGTCTGACATCTGTCATGTAACACTGACCTCCAATGAACTGCACTTATTTCTGCCATTCCCACCTGTGATGTCACCTATCTCCTACTCTATTCCTCCCCCTTATGTATCTCTTACACTACTCAGAATGTGCTCATTTGCTATGTGACAGTGGAATTCAGTATCCTAACACTCATTTACATCAGATTGCCTACTAATGCTTAGTTACATGTCTTAGACTCAGCTTCCCCCCTTAGCAACCACTAAACGGTGGCCATGTTGTTTTTGGTCTGCTGGTCCCTGCATTGTAAATCCATGTATTGCATAAAACCCACATTTGTGGGTTTATAACCTTCATTTTTATGTTTTATATAGTGCAGCCCATTTGCGCGGGGCTGCGCTGTGTTTAAAAAAATATTTAGATTTGCATTGGGGTACCTTGCCAATGGCCACATATTTGGCCATTGGCATGCTGCCTGACACATATGCACCCTTTATTTGGAGCTGACATGGCTTCATTGTGTTATTTGCAGAAACGTACTCAGTTGTCAATTGAGTACATTTCTGCAGCTAAAACGGCTCTTACACGGGCTGCTTTGGGCTTCCTGGATTGCTAATCTACCTCATTTGCATGCCTTTCGGCTGCAAGTGAGGTGATTAGCATATCCACGCCCACTCCTTGTAAGAGACATTTTAGCTGGTCTCTTACATGGAATTTCAGGCTGTTCCTGGATCGCGAGGGCTGCATGGAGTCTTACACTACTCTTAGACTCCGTGCAAGCCTTTGTGAATCCTGCCCTATGTTTTTTGTAAAGAGGTGTATAGCATGTCTAACTCTGGTTACTGGGCTGTAATTCTCCAATATGTGGAAATGTATTTTTAAACACAAGAGAAGGACAATGACATGTAAGCTTGACTGAGCACCACTGTTGTGCTAATTACTTATAAAAGTAACACGTTACTATTACTAGTTACTTTTCAGTGAAAGTAATATATTATTATTACTATTCCTTATTACTTTTCTAAAAAAGTAATATATTACTATTACTAGTTACTAACTAAATGAATTTGTTACTTTTACATAAGTATAGTTTATCAATTATAATATTGAGATTTACTCACACAAGTAAGCACATGCATATATGTTTATTATTAAAGTTGTATACACAATGTTATAATGATGATGAATAACATTTAAAAGTTGAAAAACTCCAGCAGACTGGTCTTTATACCTGGGTGGCACAGTGGTGCAGCAGTTAACATTCACCTCACAGCAAGAGATTCTCCAGTTTGATTCTTGGTTGGGGTGCCTTCTGTGTGGAGTCTGCATGTCCTGCCTATGTTTGTGTGGATTCCCTCTGGGTGCTCCAGTTTCCTCCAACATTCCCAAGACATGCTGCAGGTGGACTCGACATTCTAAAATGATCCTAGGTGTGAGTTTGTGAGTGTGCCTCTTGAGGAAGATTGGGTGCCGGGCTGGCAATTCGACGCCATAAAACTCTACTGCACTTGTTCTGTGGACCAATGATCCACCATGGTGATGCCTAATGGGAGCAGCTGGAAGAAGAAGAAGAAGAAGAAGAAGAAGAAGAAGAAGAAGAAGAAGAAGAAGAAGAAGAAGAAGAAAAAGACTAGTCTTTATAGCTAGAGAGTCACAAAAATCCAAACCACAGCAGCCCACAGTATAAGACCTATAGATTCATAGGTCTTTACTAGGCTAACGACCACAAGGGCCTTTTTAAGACTAGCAATGCATCCCAAATCTCTGACAAGTTCTGATACCCTTGATATCAAATCAAGGATTAATTTCCTGTTTCCCATCCAATTGTAAAAGTTACATTTGAATTGGGTTAGGGAGGAACTCTGCTTCACATGGAGGGGTAGCCTGTTCCAGAGACAGGGTAATCTCTGGGATACATACCTGTGTCTCCAGCAGATCCTATTATATCACAGGCAAGATTCAAGTCTTTAGAATGGGTAATTCTGGTGCTGCTTGTTTTGTGAATATGCAGGAGGTCCATCAGAGCAGGAAGTGACAATGCCTAGTATGTCAGGCATAGATGTCTCCTCAAAAGCCTGTAGGAGTCAGAATACAGGCATAAAGACTTCAGGTGGCCTGCATAGGACATTTTACTTAAGTCCTGTATTCTTTTAGTGATGAAACTCTGTCAATGTTCCAGTTGTTGGATATGCCTGGTTAGGTACTTACCAAAGGGGACATTGTACTCAATGATACATCTGATGAATGCCAAATACAGTGGAACAATGACTTCCTTGTACTTAGATGCCATACCTTTGTTTATAAGTTGCATAACATAGAATGATTTTCTCACTACTGTAGACACATGATGGAGAAATGGCTAGATTACTATGTGTGTTCTTACGTCCCTGACTACTGAGTCAACTCTAAGGAATGTGTTGTCAATATGATAGTTACCAGGGGTGGGTGACATCCCAAAGGATACTCTTATGCATTTCTTGCCATTTCGTTTTAGTCCATGGCTCTGACATCAGTTGTTTGTCTGTGTCAGCCCCTCCTGGAGAACATTTGTGTTAGTGCAAGATTTAATAACAGCTCCTAATTTGCAATCATCTGCAAATTTAGCCAGCCAGAGACCACTGACATTGGCCTTGACTTCAGAGAAGTAAATGCCAAAAAGAAGCAGTCCAAGGACTGATCCCTGAGGGAATCCGCTTGTGACTGGCCTCTTTATAGAGGTGGACTCCTTAATTCTAACTTTCTGGGTCCTGTCTGTGAGCCATTTGGCTATCCACTGGGTGACATAGGAGTTTGTACCTAACCTCTTGAGTTTGTCAAGAATACCAGAGTGGGGTATTGTGTCAAATGCCTTGGCCAGGTCAAGTTAGGCAGTGTGAACCACTTTGCCCTCATCCATTGCTTTTGTGACCTTCTCAAAGAAGTCCACCAGGTTAAATAGGTATGATCTGCCCTTGACAAAACCAAACTGGGTTAGGTCCATTGACTGGAGTTTTACTATATCGCTATTGATTTTTTCCATGATAATTCTTTCCATGGATTTACATAGAAGACTAGTAAGACTTATGGGTCTAGTTTCCAGGGTCTGTAGATGGCACAACATTATATCCCAGCAGAGTGAAGCTGTGATGAGACCAGCACTAGTAGTAGTACGTATTAGTTTCCCCTCAAGTGTTTGACCGTGACCTGTACAGACACAGACACCTTGAGTGACATTTTTCCTGTAGAATCATGACTGAAATTTCTCCAATACCTAGTTGCGCACAGAATGACTAGTCTGCAGTGACAAGCACTGTCCCAGGAGTTACAAAATGAATACTCCTGACATTGCTTTAAAAAAGGGTCTGTTGCCATGGATATGAACTTTTTCACCATGTTCATTACCAGTTTTTTGGATATGTGCATCCTGGGGCAATGTAGAAATTGCCTCATGTTTACTGCCAACCAGTTAATTGTTAAACAAACTGGTATGTGAGAGATGTATTTACACAATGTCATTGGAGGCAAAGCTCTCACATAAAAGTACTCATAATGTCAGTATGTTTGTCAGTAGTATACACGCTGCACCCGTCATGCACAATTCAAAGCAGACATATAAACCCACATATTCTGAGGCACTTACATGTAACCTTCCTAAACCACAAAGACCTCCTAGATGAAGTACACATAAGAAATACCCCCAGCAACCCCAAATGCACTCTTCCAAAATAACACCCACATCAACACATAGAGCCACATCTCATGGAGCCTCTACCTCTAAGCTCATAAGGCAAGCCATCGCACAATCCAACATTCTGGTCATTGAAGACTTTATTGTGAGACACATTGATGTCCCTCTCACCAGGCTGAGTAAGGAGAAAGTCATGGTCAGTTGCTTATCAGGGGCTAGGATCCGCCATGTTACTCATGCATTCAGGGCATTGGACCACAGTTACCAGTATGACTCAGTCATAGTCCACATGGGAGTAAATGATGTGAAACATACCTCCTTAGACTATATGAAGAGAGACATCATGGAGCTCTTGGAATATGTGTCTTAGGCTTGTATGAGCCTAGCATGAGCAGCATTTTACCTTCTCCTAGGATGATGCCACAATACAAACAAAAGATGATTGACTTTAATAATCAGCTTAGTTTCTGGGTGTCATTCTAAGCAGGTGCAATGTTTGTCAGCTTGGAAGATGATGGTCAACAGACCACGTTGCTTTGCCAGGGATGGTCTGTACCTCTCCCCTCTAGGCTTTTGATTATTAGCTAAAACATTGTCTTCCCCCATAGTGCCTTTTTTAGGTAATGCCAAACTGAAAGTACTTCCAACATAGCAAATCAAAACCAGGAGAATATAAAAGTATTACTGCTCAATACTAGGAAGCTAAACATAAAATTCCATTCCCTTGAAGGTCTGTTCAGCCTTGAGAATGCTAATATCTGTGCAGTCACTGAGACATGGTTTAAAGCTGCTGAGAGCACACCAACAGTGCAAGATTATAATGCCTTCCACATATTTAGACCGGCTACTACACAGACAGGGACTAAAAGTGGAGGTGTTTCTATTTATATCAAAAATAAATGTACCTCAAGGACAGTCAGACAAGACAATGCACTTGAGCTGCTTCATGTTCAAATCACCTTAGGCAAAATCCAGTACCACTTCCTTGCAAGCTATAGGTCACCCTCTATGACCCAGGAAACCCAGACCATGTGTTTAAACTTATTAGAAACACTCACCATCCAACCCAATACCATATTCATGGGGGAATTTGATTACCCCACAATTAACTGGGAATCCTATATGACACCAAGCATACAGGCACATAGTTTCCTGGATTTTATAAACACAAACTCCCTGAATAAGATAGTCAGCACCTCAACCAGGGTTGCAACCATACTGGATCTGATCCTCACTAATATGGGAGAGTGCTGCACACCCCATACTGTAATGTCTTCACTGGTAAGGTCAGACCACAAAATGGTCTCCTTTGAAATAAAAATAAAATCTGGACCAGATAAACCTGGGCTATTCAGGAAGTACTCTAAGGCTAACCTCTTGCTATTAAGTGATAACCTGGCAAAATTTCAAAACCCCCATAAACCCTGAGAATACTGCTGCCTATGCAGAACTGTTCACAGAAACCCTGCACAAGCATGTTAATAGCTGCATAGAGGCAGCTGCACCCCCACCAGGAAGAAGTACAGAACTGACTCAAAAACACCACCCTGGCGGAATCACAAAATCAATCAGCTGTATAACAGAAGGAAGGAAATCATGGACAAAATTAGGAGGTGCAGCACCCAGCAGGATAAAAGCACTCTCGTAAAACTAAACCAACTTCTCAGAGGACAAATAAAGTCTACCAAAGCCAAATTTAAGGTAAATTCACACTCCCAGGCCAAGAACAATGACAAGGCATTTTTTAGCTATGTCTGTAGCCTTAAAGTCAATACATAATTGTGTGCAGATCTCATTGTAAATAGAGCCACCTATATTGAGTCAGAAGATATAGCAAACCTCCTGGCCAATAAATTCACCTCCAACTTTACCCCTCTCTCCCTGTCAACCTTCCATCAGGAAATACCATAAAATATAACTGCACCTGCTATCACAAGGGAACAGGTCTTTAATGCTTTCTGTAAGGCCAAGAACACTGCATCAATGGGCCCAAACAATATCCAAGGATGCCTTCTACCTATCACATTTTGTCTATTTTCAGCAACTAAAAATCGAAACCTGAAAATAATTTTAAATAGAACATAACAAAAAATTGTCAAGACAAAAGTTGGTTGATCATAGATCCACCTGAAGAGTCCTGCTTGGTGCAGTGGGTTGGGGTGTCTGGTGTTAAACTGATGAGTGGTGAGCTTGATTCTGATTGATGGTGGTATGGAGAACCAATGGTGTTTATTACACCACAAGATAAGGATATGATCTCTGCAGGCTAGAATTGTCCCAGTGTTAGGGGTTGTTTTAGTGGGTGAGATTCCCACAGCACTAGGGCAGGGCCAGAGTCTGGTTGTCATTAGCTTTTACCTCCTTGCAGTGCTAAAAAGTGAAGTAAATTTTGCTCCAGACTAATTCTAATAATCTATTATGAATGGTACATGCTATGAGTTGTGCCAACATTATGTTGTAATTTTTAATCCAAATTTCCCCTTCAAACTCTCGATTACCTCCTAACATCTGATTACTATCCATACTATCTAGGGCCCCTGGAAGTTTTCAATTGCTCTTTAGGAGGCAATATCGCCCACGCTGAGAATCATTCACATTTAAGTTACTAGTTACTAAAAAAAGTAATATATTACTATTACTTAGTTACTATTACTTAGTTACTATTTTGAGAAAGTACTTATAGTACTAGTTACTGGAAATTGTAATATATTACTCCCATCACTGCTGAACACATACGCCATGATATTCATGTGTGCCTGTAGCAATGCACTTGCAAATGAAATATCTGGACTTGGATTATTGCCAAACATACTCCAGAATTACATAGCCTAACTGCATCGTTACATTTGGTATGGGTTTATGCTGACAGGGGACACTGGTCATGCATGATCATATCCCATTCATATTGTCAGTAGCTTTTGTAAATGTGGACATACCTTCTTCCAAATATGAAGACACATAACTGTCACTGCACTACTGTTGTTTCCAAGGTGTGTGTGTGTGTGTGTGTGTGTGTGTGTGTGTGTGTGTGTGTGTGTGTGTGTGTGTGTGTGTGTGTGTGTGTGTCTGTGTGTCTCATCTACACAACATCCTGAAAGACATGTCTGTCTCACTTCTGCAATATGCATTCATGACAGTTTATTTCACCTAGGTTGCCAGGATGTATATGTAAGTACTTTTGCAGATTGCGTTGACACAATCATATCACAATCATATCACAAATCTGGGCTTTGCACCCGTGTCTAAACTAATGCATGTTACCTGCAACACTATGATGATGTCATCCTCTGTAATAGGCACTCTGACATAGTTAAAGTGTGAAGGTTGGTGGTATATTACTGTTATTGTATGATGTTTTGAATCTCTTCTAATTTGACTCTTACTCAGGAGAACCTTTTACATAGTCCCCTGAATCCACCAACCCCATTTATCCCTCTATCCATATAACATCCTTTCTGCAGAACACCGAGGATGTCATCATCATCTCAAAGATACATGCATACATCATGAAACAGAGCCCCTCCCTGACCCTCTACAAGCCATTTCCAGACCACTTAGATGTGTGATTGCTAATTCACTCATGGGATGATGCCCATGTTCCATATGGACAGAAGCAGTCTGTAATAAAATCATACACATACGCACATACTCCTACTATCTGCCCTCACCTAGAGATAGTGATTTGGATTAAATGGGATAATAATGGCTAGAACTGTATGGGCTGTTGGTTGTTAGCCTAGTAATCTCCTATGTCCCTATGTACATTGCACATGTCGATCATGTTGTCACCCGCATGTGTTATGTTAAAAGTGTTTAAATTTGTTTTTCGTGACCAAATAAGGGTTACAGGCAGTGGTCTGTGACCAAATAAGGAGTACAAGCAGTGTACTGTGACCAGATAAGGAGTACAAATAGTGGTCTGTGACCAAATAAGGAGTACAAGCAGTGTACTGTAGCCAAATAAAGGAGTACAAGCAGTGTACTGTGACCACATAAGGAGTACAAGCAGTGTACTGTGACCAGATAAGGAGTACAAGCAGTGTACTGTGACCAGATAAGGAGTACAAGCAGTGTACTGTGACCACATAAGGAGTACAAGCAGTGTACTGTAACCAGATAAGGAGTACAAGCAGTGTACTGTGACCAGATAAGGAGTACAAGCAGTGTACTGTAACCAGATAAGGAGTACAAGCAGTGTACTGTGACCAGATAAGGAGTACAAGCAGTGTACTGTGACCAAATAAGGAGTACAAGCAGTGTACTGTAGCCAAATAAGGAGTACAAGCAGTGTACTGTGACCAGATAAGGAGGACAAGCAGTTTACTGTGGCCAGATAAGCAGTACAAGCAGTGTACTGTGACCAGATAAAGAGTACAAGCAGTGTACTGTGACCAGATAAGGAGTACAAGCAGTGTACTGTGACCAAATAAGTACAAGCAGTGTACTGTGGCCAGATCAGGAGTACAAGCAGTGTACTGTGACCAGTTAAGGAGTACAAGCAGTGTACTGTGACCAGATAAGGAGTACAAGCAGTGTACTGTGACCAAATAAGTACAAGCAGTGTACTGTGGCCAGATAAGGAGTACAAGCAGTGTGCTGTGGCCAGACAAGGAGTACAAGCAGTGTACTGTGTCCAGATAAGGAGTACAATCAGTGTACTGTGACCATATAAGGAGTACAAGCAGTGTACTATGACCAGATAAGGAGTACAAGCAGTGTACTGTGGCCAGATAAGGAGTACAAGCAGTGTACTGTGACCAGATAAGGAGTACAAGCAGTGTACTGTGACCAGATAAGGAGTACAAGCAGTGTACTGTGGCCAGATAAGCAGTACAAGCAGTGTACTGTGGCCAAATAAGGAGTACAAGCAGTGGACTGCTTGAGTACATGTGCATGTACACTCCACTTTTGTTCTGAAGGTACTTATTTATTCATGATGCTGTCAGCAGCTCAACGGGTAGCATGCTTCCTCTTGCTGCTAACAGATCAGAAGGCTGTGGGTTCTACTCCCCTTGCTGTAGAGGCTTTTATTTTTCTTTCCATTACTGACACTTCAGTGTAGCATAATGGGTACACTGTACTCCTGGGTGTGCTGTCCTGTGGATGAGATTTTATAATCTGGGCCCATCTGCCTGATGGTGTTAGCTCAGGAGGGTGTAAATGATCTAATGGCACTTATCAAATAGGGGAAGTTCCCTATTTCTTTGGTACCATTCACCCAGTCAGTCTGAGTTCAATCTTTTGGCTTCACCTAAAAAGAGGTATAGTGAGATTAAACCAATCCAAAACAGATAAATGAATAATTGTTTGGCACAACCAGCTGACTTTCAAAGGGATATATCCAATTAGATGTTTCAAACTATGAACAATTTCTCTAGTAGATCTATAAAAATGCTTAAGTCCCAAATGACAACTGAATCCACCATGGCAAACTTTGCAATGCGTGTAGCCTACAATGCTACTGAACGTTCTACTAGTGTCATTGGGTCTGGCATACTTGTTTGCTAGGTCATGTGGCCAGAGTAACCTTCAAGAATACTCCATTCCAGGTTTAGGCTGGATGTGAAGATATTTATGGAGAATATGGAAAATGAGTATAACACTCATTATTGTTGGAATGAGATTTCAGCTTTACCAAAGATCATGTTGTATGTAAAGTGTAGAGGAGTCATGGTTAGGTGTGGTTCTTGAAAAGACAACAACAAAACAAACAACAGCTTGGAAAGCATTGTAATAACCTAGGCTATATCAAGAAGGACTGGCTACCCTTTGGTAGGGATTCCTAGCAGACCACAAACACCCATTTCTTTATTTATTTACTTACTACTTGTTAACTAGGTAAGTAAAATTATTTATTAAGTTACTGTTTGTTAACTATTTATTTTTATATTTCCAGTTTGGTTACCAGGGAAGTCCACTAGGTCCAGAAGACCCGTTTTCAGTGGAGGCCCGGGTAGAAAAGCTCCAGGATAAAGAAATGCAAAAAAGAAAGAATATTCAAAAACAAGCAAATACAAATAAAGTAGTAATATACAAGAAACATTGTATAGTAATAGGTTACAATGATGTACATTCAGTGTCATGCATTTTCAGCAGGAATCAATTGTATAGGTTACAATTTATGGACATTCAGTGTCATGCATATTCAGCAGGAATCAATGTGAATTGTTATTAATGAATTTTACAATAAGTTTTCATTTGAGCAAGCCATTTGTGGTTGGGGAAACACCTTAACATACATGCATATTAATAATAGTGATAACACTTTACTTGTGGTGTGATTGGGGAAACACCTTAACATACATGCATATTAGTAATAGTGATAACACTACTTGTGTTGTGATTGGGGAAACACCTTAACATGCATGCATATTAGTAATAGTGATAACACTTTACTTGTGTTGTGATTGGGGAAACACCTTAACATGCATGCATATTAGTAATAGTGATAACACCTTACTTGTGTTGTGATTGGGGAAACACCTTAACATGCATGCATATTAGTAATAGTGATAACACTTTACTTGTGTTGTAGTTAGGGAAACACCTTAACATACATGCATATTAGTAATAGTGATAACACTTTACTTGTGTTGTGGTTGGGGAAACACCTTAACATACATGCATATTAGTAATAGTGATAACACTTCACTTGTGTTGTGATTGGTGAAACACCTTAACATACATGCATATTAGTAATAGTGATAACAACTTACTTGTGTTGTGATTGGGGAACACCTTAACATACATGCATATTAGTAATAGTAATAACACGTTACTTGTGTTGTAGTTGAGGAAACACCTTAACATACATGCATATTAGTAATAGTGATAACACTTTACTTGTGTTGTAGTTGAGGAAACACCTTAACATACATGCATATTAGTAATAGTGATAACACTTTACTTGTGTTGTGGTTGGGGAAACACCTTAACATACATGCATATTAGTAATAGTGATAACACTTTACTTGTGTTGTAGTTGAGGAAACATCTTAACATACATGCATATTAGTAATAGTGATAACACTTTACTTGTGTTGTAGTTGAGGAAACACCTTAACATACATGCATATTAGTAATAGTGATAACACTTTACTTGTGTTGTAGTTGAGGAAACACCTTGACATGCATGCATATTAGTAATAGTGATAACACTTTACTTGTGTTGTGATTGGGGAAACACCTTAACATACATGCATATTAGTAATAGTGATAACACTTTAGTTGTGTTGTGGTTGGGGAAACACGTTAACATACATGCATATTAGTAATAGTGATAACACGTTACTTGTGTTGTAGTTGAGGAAACACCTTAACATACATGCATATCAGTAATAGTGATAACACATTACTTGTGTTGTGGTTGGGGAAACACCTTAACATACATGCATATTAGTAATAGTGATAACACCTTACTTGTGTTGTGATTGGGGAACACCTTAACATACATGCATATTAGTAATAGTGATACCACCTTACTTGTGTTGTGATTGGGGAAACACCTTAACATACATGCATATTAGTAATAGTGATAACACTTTACTTGTGTTGTGATTGGGGAAACACCTTAACATACATGCATATTAGTAATAGTGATAACACTTTACTTGTGTTGTGATTGGGGAAACACCTTAACATGCATGCATATTAGTAATAGTGATAACACTTTACTTGCGCTCATGTAAAATAAGAAGCTATTTGCAATATTTATAAAGTTAATCTAGGGTGCTGATTAGCTCTAAGAGATCAGAGCTTAGATTGACTCATGGGTAAAGTAGCTATGGGTAATAGAGAGCTAAGGAACCTGGGAGGAAAAACCTCTTGGGGGCATGTTCTAAGAATTAGGTCGGGTGAAAGCAGGTGCATTTCCATTTGGTGGACAGATGTTTGAAGAGTAGAGATTTGAAGTTTTCTGAGTTAGTTGTAGTTCGTAGCATGGCAGGGAGAGAATTTCATTTCTTGCCTAGTGAGAAAGATAGTAGAAGTTGGCCAGCAGGACGTTTAGGTTTGTGGATAGAGATTAAGTTTTGGTGTTCAGATCTGAGTGTTCTGTTGGGGGTGTAAGGGGGGACGATATTGTTTAGGGCTGGACATTTAGTTGGGTGAAATATGTCTGTGAGCAGTGGTGAGTTGGAGGTAATCTAGGTCGTTTGTGAGTTCTAGCCAGTTCAATGATTGTAGGGTAAGGCAGTGATGGGTGGAATTTTTAGATTTAGTAGCAAATTTGGAAGTCTTATTGTAGCAGTTTTCTAGTTTGGAAGTGAGGGAGTAGGATAGGTTAGTTAGGAAAGGGGCTCCATATAATAAGGATAGAAGAAGATAAGTGGTGGCCAGAGTATGCCTAGTGGAGTTGGATAGAAAGATTGTTTCTGTGCAGCATACCTAGCTTTTGGTATGTTTTCTTAATATTTTGCTGAATGTGGATATCGAACTTGAGATGTTCATCAATAGTGATACGAAGGAGTTTAGCAGAAGGGACCACTTCTATGGGTGAGTTGGATTGAATAAGGACTTTGAAAGCATTTTTGTCATAGGAGAACGTCTTTGAAGGAGGGAATTGTAGGATTTTTGATTTATTTGCATTGAGGGAAACGTGGTTTTGTTGCATCCAATTTTCAGTGGTTGTAAAAGCAGTTTGGGTTTTGGTCAGCAGTTTAGAGGGGTTTAAAGTGGAGCAGACTAAAGTTGAATTGTCTGTGTATTGAATGATTTTAGAATCAGGTAAGGCAGTGTGAAAGTTCTTGATGAAAATATTAAATAGCATAAGCCCAAGTATAGATCCCTGTGGTACGCCAGTAGGGGTAGGCAGGAAGGTAGAGGTGGAGTTCTTCCATTTAAATGCCTGTGATCTTTTTGACAGATAGCTAGAGATCCAAGATATAGTATTTGGAGAGATATGAAGGTTTGAGAGATGATGGAGAAGGTGATTGTAGGAAACAGTATTGAAGGCTTTAGAAAGATCAAGTAAAACAGTAGAAATTAGGTGTCCAGAATCACAGGCTTGGTTAACAGTATCAAGGAAAGAGAGTAGAACAGTTAAAGTACTATGTCTTGGGCAAAAGCCATGCTAGGTGGGTGTCATAAGATGGTTGTGGGTCAGGAAGGGCATCAGTTGGGAGTGGATGCATTTCTAGGATTTTGGAAATTGGTGAGAGGAGAGCAATAGGACGGAAGTTAGAGATGCTGAGCGCCAGAGTTTAGGGACATAAGATTCCTTTATGGATCTGTTAATTAGGATGCTGATTGGGAGAGCAATGCCATCAGCTGCACATTTTAGGAAGGAAGTTAATGCCAAAATCTGTGTAATCTCAGAGGACAAAATGTGAAGGCTTTTTATGGGTCATTTTTGGCCATGTGGATTGCATGTGATTCTATTTTTTGACCAGGTTAAACTTGTAAAAATGGGGTTGATATGAAAGGGGTGAAAATGAGGGAGGGATAAGCAGAGGGAAGAATAAAGGAGAAGCAATACAGACATTTGCAGGAGGGAATTAGGAAAGAACCACAGATATCCATTTTGTCACCCAAGTAATGTGCACATGTAGGTACAATTTGATTAATTTGGACTGTCGCCACAATATATATGGATGACAGCAAAGCAATGATGTTGTATAAGACACATATGCAAAGTATAGAGATATGTATTGGACACATTTTTTTTTGTGTGGAAGAGTTGCCTTTTTTGGTTTCAAAAAGAGAGGAATGGTGGGGAAGGGACTTAGAAATGTGAGGGTCAGGTAGGTAGAGTAGGTGAAGAAGCAGATGCAGAAAAAACAAGACACAGAATACAGACACAGGGATGATGATGGACACAAAATATGAGACATCTGAGGCATATGCACATCAAACGCGAGAACAGTGAGAATCTAGTCCTCACCCTTAGAACTGTCATCATTGTCCCCTTCCTCAGTTACCTGTGAGAGAGCTTGGCATGGGAGTCTCTTTTCTATTTTTAGTCATAACTTCTCCTGTCAGCTGATAAGGGCACCAAGGTCACTCTCTATTAGATCATGTTCAATCTCTATTAGCTTCTGCTGGGTGACGTAATCACCACCTCCACCAGTACTCCCAGAAGGTGCCACTGCACCATCAGCTGGGGCAAAGCTACCTGACAGGGATGGACCAGGAAGAGCAGGTGTTGTGGGGGCAGTACTGCCAGGTTATTTCCCAGAGGTGATGGGTGTTGTTACAGTAGCCAGTGGAGGGTTAGCAGGCCAAGTTACAGTATTTGGTCTACCCCCCTGTGTTGAAATGCATTTCGTTTGTTGGCAGAAAGGTATGACATCTGAACATTGTTACTCCAGGTAATCCATAAAAAGAGAGAGAGAGAGAGAGCTAAGGAGTGGGGTGAGAGAAAAAAACAAAAACGACATGATCAGGATCATGATGTGTCACATTTAATCTTTAATACAATAAATATCCTCTTATTATACTAACTATAGAGCTTTCACAATGCCAAAACTGATTGTGAATTGTTACAAGTAACCCTTGGAATATGAATATATTCCATATATGCTTTCAAAGATACTAGAGCACAATTTAATGAAATGGCATTAAAGCCAATATTGCTGCAATTAAAGTTTAAAAATGATACTTGTTAAATGTTAATCTATAGATTACTTGTGGACATTGAACCCACATAATCTGAATACAGTATTACACTTGTCTATTACAATAACCTACAGCTACAGATGAAAGCATGCATGCTTGGTGTGACAGTTAAGATATGCACACTGAGGTTGCTACTGATCTACGAAGCACAATAATTACTACAATCAGGGTCAGTCATGATGCAGATATACCTCTTGTCTCTCTTAGTCACGTCAGTCTCTCAGCATGTGCCTCCCTGTTTGCCATGATTTCCTCTGCAGCTGTAAAATAAAGAATGAGAGAAGAAGAGACATGAAAGCATATGCATGCCAGTGTTGGCTATCTCCACAATTTCATATCAAGTTGCTTGACCTATATACTTACACAATGGGGGATGTTAACAGTTAGAAACTCATCCAGCCACTGGTTGAGGTTTGCCTGCTTGCACTCCTTAAGGTCACTGTACTGGTGTCTACACTGCTCCCCAGTGCATTGTATGCCAGTTTTTCACTGGTTCTCTGCTGTAATATCATTTATACCATGTAGGACATTTATAGTAAACAAAAGCTAATGCATAAATAAATAAATATCTCAATAACAGAAGATGACCTGCCGGTTGGTGTTATGCTATCACTAACAGCCTCATCATCAGTTCTGAAATCTCACAAGTTTATCAGTCCTGGGTCTGTTTCATACCTCTCAACTGTACAGATTTTCACAGAATGTCCAGATTTTTGCCTCATATTTTTCATCTGTTTTTCATAAAATTGTTGTTTTCTGGCAAATCATTGAGGTTTGAAGTCAGAAAATAATGACAGACAGTTGAGTTTCAGACTTCATACCCTTCAGAAAATACATGCTAATGCAAAACTTGTATTTCTCTCTACTAAATATGTAAGAGCAGTACTTAAAACTGTCCCTAATTTTGGACCTTTGCCCCCCCATTACTTTTGGCTGTGTCCATATTTCTTGCTCTAAGAGCTTGAGATGTATGGTCTGTTTCTTGTCACCATACTTGCTAATGATATGCACCACCATAATAGAAAAGCTACTCTAATGACTATACTATATTGGACGACGCAGTGGTGCAGTGGTAGCATTGTTGTCTCACAGCAAGAGGTTCTCCCCATTGATTCTTGGCTGTGGTGCCTTCTGTGTGGAGTCTGCATGTCCTCCCTGCAATCGTGTGGGTTTCCTCTGGGTGCTGTGGTTTCTTCCCATGTTACAAAAATATGCATTTGGAGCGTTTCTCTCTGGGCTTCCACTGAAAATTGGCTTCCTTCCAAGTTGAACTTTCCCGGTTAACAAATGTTAAATAAATATTACCCAGAGTTTAGACAATAACAGTAAACTCAAAAAGGACATTATATGGCTCAAAATATATTACAAACTTGGCTCAATAATAATACCTAATCGAAAATGAAAAGAAAACTAAGAAAACACTCTTCAAAACCAAAAAATTTGAACTTTCAAAAGGAATAAATGACTTCTTCCTTGTTGGAGTCACACCAAGAGAGATGTTTTCTGTGCTCAGAGGACAGGCACAGATTACTTCACTTTCATTTGCCTACTTAGTGAAAAATATGCTTAAGTAGGCACAGCTCTGGGCCACCCCTGGAAGGGGGATAATTGTGTCCAATGGGCCTATCCAGTTAACAAATGATGAAATAAAATATTTTTTTATAGAATTTATACAACATTGGAAATATCTTGTATTAACTACTAATAGTGATGACTCCTTTGAACATCTCAGTCCTGGCAGATAGGTTCAGTGCTAATTTTACCCCTCTCTCATCCCCTAAAGGGCCCATCTCTATACCGGAAGAATGCAAAGCACCTGTAATCACTGCTGCACAGGTAAAAAACACACTCTCCAAAGCCAAGAATACAGCATCCATGCGACCTGACAACATCCCAAGCTGGGTTCTACATGAACTACAGAATGAACTAGCACCTCACCTAAGTACCATGTTCAATCATAGCCTCTCCTCAGGCTTTGTGCCTACTGAATGGCACACAGCAATGGTTATCCCACTCCACAAAGGGGGAGCCACCATGGACCCCGGGAACTACTGCCCCATTAGCCTGATGAGCCTAGTCTGCAAGGCTATGGAGCATATCATCATGGAACGTATAAACAATGACATTGGTAATCTCCAAACTCTGGACCCTACCCAGTTCGGGTTTGTAAAAGGCAGATCATGTCTCCTAAACCTGATAGACTTCTTTGAAGCGGTCACCAAAGCCATAGATTAGGGAAAGGTGGTAAACACAGCTTATCTAGATCTCGCCAAGGCTTTTGACCCCATCCCCCACTCTGGAATTATAGATAAACTCACTAAATTAGGTATAAATCCCTATGTCACAAGATGGGTTGCCAACTGGCTTACTGACAGAACCCAAACTGTGAAAGTAGCATACTCTAAATCCATCTTCAAACCAGTGACAAGTGGAGTACCACAGGGTTCAGTGCTTGGTCCTCTCCTGTTTGGTATCTAATTCTGGACCCTACCCAGTTCGGGTTTGTAAAAGGCAGATCATGTCTCCTAAACCAGATAGACTTCTTTGAAGCGGTCACCAAAGCCATAGATGAGGGTAAGGTGGTACACACAGCTTATCTAGATCTCGCCAAGGCTTTTGACACTATCCCCCACTCTGTAATTATAGGTAAACTCACTAAACTAGGTATAAATCCCTATGTCACAAGATGGGTTGCCAACTGGCTTACTGACAGAACCCACACTGTGAAAGTAGCATACTCTAAATCCATCTTCAAACCAGTGACAAGTGGAGTACCACAGGGTTCAGTGCTTGGTCCTCTCCTGTTTGGTATCTAATTCTCTGAAGTACAGGCTAACACATAAGGTCTTTGGCTAACAAAGTTTGCAGATGACTGCAAACTAGGAGCCATAATCAAAACTCTTAATGATGCGGACATCCTACGAAAGGGCCTTACTGAGACAGATGCCTGGTGTCAAAGCCATGGCCTCAAGCTCAGTGCCAAAAAGTGCATTGTCATCCCTTTTGGTAAAAACTCTGTATCCATGAACTACCACATAGGTGGTAGTCTACTTAACACCAAAAGTGTGATGAGACCTTGGGACACAGGTGGACAGTAGTCTCTCCTTTGATGATCACATTGCCACAGTATTCAGGAAATCCTTCTATGTGGCAGACCTCATCACAAAAGGTTTCTCATCCAGGAAAAAAGAGGTCATTGTTCCTCTATACTCATCACTCATTAGACCCATTATAGAGTACAACGCCCTTTTTGGTATATACCTCACAAGACATCTACAACAACTGGAAAGGCCACAGAAATACCTCACAAAGATGATTACTGGCCTCAAACAGATGCCCTACGCAGACCATCTCAAAATACTTCAGCTTTACTCTGTCGCATATCGCCTACTCAGAGGCGATGTCTGCCTAACATACAAAGCTATGTCAAACCCAGAGCTGTTGGACATGCTCCACGTAAAGAAATCCCAATCCCTCTGAACTACATGCTCTAGGGATCTAAACCTTGTCACCACAATAAACAGAACATGCTGGAGGGATACATTCCTGTCCCAGAGACTTCCCATACTCTGGAACAAACTACCTATCTTTATCAAACAAAGCTCCTCATTAGCACTCTTCAAGAAAAATCTTGTTGATTGGATGGGAGATAGAAAATTCACCCCAGGGATCACGTCTGTGGCTCTACTTGACAGGGGCACAGGAAAATAATTTTCTTGGGTGGCAAAAGTCAGGGTACCTTTTTGGCTAGGCTTATATAGGCCCTAAGGCCAATAGCCTAGTACTTGCCTATGAACCTATGAACTGAACTCCATAAGAACTTTGGTGTCATATAGAAGCTAAATCCAACCTAGTACTGACAGGAAGAAAGAAGATGATTGAAACATTACAAGTATAAAAATATTCGATGAACTTCCTGTTATGGAAAATTTAGCCAAGCTACCTCATGCAACATGCAAAATAGTAGCAAAATCTGTGACAAATAAGCCACTTTAATCTCACCACTGCTTTCCCTTACAAAATGTATACCAGATGTCATGGGAAAATAAAATATATTAAATATAGCTATCACTCATTTACAAGTTACTATACACCAGTCATTGCTTGACTTCATAGCCACAGACAATTGGTATAATTAAGCAAGGCAACAATTTTCTCCAAACAACTTTCTATGAAGGATAAACAAACCAACACCAAATATGATGGTAAAGCTCCTAGTTCTTATCTTACTAAACAATTGAATATATTATCAAGCAAGCAGAATGGAACCTGATACAACACCCCTTTCAAATACCACTGCAAAATATTTTTCTCCCAAGCAATAACATGCACTGTCTGTGGTATCATTTAGCTCTTGTACAATCCAATTTCCTACTAATAACATAATTTGCTAAATTATTACTATCTGATGAGAAACTAAGCAAAATGCAGAAATCCACAGAGTTAAACACACAAAATCATACATATCACTTCCCTCTTGTTGGCCATGGCATCTCTTGGTTTCAGAAGTGATTGAATGAGGGAGATAAAGTCACTCTTGTTACTGATGCTTGGGGATGCAATCAGATTACAGGTAGTTCCTCTCAATTGTGGAAGAGCTTCCTCAACACTAAGGAACTGAAGGAATATTCATTGAGTAGTGGCAGATGCCTGCTGAGCTTGTCTGCCACACAACTGGACTCCTAGGGATGTGGATAGCAAAAAGAAGATGAATTCAGTGGCATTAAAGGTAATAATAGCAAAGTCATAGAAAATCTGGTATTTTCAAAAGTTTTAAAAGTTGAAATTAATCCAGTTGTGATAAAATATTAATACAAACTAGAAAATAGCTGCTGGAATTTTTGGGGAAAGAACAGTGGAGTGTTACCTTTATTCTTTCTTATTTAAATAAAGCAAATAGTTTGAGGATGCTTCCTGCCTTATATTCAAGGTATTGGCATGTATGATGTCAGCATTTATTTTTGATAAACTAACGGATGAATTACTTTTATATACCAGTGAAAAGTTTCTGTGTATGCATCTGTTTTTGAGTGATCATTTAAAAGAAGTGCTGTAAAGTGCTTTAAGTCAGCAGGGTTTATCATATATCTCCATGCATACCTCTATCTCCATGTACAAGATATTCTGTGGAACTGTAACCTCTAAGTAACAAGATCAGATTATTTAATTTGTTGATATGAAGATAATGATGCATTAACTTTTGTTGCAATAAAATATTACAAACAAAGCAGTCAGTATTAATATGAAGAATGTGCATCATGACAATATCTAGATAGGTTACGGTCATAGATTTGAATGGAAAACATTTTTGATAGTATATGTATAACAAGAACAGGAAAAACCTGAGTATTGTTATAATCAGAATGTTTGAAAAAAAAACACTGCTTCTAATATTTTCAGGATGATTACATTATCTGAAGAAATAGAATGGTTTCTTGAATTTTATGTTCTTTTCCCTTTCCCATGGTATTATTATCTTGAAGACCGTGTTATATCCTTGGTTGACACTGAAGCTCTCTCCTGTTCTGCAAAATATTGCAAGCAGTTGTTCACAATTTTGATTTCAATATGCCTTTAATTGCATTTTTGTCCAAACAATACTCAATTTTCAATAAATAACAAAATCAAGATAACATTGCAAATTATACAATGATTGATCATTAACATTCAAAACCGAGCACAGACTTTCTTCCATTACTTTATGCTATAACTTTCTGAGTTTTCTTCACCGTTAAAAAAAACATAATAAAATTAGAAATCCAGGCAGTCTGGAAGTATAAGATAGACAGTAAAGAGAAAATGTTAGGAAAAATCATGTAGTTATTCAAAAGTAAAGAAATGTATCTGATTTTCCTTGTATTTTCTCCAGCATGTCTCTCTCTCTTGTACCTCTAAATTGTCCGAATTTCAACCTTTAAAAAAATGAAAAAAGAACAATAGAGAATTTCCTTTCTCCATTGCTTCCTTTCCAAAGCACTAAAGTACTGATTAAGCATGGGAATGAAATTATCATGCACAGTACATCAAGAAAGCCCTCAGATACATAAACAAAGAGGAAGGACACCATGCTGACATTATTTAAGAAAAGTAGTTCATTTTTTTAAATAATGTTATTGTATGATAGCAGTAACGCATGACTGGGTGTGGGTAATGCTGACTTACCCATGATTGGCTTTGTTTGGTCACTCAGACTTAAACCCATCATTACTCACACCCAGCCTTGGGTTATTGCTATAATAGAAAAAACGTACAAAATGTTTCAGACTTCTGGCAATGTAATTTTTGCCACTTGCTATAAAAATACAAAGTAAACTAAATTAGGGGAACTTGCTTTGACAATGTGTATCAGTTAGCATGGCAGAGATCTAAAAATAGGTAATATGACTGCAGGGATAATATTTTAACTGCTGTATTGTAACTGATCTAGAAGCCCATTAACATTTTAAACACTTTTTGTAAGCATCATAGGATAATTCTGTCTATATATTCTCAGACTGCATACCTGTTTTTCTATTTTATGGTTTAAACAGTGATGTTTGCTGCCTTACAATGTATTGTCTGGTGTTCATATTTGGCTTTATAAGAATAATATAGCATTTGGGCACAAAAATGCAAAGCAGTAATCCAGCGCTAGATGAGAGAATGGCAAAAATCTCTACAGCAACCATATACTTCCCCTTTGTGCTGATATATGCAGGTATGAAAGAAAGCCACACACTTATAAAAACAATCATGCTAAATGTAATAAATCTGGTCTCATTGAAGCCATCTGGTAAGTTTCTGGCAAGGAAGGCTATTATAAGGGTCACAGTTGCTAATATGCCTAAATATCCCAGCATACAATAGAACATGAATATGGAGCCCTCATTACACTGAATTATTATTTTTTCTGGAAGTGTTTTATCAGTCTCTGAGAAGGGTGGTGAAATAGAGAGCCATATGATACATATAATAAACTGAAATACAAAACAACAAAATATTGTACAAAATGATGTTTTTGATCCAAAAAAGCTCTTTAGATGACTTCCAGGTTTTGTGGCATTAAATGCAATCACTACTGTGATGGTCTTGGCCAGTACAGATGCGACACAGATGGAAAAGAATATGCCAAAAGCTGTTTGTCTGAAAATGCACGTCTCATTGTTTGGAGGGCCAGTAAATATTACTGCAGTCAGTAAACAAAATGCAAGAGTTACAAGAAGGAAGTAGCTGATTTCACGGTTATTTGCTTTGACTACTGGAGTGTTATGGTGTTTGATGAAGATACACATAACAACAACTGGCACCAGTGAAGAGACCACAGAAATCGCTGCTAATGAAATGCCCAAAGGATCTTCATAAGAAAGGAATTCAACATATTTTGCAGTGCATAATGTTTTGTCTGGATTTGACCAGTAATCTTCTGTGCACTTTACACAACTAGCTGTAATGACACACACAAAAAGAAAACAGAAATTAAAACACACACATATATATATATATATATATATATATATATATATATATATATATATATATACATATGCATTTGGATTATGTAATGCATACAGGTATATCTCATAAGTTAACTTTTTGGGTGATTCTTGTATTGCATACTATATAGTCTATAAATCTGTGTGTGCAAGAAATACAATTACAAAATTAGACATAATGCCAAGACACTTATTAAAAAAAATATGTTATTTACATTGATCAGATAACAGCATGCCTGACTTGTGAAAGATAAGGAAGTGTGCATTCAAGGAAAATAAGTGTTTATGTCTTTGCAAGTAATTTATAATTTTATGAAATTAAGTTATTCTGAGCGGCCATGGTGGTGCAGTGGTTAGCTTTGCTGCCTCACAGCAAGATGTTCTCTGGTTCAATCCTTGGCAGGAGTGCCTTCTGTGCTGAGTTTGTATGTCCTCCCTGTGGTCGTGTGGGTTTCCTCTGGGTGCTCCAGTTTCCTCCCACATCCCAAAGATGGATTGGACACTCTAAATTGGCCCTAGGTGTGAGTATGTGCATGTGTGTGCCTTCTGTGGAAGGCTGGGTGCTGGGTTGGCAACTTGACACTGTAAAACTCCACTGCCAATCATGAGTGGACAGGTGATCTGCTGTGGCGACCCCTAACTGGGAAAAGCCAGAAGAAAAAGAAGATGAAATTAAGTTATTTTACTGGCATGGGTGTTAGATAACATTACAAGGACCCTAATATCCCAAGCTACTGAGACATATGACTATGAAAATGACAGTGGTTCATGTAGAAGTGTATGAATAGAAACATAAAGCCTTGATGGATATGCAAAGACATGTCATCATTATTAATTTTAAAGAAAAAAAAATCTAACACATTTGGTATAGGTTTAGTATTCGTATAAAGTGAAATTTGTATGTTATTAATAAATTCCCTAAAATGTGTGTATTTAACCAATTACATTTGTTTATATTATATCTGTCCGACAGCAGATCCGCTGTACATACTTTGTTTCCATCTAAAAAATGAAACCAATGTTTTAAGTAATTTAGTTCGAGCTCAGTTAATTTACTGATATTAAAAGAATCCAAACATCCATTAGCATAAGCTATAGGAAACATCAGAAATAATACATTTTTATCCAAACAATTACTATCCACTACATTCTTAAACATGTTTAGAAAATAGTTAATACAAGTTGTAAAGACAGAAACATTTCTTGTACTCATACAATATTCTTTTAAGACCCAATATATTTATTGATGCTTGAAGGTAAATTTGGATTTAATTCAGGAACACTATCTGAAATTAAAATTGTTCCATGTAAAGGTTTCCAATTTGAGGTATAGGAAGAATTAACCAAAGAATGATTATATTTAAAATAGCAGATTTCACATATAATTCAATATTAGGAAAACCAGTCCCATTTCTGCCCAACTTTTTGTATGTCAATCAAATGCTATTCTTGCTTTTTGGAGATACCATAAAAACTTAAGCAACATAGAATGTAACTGCTTAATAGTGTTTAGAGGGATGTAAAAGCAACAACTGAATAAGAAATAAAATTCTTGACAAAACTATAATTTTTATCAATGTAAGTCTATCCACTGAAAAAAACATTTTGTTCCAAGTATCTGTTAATTTCAGTATGTTATTAGTTAAAATTCTATAATTTATTAGAACGGATTCTTTCCAATTAGGTTTTTATGACAATTCCCAAGTACTTAAGTTGTTTATTCTACCAATTAAATTCCTTATAATTCCTTAAAAAGACATTTCTTCTTTTATTTATCAATAATATTTCTGTTTTATTATGATTAAACTTTAGACATGAAATCTTTTCAATGTATTTTATTTAATCAATAATGAGTTCTAATGAGGATTCAATACTGCCACTATACCATCTGCAAATAACTGAATTTTAGAACTATAATTATCATTTATGGAAAAAACTTTAATTATAATATTAGTTCTGATAAAAAAAGCAAAGGGGTCAACTGGCAAAGCAAACAATAAAGGTGATAACAGACATCCTGGTTTTGTTCATTTTGGTGTTTTGAAGGAACTAGCGAGAAATGATCCAATTTTAACAAAATAAAAGTATTATTATATAAATTTATTAATTCTATAAAATCTAAGGAAAAATATATTCCTTAAGTATTTTATGTAAATGTATCCAATTAACTGAATCAAAAGCTTTATCAACATGTAAACTTATTATTGAAAGTTTTTTTTTTTATTATTTTTATTTGCAAAATCTATCAAAGAAAGAAGGCTAATGACATTATCCTGTACCTTTGTATTTAAAATAAAACCAGTTTGGCCATCTTCAATTAAGGATGACATTATATGATTTAATCTTTTTGTCAATATGGCAAAAATGTTATAATCAATATTTAAAAAGGAAATAGGGCGATAAGATGCTCATAACTTTGGATCCTTTTCGTGCTTCAAAATAGGAGCTACCAATGAAAGTTTCCAAGAAAGAGGGACATTGAATGAATTTCTAACTTCATCAAATGCATTTAATAATATTCTTAGAATATTGTCCGGAATTAATTTATATATCTCTGGAATTATGCCATCTAGACCATGAGCCTTATGTTTTTAATTTTTAATTTGTTCTTTCAGTTCCCTGAAAGAAATTGATTTATCTAACCTACCATTTTGTTCTTCTGTTAATTTATATTTTACATTGTCCTTTAAAAAACTATCAGTTAGATCCATATTATCTAAAGTTGATTTTTCTTATTATTATTAATTGCTTTATAATGTTTCATAAACACTTCTACTATATCCTTTAAATCAATTGTTCTTTTTTAGTTTTACTATTTACTTTCTATGTAATCTCTTTAATATGATTTATATTTGATATTTCTAATCTAATGGATAACTTATATAGATTTATGGGATTAACAGAATATGATTGTAATTTAAGTGTTTCCATATTTATTGACACTTTATGATCTAATATCTCTGTGTATTTCTGATTCAATGACTTCAATTCAGAATTTGCATTTTTGTCATTGGGTTTTAAGTTTAGTTTTAATTCATCAATGTTTGACATCAAGACAATTAATTCTTTATCCAATTCCTTTTTAAAAAAAGATACCAACTCTTAATCCTACCATAGATATAGGCTTTTAATGTATCCCATAAAATAACATCAGTAACATCACCATTATTTTTAAATTCCATAAACAATTTTAATTTGTTTAAAAAAATTCTTTAAACCCATTAATTTTTATTATGTAAGCAGGAATTCTTTGCCAAAAAAACTAAATCATTAGATTTTACATTAAAATTAAAAGTAATAGCATTATGATCAGACAAATGACATGAAATTATTCATACTTCAATTTTAGAATATAATTGACTAGATGTAAAAACTTTACCCAGGATTTAATAAAAATCCATGTAGGCACAATGTAGAGCCTATATGGAATGTATTCTTGTCCGTGGTCATGGTTCCCCCTCAGCAGTGCACCATGCATAATAATGATGGTGCATTGCTGAGGGACAGCGGAGGAACATGGTTATTGAATCAGTGTAGGAAGAGGTGTAGTGTTAACAGTGACTGCAGATGAGTATGAGACTTTGCAATGTCTTTTTTATTTTATTTTATGTTTTTCCCTTTGCTTTATTATTATTATTATTTTTTTTAAAGTATAGACTGAAGAAAGTGAATGCAGCTGTCTAAAAGTCCAACACAGTAGGTTAAAACGAAATATAATCAAGAAGACTTAGTCGGACTACCATGAAAAAGACATAAAAATAATTTATTGAGTAAAAAATAGATAAGCGCTTTCAGCACTGCCTGGTACCTTCATCAGATCTATTAATCAAAGTATCTGCTTGCATTTAAATAGTATGGTGTAATTGTTTCATCATTCAATTAATCAATTGTCTTAATATATATTAATACAACTCTATAGCAAAAATGCATCAATAAAATCAGTCTATATATTGTCATTTCAATAACAAAATCCAGAAAATAAATGTAAATGAAAATGTTGCATAAAATAACAAATATATATATATATATATATATATATATATATATATATATATATATATATTATTAGGTAGAGTATATATATGTATATATATATATATATATATATATATATATATATATATATATATATATGACATAAATATATATATAAATATATGACGTCATGCAAATATGTTAGTATAGGCGCTGTATAAAATATATAAAAAATGTATAAAAATAAAATGTGTATAAAAATAAAATATATGTTAGATGAGTCATGTAGAATGATATCAAATGAAATAAAATAAGATGAAATAAAATATGTATAAGTATGTTGAGAATATATGGGTTCATAGTAACTAGAGTAAACACATGTATAGAACAGATAGGATATGTATGTATGATATGTAATTGACATTTTTATTTTAGACTGTGTGATTCTAATAGGGGTTTAATTGTGATAAATTGATTCAAACCTGGTTCTTGATGTGCTTTTAGTTTTAATATCATTCCAATTCCACTTTTCTAAGTAATTAGGTATTTGCCTCCTCTCTTATTCATGGGGATTATCTGGATTACCCTGAATCTAAAAGCTATGTCCTGTGAATGCTGAGCAGTGCTTGGCTAAAGCATTTTCTGGTTGGATTTCTTAATATCATACATGTGGTTGTATATTCTATCCTTTAGTCTCCTGGTAGTCATACCTATATAAAATGCCTGACATGTGTCGCAATTGGCAAGATATATCAAATTTGTGCTGTCACAAGAGGCATAAAACCTGGGTTCAAACCTATAATTTGAGCTGGGATGTTCAAATATCTGGTCTTTAGTGATCATAGGACACATATTACATCTACCACAAGGAAAAGTTCCTATCATTTTAGACCATTTTAAGAGTTTAGGATCTTCTTCTTTTCTATTATGCTCAACACATATAATTCTCTTTAGACTTTTGCTGTTTCTATATGTAAACCTAGGTCTTTTATCCAAAATTTTACTTATATCCGGATCAGCCATAGGATGTGCCAATTCTTTGTTATAATTCTAGTAATTTCTTTATTATCACTCATATATCTGGTGATAAAAGTTACTTTTATGTTGGTTCTTAGATTTTTATTTATAGTTGCCCTTTTGGCTGGTCCATTTCTGTGTACACTCTGTATGGGGTCTATCAAGTATTGATGTCCTAATTTCTTTAATGATGCTGTTATTATAGCCTCTATCTATAAATAGGCCCTCCAGAATATTAGCTTGTTTTAATTCTCTGGGTTTTATACATAATTTGCGTAACCTTGTAAATTGACTTTTACAATATTAGGAAAAACATGTCTAGGATGCATACTGTTATAGTGTAATCGTATTTTTCCAACATGTTTTCTATATAAAGAAGGTTTTTATTTTGTTCTTCTGTTAATTTATATTTTACATTGTCCTTTAAAAAACTATCAGTTAGATCCATATTATCTAAAGTTGATTTTTCTTATTATTATTAATTGCTTTATAATGTTTCATAAACACTTCTACTATATCCTTTAAATCAATTGTTCTTTTTTAGTTTTACTATTTACTTTCTATGTAATCTCTTTAATATGATTTATATTTGATATTTCTAATCTAATGGATAACTTATATAGATTTATGGGATTAACAGAATATGATTGTAATTTAAGTGTTTCCATATTTATTGACACTTTATGATCTAATATCTCTGTGTATTTCTGATTCAATGACTTCAATTCAGAATTTGCATTTTTGTCATTGGGTTTTAAGTTTAGTTTTAATTCATCAATGTTTGACATCAAGACAATTAATTCTTTATCCAATTCCTTTTTAAAAAAAAGATACCAACTCTTAATCCTACCATAGATATAGGCTTTTAATGTATCCCATAAAATAACATCAGTAACATCACCATTATTTTTAAATTCCATAAACAATTTTAATTTGTTTAAAAAAATTCTTTAAACCCATTAATTTTTATTATGTAAGCAGGAATTCTTTGCCAAAAAAACTAAATCATTAGATTTTACATTAAAATTAAAAGTAATAGCATTATGATCAGACAAATGACATGAAATTATTCATACTTCAATTTTAGAATATAATTGACTAGATGTAAAAACTTTACCCAGGATTTAATAAAAATCCATGTAGGCACAATGTAGAGCCTATATGGAATGTATTCTTGTCCGTGGTCATGGTTCCCCCTCAGCAGTGCACCATGCATAATAATGATGGTGCATTGCTGAGGGACAGCGGAGGAACATGGTTATTGAATCAGTGTAGGAAGAGGTGTAGTGTTAACAGTGACTGCAGATGAGTATGAGACTTCCTGCAATGTCTTTATTTTTATTTTTATGTTTTTCCCCTTTGCTTTATTATTATTATTATTTTTTTTTAAAGTATAGACTGAAGAAAGTGAATGCAGCTGTCTAAAAGTCCAACACAGTAGGTTAAAACGAAATATAATCAAGAAGACTTAGTCGGACTACCATGAAAAAGACATAAAAATAATTTATTGAGTAAAAAATAGATAAGCGCTTTCGCGTACTCGTCTGGTACACTTCATCAGATCTAATTAATCAAAGTATCTGCTTGCATTTAAATAGTATGGTGTAATTGTTTCATCATTCAATTAATCAATTGTCTTAATATATATTAATACAACTCTATAGCAAAAATGCATCAATAAAATCAGTCTATATATTGTCATTTCAATAACAAAATCCAGAAAATAAATGTAAATGAGAAAATGTTGCATAAAATAACAAATATATATATATATATATATATATATATATATATATATATATATATATTGTAAGGTAGAGTGTATATATATATATATATATATATATATATATATATATATATATATATATATATATATAAGTATAAGACGTCATGTAAATATGTTAGTATAGACGCTGTATAAAAATATATAAAAATGTGTATAAAAATAAAATGTGTATAAAAATAAAATATATGTTAGATGAGTCATGTAGAATGATATCAAATGAAATAAAATAAGATGAAATAAAATATGTATAAGTATGTTGAGAATATATGGGTTCATAGTAACTAGAGTAAACACATGTATAGAACAGATAGGATATGTATGTATGATATGTAATTGACATTTTTATTTTAGACTGTGTGATTCTAATAGGGGTTTAATTGTGATAAATTGATTCAAACCTGGTTCTTGATGTGCTTTTAGTTTTAATATCCATTCCAATTCCACTTTTTCTAAGTAATTCGTATTATTGCCTCCTCTCTTATTCATGGGGATTATCTGGATTACCCTGAATCTAAAGCTATGTCCTGTGAATGCTGAGCAGTGCTTGGCTAAAGCATTTTTCTGGTTGGATTTCTTAATATCATACATGTGGTTGTATATTCTATCCTTTAGTCTCCTGGTAGTCATACCTATATAAAATGCCTGACATGTGTCGCAATTGGCAAGATATATCAAATTTGTGCTGTCACAAGAGGCATAAAACCTGGGTTCAAACCTATAATTTGAGCTAGGATGTTTAAATACCTGATCTTTTGTGATCATAGGACACATATTACATCTACCACATGGAAAAGTTCCTATCATTTTAGACCATTTCAAAAGTTTAGGATCTTCTTATTTTCTATTATGCTCAACACATAGAATTCTCTTTAGACTTTTGCTGTTTCTATATGTAAACCTAGGTCTTTTATCCAAAATTTTACTTATATCTGGATCAGCCATAAGGATGTGCCAATTCTTTGTTATAATTCTAGTAATTTCTTTATTATCACTCATATATCTGGTGATAAAAGTTACTTTATGTTGGTTCTTAGATTTATATTTATAGTTGCCCTTACGGCTGGTCCATTTCTGTGTACATTCTGTATGGGGTCTATCAAGTATTGATGTCCTAATTTCTTTAATGATGCTGTTATTATAGCCTCTATCTATAAATAGGCCCTCCAGAATATTAGCTTGTTTTAATTCTCTGGGTTTTATACATAATTTGCGTAACCTTGTAAATTGACTTTTTACAATATTAGGAAAAACATGTCTAGGATGCATACTGTTATAGTGTAATCGCGTATTTTTCCAACATGTTTTTCTATATAAAGAAGTTGATAAATTGCCTTGTTCATTTTTCTTAATGGTGATATCCAAAAAATTCACACTAGAACTAGAATAATCTATGGTAAATTTTAGAAATTCAGTGGTGGATTCCAAATATCGAACAAATTATTTTAATTCATTTAGAGTGCCATTCCAAAAGAGAAGTATGTCGTCCACAAACCTTTTATATAATAAAGTGCTAGTATAATATTTACTGTTAAAGAGGTAGTTTTTCTCCCAATAGTGGACGACCAAATTAGCATATTTATTTGCACATGGGGTGCCCATGGCGACACCCCATTTCTGCAAATATAATTTATTGTTAAATATAAAAACATTACTAGAAAGAACCATATCTAATAGTGTAGTAGGCAAAATTTGTTCATCAGTATTAAAATCCCTGAGTGGCATAATAGCTCTCTGATAGCTTGAATACCATATTCATTTGCAATGGATGTAAATAAGTTTTTGACATCTAAAGTCACTAGTAAGCAGTTGTCAGGCAAACTTTCATTACATAAATAATCTAAATTATCAATTAATTGATATGTGTCTCGTAATATAGAAGGTATATTACTAACTAAAGGGCTCAGTTTCTTTTCTATATAAACAGAAATGGTTTCAGTTACCCATCCATCCCCTACTACAATAGGTCTCATAGGTATAGGAGTGAGATTCTTATGAACTTTTGGGAGCCCTTTGATATAGGGTGTACGTGGTTGTTCAATAAAAAAAATATAAATATAAATCATAATCTGTCTACATAGTAAAAGATCATATAAATCACTGTGTATAACATTAATAATCTTAGCTAGTTCTTTGTGGCTGATTTCATTGTATGTAGTTATATCCTGTAGCATATTGAACATTGTCTCATGATAATCTTTTGTGTTCATTAATACAATAGCACCACCCTTATCAGCTGGTTTTACCATTACTTCTTAATTTTTAGCTAAATTATGCAATGCAAGCCATTCTTTCTTACTAAAGTTATGATATTCACATAAACATTCATTACGAGAAAAATATGCATAAAAATCATTTTCACATAATCTCATAAAACAATCAAGATTAGCTGTAGGTATAGGCGTAAAGGTACTTTTTTGTTTTGGATTTTAAACTATATCCATATTAACATTGTCAGGTTTATCAAGAAATAATAATTTTAAAGAGACAGAACGTCCAAATAGTCTCAAATCCACAACTAATTTGCTTAAACTACTAGTCTGCGATGGAATATAAGACAAGCCTTTGCTAAGTATAGACAAAACAATTGGAGAAGGATCAAACCTGGAAAAGTTAAATATAATGTCATTTAGTCCTTTAACCGCCGCCTCCGCTCATAATTCTCGTTGGAAAATTTTCTCTTTCTGCGGCCCCGACTGCTCGATCTGCTCCTGGATGTTTTCCGCGTTTGTACTGGAAAGGGTAAAAAATGTTCCATGCTGCCAGTATATACCTTCAGTTTTGCTCCTAAAGGAATGGCTTTCTGTCTGGCCGCTAGAGCTTGCTGATTAGGTGGCAGAGTATCTTTAGGCCCACTTCCGTTGGACTCAGTATTTCCTGTGGGTGACGTAATTGTTGGATTTATAACATTGTATTCAGGAGTTGAAGTTGTAGTTAAAGGGGCAGCATCATTCCTTGTCAGTGATTCTGTAGCATTGCCATCTGCAGAAATAAAATGGTGTGATGAAGCTTGTATGAAATTATGTTTATCATTTCTCGGCCATACAAAGACTTGACCTGAGGAAAAATCTTTGAAGTCTGTTGTTAATTTTCGATGTTTAATTTGTTGTAATAAGTAGCGACTTGAGAATATATATTCTCTAATCTCCTTTCATACATCGCCCCTTTAAATCTATCACAAATATCTCTATTCAAGGATTCTACCTTTGTATTCAGTTCAGTCTCAATAGGTAGAAAATAGTCAGTGATTAGGTTTATATATTTATTGCTCAATTCAATATTTAATTGCTGCCATCTTTTGAGCAATTCCGGATGGCTATTGCCATAGGAAGGCATGCATAAAACTCTCATGCCCCGAGGTATGACATTAAAATGTAGGCATGCTTCCATATGGCATCTTTGCCATGAGAGTCTTTGTAATTTATATAAACTGTTCTCAAGTTCTCTGGCTAGCGTATTAAAATCATTCAGAGTAACATTGTCTATAGTACCTGTATGAGGTGAAGAGACTTGTGATTGTAATTCTGTGTCAAGCAGAGGATTGTTGCATTGTTTAAAAAGGAAGTTCCATCTCATATTTAGGTTTCCACCTTCTGGGTTGTAGTCCAATTCAACAACGGTATCATCCATCGTGTGGCAGGTGCGTTCACAGAACTTGTAGAAAAACGTAGACTGAAAAAACTGAATGCAGCTGTTTGCATGACATAGGGTGCAACAATGCCAAGCTGCACTCACATATAAGATAGCAGACACCTGCCAGACATCTAAAAATAGAAACGGGATGTAATTAATTATTTATTTAAAGGTGTGATTTAACATGTCTAAATGTGTTTGCACAGCACTATGCTCAGCACTGCTTATAGGTAGCTCAGTGGTATATGTGAATGTACACTGGATTTCTTAATATTCCCGTAGCTAAATGAGTAGAGTTACAACTTCAAGTGCAGTAGGTCCAGGGCTTGAATACATGGAAGTCAAGATATACATTTAATTTTGATATACATATTATCCATTTTTGTTACAAAAGATTACTCCACTGTGCTCTGCTAAACTCTGCTCAACTTTGCTTAGACCTGCTAAGCACAGCATAAACATGATAATGGCTGCCAATGTATGAGCACTGCTCATTTCTGCTCAGCTGATTTTTGCACTGCTAAGCTTTGTTAAGACTGTGGTTCTTCGAAACTTCCCACTTCTCAGCTCAGCTGAGCTAGTTTGCCTGCTAAGTGATGCACCACTTTTTTGAATGTTGCCCAATGACATGTAAGAGCGGGAAACAGACTATTTTAAGCCCAATAGGCAGGAATACAGAATAATCCATTGGAGTTCTATCAATGTTAGTATACAATGGCTGGCTGTGGTGAAGGTGTGTGCTTTCAGGTGCAGTGTTAGGGAATTCTGGAGTCCAGGGTCATGGTTAAGCTCCTTGTACAAAACCATATGGACAGGCTGCTGCAGGGCAGTTGCCAGGGCTCAGAGTGTAAGCAGGAGGCCTGGGACCAGCTGGCCAGAGAACTCACCAGTATCACTGATATCCCCTGCACAGGTGAGCAGTGTTGTCACCACCATGATGACTGGAAAATAATGGAAGGGGGACTCTTGGACACCTGGGTCCAAGAAGCAAGGGCAGGGACTGTCTCACAAATATGTAAGTACTTTTTCCTCTGTTTTACCAAAATGAACACTAAATGTCTGCAAAACTGGCATGCATAATGGTGTGCTTCTCTCACAACAGCTGCAGTTAAGAGGGCTTGCTATGTCAAGTTGCATACTAGGCACTTGGCCAGGTTGTGCCATGAGTGTGGTGAGTATGAATGTATTATGCTAACTGCAGTGAAAGAAGCAAGAAAGAGTAAATCAGCAACTGCAATAAAGTATATACAGTACAGTTTGTAATGCAATAAATGGTGGACTTAGAGCAGTTTTGCAATAAATGAAAAATGCCAACTGTAGTCCAATACAAACAGGAAACAATACCAATAACTGCTTAAAGTATATACAGTAAAGTTTGCAGTGCAATAAATGTGGAATTACAACTGTACTGTGATAAATGAATAATGCCAGCTGTACTGCAATAAAAACATGAAACAATACCAATAACTGTATTAAAGTATACACACTAAGATTTGTAGTGCAATAAATGTGGAATTAGAGCTGTACTGCAATGAATGAATAATGCCAACTGTAGTACAATAAAAACATGAAACAATACCAATAACACCTAGGAAAATGGTGTACATTAGGACTGTGTTTTCCTAACCATTGCAGTATAGCTGTATGTACTGAGGCTGTAAGGTAAGGAGCTGCAGTCAAGTATAGCACTGTAATAGCTGTACAATGCAAATCTAATGGCTGCAAATTGTATTGATTAACTCATATAGTACTATTCAAGGCTATCTCTAGGCCAGTATTGGTCACATACTGCTCTGTCATCCATAGACATCAGATAAGGAATCCAAACACAAAAAACAAACTAGAAAAAGAACTGAAACAAATGAACACACCCTCACTGCACCACTTCTATAAAAACAATCAAAATGGTATTGATATCCACTTTCAATGGAACAAGCAAAACATAAAAGTTTTAAAAAGTAAAGCCTTCAGTTTTAATTTCCACTTTTTGTCCTGCTCCTAGCAGGACTTCTTCAGACAAACAACAAGAATCAACAAATTTCCACTTTTTAAAATAAAATCACATTTCAATTACACTTGAAATCACATTTCAATTAAAATGCTTAGTTCCCTGTAACGGGATTTTAAAAGGCCAACCCCCCAAAAATAAAAGACACAGCACATTTTGTACTTTTAATAGTATTTGACTTTGTAAACAAGTAAAACATGAAAGTAAGAAATGAAAAATAATAAAAACAAAAGCAAAAGAAATAAATATTCCCTTCTATATTGACAAGTTACCAGCAGTACCGTTCAAACATACAAAAAGTGCAAAAACAACACACAGTGCCTGACTGTGTGTTTGTTTACCTCCTTTTTTCACTTATTCCTGACATGTTGACTAAACTTACTTCTTCACCTAAGATGGCTCTTCAGCAATCCTTACTTACAAAGTTACCCTAAGCAACTTCTCCTATTTGTATGAATACTGAGAAACATCACTCATACAGCTGCCTTATATACCAATACATAAAAATTCTGTGACTCATGTCTGCATTTGAATCTGTATCTTTATATTTCCAGAACTCACCTTGTGTTGCTACATATCAATGTGACCCAAAGTTGTTCAAGGTATTTCACCTCGCTCTTGTTGCCACATTAAAGACACCAGTGTGGTGGAGAAGAATCACTAAACGTCCAATAAAGCTCCACTGTTACTCCATGCTTTAAACAATTTCCAAAGTTGTCTGCTAGTTCATCTTATTCAAGCCTCCATAGCTCTTTGCTTGTGTAGTTACCCTAAAACACCACCTAGTAGTGTTTGTTGGTATATACCTACACAAGCTGCAATGGTTTAACATGTTATATAACACAATAAACTTCCAAAGGGAAATTTTATGAGTGTGGGGGGGGGGAGGGATGGAAGCCATGCCCAGCCATATGCAAAATGACCAGGTCTATGAGGCCATGCTGTTATATATATGTGAATGAGTGGACATTTTTCCTAAAATAATAATAAAAAATACATATAATATTATAAATAAAAAGTAAAGCAACACCGTAGTTTACCTCATGAGGCTTTTGAGCTTCAGTATACAAGAAATAGAATAAATTTCATTCAAGCCCGGATGACAACAGGCTCTAGTTTGGAGTTGCCATAACAACTCCCTTTTCTCCTACAATAAAGAAGTTGGACCATCCCTCAAGTCACAAATTCGATCGTCTATAGCTTTAAATTTAAAGGAATGCTGTGGAAAACTTTCCACATGTCTGGCCAATGCGTTTTCCTTTTTTAATGTTCTAATACTGTATAAGTGTTCATAGATTCTCTCTCTCAGTTTCATGTTCATTTTGCCTATATAAAAGGGAGGACAGGTATTACACTGAGCGAGATAGAAAACTCCTTTTGAATTACAGTCGAACTTCTTGTTGATTTTATAACTGACATTTCTAATTGTAAAATTTTGGCCAGCATCTACCTGTGGACAATATGAACACGTTACATTTCCACATTCCATTTCTCCTCGTTGGATTAAAAGGTTTCCAGCTTTTTTGTAGTATAATTTTTAAATTGGCACCTCTTCTAAAGGTGACCCTGGGCACATCTCTCCATATAGAGGACAGGCTATAGTCAGATTTTACTAGTTCCCAATTTTTATAAATAATAGACCTAATTCCCTATCCATCCATACTAAAAGTAGTTATGAAGTTTGATGAATGAATTTCCCTCTCCACATTGGTGTTAGGTTGAACATCAGTAGAATAACTGTAGAGGCTATCTGCTCCTACTGAGCCTCCCAAAATAGGTTGGTAAACCCCTCTTGTTCTCTTTTCTTTCACTTCACTTATAAGATCTAATACTAAGGTGGATGGATAATCTCTCTTAACAAACATATCTTCCAACCTACTACACTCCATGTTGAAGTCCACGTCAGTGGTCACCATACGGGCTGCCCTAACCAGTTGACCCTTAACCACTGATCATTTCTGGAAGAGTGTATGGTTGCTAGTAAAGTGAAGTAAGGCATTGGAGTAGGTGTCTTTTCTATAGATCTTTGCAATATAACGTTTGTTTATATGGTCTTTACTAAGGTCTACATCTAGGTATGCTATTCTTTCCTTTTCAAACACGTGTGAATTTTAAGAAATTAGTAGTGTTATTCAAATAAATTACAAACTTGGATGCCTCCTGTTCTTCACCATCTACTAACATAAATATGTCATCGAAGAAGCGTGTGTAAAAGGATATTTTCCCTTGGATGTCAGGCTTCCTTAAAATATACTCCCTCTCCCAATATGCCATCACTAAGTTAGCAACACTGGCTCCACAGGGGACCCCATCGCCACCCCTGTTTTCTGTATATACAACTTGTTGTTCAGTGTAAGATAGTTGTTAGTTAACACTATGTCCAAAAGTTCACATAGTAAAATGATTTGGGGGGTGCGGCCCCCAATTTACCCAACAGTAACCTAATCCATTATATTCCTTCATCCTGTGGAATGGAAGTGTATAAATCCTTGACATCGATTGTAAGGAAATTAAGGTAATTTCTAAAGCCTATTTTTTGCATGTTTGTTAGAAATGACCAAGAATCCTTACATATTTGGGTCTGCTGTTGTACATATTTTTTAAGGTAAAAGTCTATGAATTTCGCTAGGGGGTATGTTATACTATTCCTAGCATCTACCAATGGTCTCATGGGAGGGTCTTCAATGGATTTATGTATCTTAGGTATCCCAAATAATATTGTCCATAGACATCAGGTAATAAAGGTATATGGGTGAGGTAGCCAACTCCATGAGTTGATATTGTTTATTGACTTTACAAATCTGATACTGAAATTTAGCTCACCTACTGTCTGCACTATGTTTGTATTTCATGCATGTGCGTTCTACTGTCACTGTAGTCTAGTGTAATACTGTAGTAGTACTACCAGGTCATATTATGGTTCTAGGTGAACTCTAGGCAAATATCAGTCAGTCGAGAATCAGCAGTGACTCAGTAGCTCAGTTTATTAAATGGTCTGTATATAGTTCATTTTGCCACACACACGGTCCAGGGTTCGAATACAGTGGTTTGTAGCAGTAAATATTACAGTAACAGTCACATAATGCTCAAAGTTTCTCTCTACACAGGAACTACAGGTAAATGGTTGAGGTAGCCCTGTCTATATCATAACTTCAAAGATGTAAAACTTCGAAAGTTAAAATATCGAACCCACAACATCGAATGATGAAAATAGCGAAGCCCCGGAACATCAAAATCTTACCTAGGGCAAGATTTTAGTGGGCCGTTCTGTGGCTTCGCTATTTCCTATACTGCAGTGTGAGAGTTACGGACCTTAGGGTTAGGGTGCGGGTTAAGGTAAGTGGATAGTTAGTAATGTGTGTATGGTGTAGTGTAGGGTTGGGTTTTGTTAACTTAAGTGTGTGTATTAATTAGTTTGTGTATAGTTTCTTGGGTATATGTGCGATAGTTATGGACCTTAGGATTAGGGTGCAGGTTAAGGTAAGTGGATAGTTAGTACTGTTTGTATGGTTTAGTGTGGGGTTGGGTTTTGTTAACTGTATGTGTGTGGTTTATTTATTTTGGTGTGCTTGTGTTGTGTGTATGTTTCTCGGAACAGCAACTTTTTTCCCTGGGAAAAAATTCGCTATTCTGAGCATTTGATGTTATCAATATTCGAATTTCCAAGTTCGAATTTATGGTGTTCGATATTTTGGAATTTTGAATATATGATATAGACCCAGGTAGCCCATATTATGAGTAGATAGTTCTGTGTTTAGATGTCTCAGACTGTTAAAATTGTTAGCAAGAATGTATTCATCAGCTATGTTCAGTCAGAAATAAAATGTGTAATCCTGATATGGCTATATGCCTGGAGTTTCTGTTAAATGTTGCTGCAGTCAATTAATACATCATATACATACGTCCTCTACAGTCACTGCTATTGGGTTCTATTCCCATGCCTGCCAACCAAGGCATGACAGCTGTTTAGTATCTGTACTGTACACATACATGTCTCTCAAGTGTTATGATTTCACATTATGTAATCAACAGTGCATAATCCATCTGTCACAGGATTACCATACATACATACATACATACATACAAATATTTCAAGCATGGGCATAAATGCCCTTCTATCTTGACAATATACCAAAACACTTGTTCCCATAATAAGTGTCCAGGCTGTTCTTAAAAATATCTAAACTAGTGCTTGCTTTATTGTAATTTGGTAGTCTGTTCTATGCATTGGCTACTCTGTCAGGTAACCAATTAGTACACTTCTCATTCCTATAGAATCTTCTACCATATTGTCTGATGATTATCTAGTCCTATTTGATAACACCAGACATTCCCTAAATGCCCTGTATACCTGAATAACATCTCCACTTAGATATCTGTAAGACACACTGTACAAGTTCAGATATTTGATTTTTTCATAATACCTTAGATTTTCACACCTATAGATGCCCTTGGCATATTTCCACTATACTCTTTCAGTTTATTCATGCTTGTCTTCTTATAGGGTCTTCATATTTCTATTCCATACTCAAGTTTGGGTCTAATGTAACTAACAAACAATGACTTCATTATTTTTAATTTTCTAGACTTTATAAATATTTTTATACAACCTATAGTTTTATAACTATCATTAACCAATTGGTTGATATGATTAGAAATACTCATAGCTGAATCTACCCATACACCCAGATCCTTAAATGAGTCTACAGTTTCAATTACTGTGTACTGTATTAAATATTCACCTTTCAGTTTATGTCTCCCAAATCTCATATGCTTAGTTTTTGATGTATTTATCAGCATATTATTCTCCTGTGCCCAAATGGTCAATTTAATCAAGTTATTTTGCAGACATGCCAGATCTGTAACACTTGTAATCAGTTTACCCAATTTCACGTTGTCTGTGTATAGACTGTAGAACACCTCAGATGAAAAAGTTAGGTCTGAAAGATACAATCTAAACAAGTAAGTGCCTAGGACGGAACCTTGTGGGACACCCTGACTGCAACCAAGGATTTCACCTGTCCAGTTGCTGTATGATACTTACCATGTCCTAGTTATAATCCATGCAGCTATCCATCTTATCAAGAGTACATCAATACCTAGTTGTACTAATTTATTGATCAGTGTTTTGTGTATGACCCTGTCAAATGCTGAAGTTAAGTCTATAAATTACATCACAGCACAATTGTTCATTCATAGCTGTTATTATATTGTTATAGAACATCATGTTACAGGTGGTAATAGATCTATTTTCAACATATGCATACTGATATATGGTTTCTAGTCCCAATCTATCGAGTTCTGACAATAACTTATCCAATATTACCTTCACTATTACTTTTCCACAACAGGAAAGGAGACATAAAGGTCTATATGATTCTAGGTTTATCCTACTCCCCTTTCCCTTAAAGACAGATTTAATAAGTGCATGACTCCAATCTTGAGGAATCTCCCTATATTTATATGGCCTAGTGAATAATAGATATAACGTTAGTGTAAGTTCTTGTTGAAGTTTTCTCAGGTAATTTTTACTAATTCCATTTCCTCCCTGCACTTTGATTGGATTCAGTTTGTGCAGTTCTTTTTCGATATAATCTAATTTGATTCCAGTATCTAGGGTGACATGGATGTCACTAGGAGAAGTTATCACCCCTTTTGTCAAGCCAAAATGCTTTGCATAAAATTTTGTAAATATATCTATAATCTGTTGTGCCTGTGAATAAATTTTAGAATCTGCACACAGTTTATCAATTTGTGTGTCTTTACTCCGTCCACATTTTATGTATCTATAAAAAGGTTTCCTGTTATGCTCAATATCTTTATATAAACTTTCTTCAAAATTTTCTTGATCTTGTCTCACACTATGCTTAATCTGTTTGTCCAACATGTTTATTTCAGTTTCCAAAGTTGTAGTTAGACCTCACTTCCATTTATTTATATCTTGTCTCTAACCTTAATCAGATATCTTGTTCTTATGGAAATATACCCCCCTGATGTTGTATGCCTAAATCCTGATGTTAAACATTTTTCTGACTTTTGCACTCAAACAATTTCTCTTTCAAAACTTTCCACATTTCATCTGCAATTTTACCACTGAATACTTCACCCCAGTTAGTTTTACATAGTGACTGCTTTGCTTCCATCTTATCTGTAACTAACCTTCTGCGCATTGGTTTAGCTTTCATGTTTGGCAGAATTGTCTAGCGAGAAATTAACCTTCTCTGTACCATGGAAATGATTACTTCAATTGCAAAGTATCAACACATTAGCCCACAGAACACCTTGGTAGTTATATAGGTCCATCTGATGTGCACATGTTCTCTGTAGTTGTGTATCCACAGTTGTTACTGCTTGGCCCATAGTGTCCCATGCAAATAGATTGAGAGGGATGAACATGCTACATCAGCTATAGGAGACTTGTAGTCATTGTACACATAAACAAAATACCGTAGAGTAGATAATAGTACTGTTGTGAAATAAATAAACAGAAATGATACTAATGGACTGTTTTTCTCCCTAATTTTCATTTATTTCTTATTATTATTCATTGGTTATGGTTTACTATTAACATATAGGTTCATAGGTTCATAGGTTCATACTAGGCTATCTGCCCTGGGGCAATTATAAGCCTAGCCCGATTTTGTTTGGCTTACGCCACCCCTTGATTTGAGTATACTGTGCCCTTTTTATGGTTTAGTTTACTGTGCCTCTGTCTAATAGTGACACGGAAGTAATCCCCGGGACAAACCTACGATCCCCCATCCACTCATCAAGATTCTTCTTGAAGAGATTCAGTGAGGTGCTCTGCCTAACATGAATTGGAATTCTATTCCAGAGAGAAGGGAGCCTCTGGTTTATGAATCTGTCATTCCAGCAAGTCCTATTTATTTCTGTGCTGAGGTTTAAGTCCCTCGAGCATGTGGCTCTAAGGGATTTAGATTTACTGAGGTGGCGCATGTCCATTAATTCTGGATTGGACATAGCTTTATATGTCAGGCATAGATCGCCTCAAAGTAGGCGGTATGCAACTAAGTAGAGCTGGAGGTTTTAAACCGAGCAGCATATGGCATCTGTTTGAGTCTCTTGATCCTCTTGGTGAGGTACTTTTGAGGTCTTTCTAATTGCTGCAGGTGTCGGGTAAGGTACATCCCAAAAGGGGCATTGTATTCTATGATGGGCCTGATGAGGGGTGAATAAAGGGGCACAATTACCTCTCTTGATCTAGATGTGAATCCTTTCATGATGAGGTGGGCCATGTAGAAGGTCTTCCTAACCACTTTGGCAATGTGGTTGTCAAAGGAGAGATTGCTATCAACTTGGGTCCCCAGATCCCTAATTACTTTCTCTGTACTTAATGGTTTACCACTTATGTGGTAGTTTGTGGGCACATTGTTTTTGAGAAAGGGTATGACTATACACTTTTTGGCATTTAGCTTTAGACCATGGCTCAGTTATCCGTCTCTGTGAGACCTTTTTGAAGGATGTTTGTGTCAGCTGGAGAGTTGATTATGGCGCCTAGTTTGCAGTCATCTGTGAACTTGGTGAGCCATAGTCCTCCCACGTTGGCCTGTACCTTGGAAAAGTATATACCAAACAAGAGCGGTCCCAGGACAGAACTTTGTGGGACACCACTTGTGACTGGTTTTGAGTCTGACATGGCTCCAGCAACTCTCACTCTGTGGGTTCTGTCTTTGAGCCAGTTTGCAACCCATCTTGTGACATAGGGGTTTATATTTAAGCTGGATAGCTTATCTATTATGCCCGCATGGGGTATTGTGTCAAATGCCTTTGCTAGGTCTAGATAGGCTGTGTGGACTATCTTCCCTTCATCTATGGCTTTGGTGACTGTTTCAAAGAAGTCAACCAGGTTCAAAAGGCAGGATCTGCCCTTGACGAAGCCAAATTTGGTAGGATCTAGTGTCTGTAGGTCCCCGATGTCTTTGTCTATGAGCTCCATGATGATCCTCTCCATAGCCTTGCAGACTAAGCTAGTCAGGCTTATGGGGCGATAGTTTCCAGGGTCCATGGAGGCTCCACCTTTGTGGAGTGGGACCACTGTTGCTGTACGCCATTCTGTGGGCTCATATCCTGTAGTGAGGCTGAGATTGTACAGCTGTTTTATTTGAGGGATTAGTTCTTCTTGGAGTTCATGTAGGATGCAACCCGGGACACCATCTGGTCCCATGGAAGCAGTGTTTTCTGCTTTGGAGAGGGCAGCATTCACCTGAGCATCAGAGATGTTTGGGAGGCAGCCCCCTGCCAGGATAGGCACTTGCTCTTTTGGGGGGGAGGGGGGGAAAAAGTTTGCACTGAACCTGTCTGCCAGGATATTGGCAATGTCTGTGGGTTCAGTGTATTTTTTGTCATTTAGAATCAACTCAGAACAAGTCTGGGAGTTGCGTCCCAGGTTCCTAACATAGCTGAAAAAAGCCTTATGATTGTCCTTAGTGTCCTGTGCAATGTTTCTCTCAAAGCTGGCCTTGGAGGATTTTATGAGGGATCATAATTTTTTGCTAGTACTGATCAGAGATGCCTTCCCTATTAGGGATTTTGCTCTATCATGTAGTATCTTCCTCCTTCTGTTGTACAGTCTATTTATGGCTGGGGTCCACCAGACTGGACGCCTACTTTGGATGATTGGGTCTTGGTTTTGTTTGGGATAGCTTGATCCATGCATTCCTGGAGATGTACGTAGAATGCGTTTATATAGGATTCTGCAGTTTGGGCCATAGTTTCCACTGGCCCTGGGGCCTTGAAAGATTTCACTTCGGTTTTGAGAAGTGAGAAGTTCACTTTTGAGAAGTTTTTCACTGTGTTTTTTCTGGGCTGGGGGTGGGGTCGGGATGTGGATATTCAGTGAAATTAATTTATGGTCTGATCTTACCAATGAAGGATATACTTCTGGTATGGAGCATAGAGTCCCCATGTTGGTAATGATCAGGTCTAGTATGTTATCCCCTCTTGTGGGAGTGGTGACTAGTTGTTCCATAGCATTTGAGTTTATAATTTCCAGGAACCTTTGGGCTAAGGTGCTGGGGCTTGAGTAGTGCTCCCAGTCTATGTTTGGGTAGTTGAAGTCGCCCAGTATAATGGTGTTCGGAGAGATCTTCATGTTCTCCAATGTTTTCAGGAAAGGGGAGTGGGATTCCTGACTTTGAGAGGGTGGTCTGTAGGATGCTATAAACTGAAAAGCAGTTTTGCCCACTGTTAGTTGCACATGGATGGTCTCCGATACTTCATGCAATGCCAATAACCTGGAGGTGTGGATATCCTTGATAAATATGGAAACTCCCCCTCCTTTTGTGGTTCGGTCTGGGTTTTGGGGCCGAAAAGCATGATATGAGGTATAACCTGGTAGTGCTGGGGTGCTCTCTGGAGCCTTGAACCAGGTTTCTGTCACTGCACAGATATCGATGTTCTCCATACTGAGGAGAGTCTTGAGTGCGTGCATCTTGAGGTTAAGACTTCTGGCATTTAGCAGCATTACCCTTAGTTTCTTGTTCCTTGTGCTGTCTATGGAGGTGGGTTTGAATTTTGAGCCTTTACTAAAAAAGGCACTATGGGGGTGGCCAGAGCCTTTGCCAGTATCTGAAAGCCCAGTGGTGACAGGTGCAAGCCGTCCCTAGTGAAGCAATGTGGCTTGTCGAGCTTGTCATCCCAGGCTGATAGACACTGGATCCCCTTTGAATGACACCAAAATTTTAGCCAATTGTTAAAATCAATCATTTTGTCTTTGTACTGTGGCATCATTCTAGGTGAGAGTAAGATGCTGCTCAAGGTCAGGGCCATACTGGCCTGGGCTACATGATCAGAGAGCTCCTCTATGTCTCTTTTCATGTAGTCCAGGGAGGTACGTCTCAGGTCATTCACACCAGCATGTACAATGACTGAGTCATATTTGTATTTGCTTTGGAGTGATCTGAGTGCTTGTGTTATGTGGTGGATCCTAGTGCCCGACAGGCAGCTCACTGTGACCTTCTCCTTGTTCAGCCTGGTGAGTGGGATGTCAGTGTGTTTGACAATAGAGTCACCTATTACAGAGTATCAGGTGCGTTATTCAGCCTTAAGGGCTGTGGCTGCTTGGCACACTGACTTTGTGGGCTATGTGTTGAGCATGTTTTATTTTGGGGTGGCGTTTGCTTGGATGTCTGCTTTGGAGGTCTCTGTTGCTTAGGTAAATTTTTATTTAGAGCCTCTGAGTATGTTTTTATGTATTTATGTGTTTGGTTCGCTGATGTGGTGGGACTATGCGATACTGGAATTGTGTTGTGTGAGATTACCTTCTCCTCCTGACTAGTTATACCAGTTTTGAGATGAGAGAGCTCAGCCTTCAGTTTGGCTATATAGTTGCATCTCTCACATATATTTGAGCCTATTTGGAGGAGGAGAGGGTTGTCCGTGTACATGGGACAGTTGTAACATTGTCTCAAATTCCCAGATTCACCAGCTGGGCTGGAGAGGAAACCATTGACTGACCTTTGGACATGCTAGAGTAATATAGGGAACTGAATTAAGATGGTCCAATAGGGGACAAGGTAGTCGTAGAGAGTATAAGAGTAAGTAGTGCTTATGGTTTAATAGTGCTAACTTGTAAGATTACTTATTTGGACCAGTGAAGGGCCTTAGAATGAGAATATGGTGTTTAATTTGAGAGATAGAGCAGTTCTAATGGAAAAAGTGAAGATCAGACTTTGTGGAGCTGGGAATAGTTTAAACCCAATTAGGCAGCGCTGCCCGTTATTGCGCTATGCACAAAAATGCGCAAAACCACGCAAAAGAGGGTTTTAAGAGAGGAAGCTCAAGGAGTTTGGAAATGACCCAAAATGGCCAATAAAACTACAGTTTCAAGGCAGTAACCACTCCCACAGGGGCAGGCAGGCTGCTCAATGTTTATCACTGCCACTGATGAACAAAGAGAGACTTCCCTTTAGCCCAAGCAAAAAATGGCCTCCAAGAAACTTACAAACAGTTCAGAAGAGCAAGCCTGTAACTGAACTTTTTAAATCTAAGAAAAGTGGGAAAAAAGCAAGATTTTTTTTTTTTTTTTTTTTTTAAAGATAGCAGAGGTTCACAAGTATCAATAAGTTATAACAGTGCAGTAAATGACCCCACACTTGAGTGCTAGGCCAGAGACAGATAAAATGCAAGTTTTAAGAAAAAAACGATTTTAAAAATAAGTGCAAACAGGAAACTCAGTAAACAGCTCTAGGTTGTGTTCTAAATACAGTTACCAATGCAGAAATCAAGTTTAGTGAGCCAGAAAATGCTCAAAGTAGGCAGCTATGCAGAAAAACTTAGCAAAATAATCTGAAGAAAATACTTAAAATCTCAAAAGTGGCTCCTTTCTTCTCACAGCATTTTTCTCCTCTTGGTGGGTGCTTCACCAACAGCCAACAAGTCTGAAAAGACGCCAAAACCACGAGGCAATAAGGTTTTAAGAAAGGAAGCTCAAGGAGTTTGGAATTGACCCAAAATGGCCAATAAAACTACAGTTGCAAGGCAGTAACCACTCCCACAGGGGCAGGCAGGCTGCTCAATGTTTATCATTGCCACTGATGAACAGAGAGACTTCCCTTTAGCCCAAGCAAAAAATGTCCACCAAGAAACTTACAAACAGTTCAGAACAGCAAGCCTGTAACTGAACGTTTTAAATCTCAGAAAAGTGGGAAAAAAGCAAGATTTTTTTGTTTTTTGTTGTTTTTTTAAAGATAGCAGAGGTTCACAATTATCAACAAGTTATATTAGTGCAGTAAATGACCCCACACTTGAGTGCTAGGCCAGAGACAGATAAAATGCAAGCTTTAAGAAAAAAACAATTTTAAAAATAAGTGCAAACAGGAAATTCAGTAATTAACTTTATTTTGGGACGTGTTTTGTTATTGTGTTGTTTTATAATGCTTTCATATTCACATATCTTCTTAAGTTACTATTTTGTTGGCATTATGCTATAACTGTTACTGGAATGCTGTTAACATACTGACTTTTCTATTTATTGCTCATATATTATGCATTGATATGTAATCAGCTTATTGCCAATGTTCTGCCATGCTGTTATTACTAACAATGATTTGTTCACAACTAACCTATACTTATTGCTATACCTCCATTAGTACAGAACATCAAGTTAGGCCAATTCCGAGTGATCTGCCTACCTTGCCTCAACTGGCAGTGGCACCGGGTCCTAGCATGTCAGGGACCAAAACCGGTGGTGCCCTCTCTGCTGCCCCTGCACTATCTGCAGCATCTGGTGAGTCCACCTCAATAGATGGTGCCCAGCTACCCCCTGGGAGCAGAGACAAAGGGGCTATTGTCACCCAGGCTGAACTGCTGGTCATGTTGTGCAGGATTGTTCTTCATAGACATGAACACTGCCTGTGCCAGATTGAGGGCATGCTGGCTGACCTGTTGGGGCAGCCTCACCCTACTGATCAGCCTCCAGCACAGCCACCCCCGGGACAGTGAAAGTTCTGTGTAGACAGTCCCATGGCTGGGGACATGTGTCATGCTGCTGCTGTCTGGAGGCATGTGTGACTCCGATTCCACAACACCTTCCTCATCCAGGGTGTTCAGCCACCCCATGTGTCACACACCACCCTGTCTGCTGTCCTGTCTGTCTGCATATGCATCCTTTCTTATCCAACTTACCTCTATAGATGTACCTAAGTCCCTTCCCCAACATTCCACTCTCACCATAATAAAAAAAAAAATGGGCACCTGTCCCATAAAAAATATCACCCTATACAAAGCTCTCCATTTCACACATGTTTTCACTGGACACAAGTGATTTGGGCCAATTGGCTTGACAATGCAGTTATGTTGTCCTCACTCCTCTTTCTGGGGTTTGAGAGTCCAAATTCGTCTAGAAAATCTGTCAAAGTGCTCATTCCTTCCTGCCTTACACTGTTTTCCCCCTGCTTGCCCCCACTTCAACACTTTCCTATCTCCCCTTTTTTCTTCTCTTTACATCTTTTTAGCTCTGAGTTGCACAGCGTGTCACGTCTCACAGCTTCACTTAGCTCAGCTAAATACAGCTGTAATAAGCATATGTGTTTTTAACATTGTAAGTCACATGTACAAAATAAACACCTCTGCCATGTTTCGAACCCAAGCCCATTATAAAGAAAACTGGGAGTGTTCCTTGTACTCTGGTGCAATAATACACCACTAGACAACCAAAGACATACAAATGGATGTAAGTGAGGTCTGTGATAGCAGGTGGATGCCCCCTTGTATCAGCAACATGGAGAAAGACACCTGCTAAGGCATCAATGGTGAAGACCATGTTCAACTTGGACCCTGGTACAGAAATACAGCCATAGAAGTTCATGCACATACTGATGGATGAAGACAATGTGTTTAACAGCCTGTATGTCTGCACATATACCTTGTAAATACACATGCTATAGCCATGACTCCATAACTCAGTCTGTTAAATGCCTTGCATGCAATATATTTTGTCCCACAGAGTCCTGGGTTCAAATCCAGTCTTGTGTTCATAGGTTCATAGGTTCATAGGTTCATAGGTACATACTAGTCTATCTGCCCGAGGGCATTTATAAGCCTAGCCAGAGTGTGTCAGCTTTTGCTGCCCCACTGATTAATTAACTGAGCCTCTGCCAAGAAGAGCCAATGAAGTGATCCCAGGGGTGTATTTTCTGTTACCCATCCACTCAACAAGGTTTCTCTTGAAGAGTGTTAGTGAGGGGCTCTGCCTAATGTAATTGGGAATTTTGTTCCAAAGCATGGGGAGTCTCTGTGACAGGACTCTATCCCTACAGCATGTTCTATTTATTGTTATGGTGAGGTTTAGCTCACTAGAGTGAGTGGCTTGCAGTGACTTGGATTTCTTTAGGTGGAGCATGTCCATCAATTCTAAGTTGGATATGGCTTTGTAAGTCAGGCAGAGATCACCTCTGAGTATGCGATATGCGACTGAGTACAGCTGGAGTTTTTCCAGTTGGGCTGCATAATACATATGTTTGAGGCCAGTAATCCTCTTGGTGAGGTACTTTTGTGGTCTTTCCAGCTGTTGGAAGTGTCTTGTGAAGTACATCCCAAATGGGGACTTGTACTCTATGATAGGTCTGATGAGTGACGAGTACAGGGGCACTATAACCTCTTTATTTCTAGATGTGAACCCTTTAGTAATTAGATGGGCTACATAGAAGGATTTCCTAGCTACTTTGACAATATGATTGTCAAAGGATAGATTACTATCTACCTGTGTCCCCAGATCTCTTATTACCTCTTCTGTATTAAGGGGGCAGCCACCTATGTGGTAATTCATGGGTGTTTTCTTTTTCCCAAACTGGATGACTATGCATTTTTGGCATTTAGCTTGAGACCATGACTTTGACACCAGGTGTCCATCTCAGTAAGACCCTTTTGGAGAATGTCCGTGTCAGCCAGAGTCAATAATGGCTCCCAGTTTGCAGTCATCAGAGAACTTGGTTAGCCATAGTCCTCCTGTGTTTACCTGTACTTCTGAGAAGTATATGCCGAACAGTAGGGGTCCCAGGACCGAGCCTTGTGGGACACCACTTGTGACTGGTTTAAAGTCGGACCTGGAGCCCGCTATTCTTACCGTGTGATTTCTGTCTATAAGCCAGTTGGCAACACATCTCGTGACATAGGGGTTTATGTTCAGGCTGGTGAGTTTTTCTATCATTTCTGAGTGGGGAATGGTGTCAAAAGCCTTTGCAAGGTCAAGGTAGGTTGTGTGAACTACCTTCCCCTCATCTATGGCCTTGGTGACTGTCTCGAAGAAGTCAACCAGATTTAGTAGGCATGATCTGCCCTTAACAAAGCCAAACTGGGTTGGGTCAAGTGTTTGGAGGTTCCAAATGTTTTTGTTAATGAGTTCCATGATGATGCGCTCCATAGCCTTGCAGACCAGGCTAGTCAGGCTTATGGGCTAATAGTTACCAGGGTCAGTTGTGGCCCCTCCTTTGTGGAGTGGAATAACTGTTGCTATGCACCATTCTATGGGCATGTAGCCTGTGGACAGGCTGAGGTTGAACAGTGTGTTTAGGTAGGGGGAAATTTGTTCTGTAGATCATACTAGATGCAGCCTGGTACACCATCTGACCCCATTGATGCTGTGCTTTTGGCTTTAGAAAGGGCTGTTTTCACCTGTGTGTCTGTGATTTCTGGGACACTACACTTTTTCGGTATTGTTGTGGGCCCATTTGGGGATGAGATGGGTGTGAAGTTTGCACCAAATCTATCTGCCAGGATGTTGGCAATATCAGTGGGTTCAGTATATTTTGTGCTATTTTGCACTAGCTCAGAGCATGTCTGTGAGTTGTCACTTAGATTCTTGACATAGCTAAAGAAGGCTTTGTGGTTATCTTTTGAATCCTTGGCTATTTTTCTTTCGAAGTTAGCCTTGGAGGATTTTATGAGGGACCTTCGTTTCTTACTGATACTGATCACGGAATGTCTTTCCTTCTTGGGATTTGCTTTTTTTCTGAACTAGTTTCCTCCTTCTATTGTATAGCCTGTTTATGGCTGGGGTCCACCAGACTGGTTTTGTTCTTCTAAGGGAATGAGTCTTGGTTTTGCTAGGGCTAGCACAATCCAGGCATCCTTGTAGGTGCTCATAGAGTGCATTTGTAAAGGTTCCTGCATCTTGGACACTGTTATCCTTTTAACGTGGGGGCTGTGAAACTTACCACCTCTGTCTTAAGTAAGGTGAAGTTTGCTATAGAAATGTTTTTCACTGTGGTTTCCTTGGTTGGAGGTGGTGGTGTGATTTGGACATACAGAGTGATTAGTTTATGGTCTGATCTAACCAGTGACAGGTTGACCTCAGGTGTGGAACACCTGTCGCCCATGTTGGTGATGACCAGATCCAGTATGTTTTCACCTCTGATAGGGGAGTTTACTAGCTGATCCAGGGCATTTGAGTTGATAAATTCCAGGAAGCACTGGACCTGGGAGTTTGTACTTGAGTAGTTTTCCCAGTTAATGGCAGGGTAATTGAAATCACCCAATATCAGGTAGGACCTTCATGTTTTCCAGTGTCTCCAGAAAGGTGGAGTGGTGGTCCTGGTTCATGGAGGGTGATCTTTAGCAGGGCACAATTTGCATTAGAGATTTTCCTGATGTTAGTTGCAAATGGATGATAGTGGAGGTATCATGCAGTGCCACTAACCTGGAGGTGTAGGTATCCTTGATGAATACGGATACACCCCTCCTTTTGTTTTTCGGTCCATGTTCTGTGGCTGAAATATCTGGCATGAGTTGTAGCCTGGTAGTGCTGGGGTGCTCTGTGGAGCCATAACCAGGTTTCAGTTACTGCACAGATGTTGACATTCTCCATACTGAGGAGTGCTTCGAGCGTGTGCATTTTGAGATTTAAACTACTGGCGTTGAATAGCATAACCCTAATTTTTTTATTTGTGCTGTTTACGGAGGTGGGTTTGACTTTTGAGCCTTGCCTAAAAAAGGCACTTTGGGGGCAGCAAGAGCCTTGGTCAGTATTCAAAAGCCTTGGGGTGACAGGTGCAAGCCATCTCTTGCGAAACGATGAGGCTTGTCGAGTATGTCGTCCCAGGCTGACAGACACTGGATCCCCGTTCAATTACATTATTGTAAAGACAGCAATTAATGACTGAGTCATGCAGTCTTTATCTGCACCAGTTATTGCTAATTAATGGACTACTATCCAGTTTTGCAATTCATTGGCCTGCAGGTAGGGACACACTGCACATATCCATATAGCATAACTATATGTTGCCTACTACTCTGCTATTGGCACTGTTGCATAACAGATGTACCTTAATCACATGCCTTGATTGGACTGTAAAGGGCACCCTTACCCTGGCTCTGCCATAACAACAGGACTGACACAGCTCCCACAGTTACATGTACAGCTTGCTGTCCTCCAAAGTGTTCACACTCCCCCTCTGTGTTCAAGGCTGCAGCAACACCTGCAGCCTGTAGCACACACACCTGTATGTAAAGGTAGCTACTACAGACATATCATACCTCCCAATCCCCAATCCACAAGGCTTCTGGACACAGCCATACTTAATGGGGGGACAAAGGTCCAGAGATTGGGACATGTTTTACAATTTGCTCGTACCTAGATAGTAACTTGATACAATAAACTATATTGCATTAGCATGCATATTCAGAACGGTATGAAGTCTTACACTCAAATGTGTATGTCTTCCATTACTGACCTAAACCCACAGTGTTTGGCAATCAAATACCAAATGATGAAAATGTCATGGGATGCTGACCACACATATGAGGTGAAAATGTGGACATACTGCATACATCTCTACAGTGAACAGTTATGGTACCTACCCTCTGTGATGCTGTAGTCTCCACACCTCAGTAATGTCCATCATAACAGCTAAGAAAGGGGACCAGGTCTACATGAAGGCCTTATATATTGCACTGTGGAGACATGTAGTTGGCTAATGCTATTGCAATTCAGCTGTTTTGGCTGTAATTACTATATCAGAGCCAGAGGCTGGTGCAGCGCCAATTACCTGCTAATAAGCAGTACCATAAAAAGGCAAGCAGCTGGTTATGGGGCACAAGTCTGTATGAGAGTTACCTCACACAGAGTGCATATTTTCAAATGATTACCGGAAGCAAAGTTCAACAAAGGAGTACTGCACCCAACCAGGTAAGTAATTGAATTCTTCAAATAACACAGTGCAGATGGGAGGATAGAGGTATGGGGAATAGGGATTACAGGAGTAAGCCTGTCTTAGATCTATGGTAATGACATATCATTGATACTCAGCTGTAATAAACCTATTAGGCATGCCTCTCAAATCCCCTTGATTTCCACTCACATCTTAGATCTGTGCCTCTTATTCCCTCCTACAATGGTTAGCTGTTGTAGGGAAGCTAGTGAATTACACATAATATATAATGACAAAAAGTAAGGGTGTATACTCGTGTACCATCAGATGATGTACACTAGCTCATCTCCTCTCATTCTGTCAATGTCTCACATAAACAGTTATAACATATTAAAAGTCTCCCTGCTTGCCCCTGATGTACTCTACCTAAGCCCATGATTCTGTTGATTTTGTTCCTTGTTTAGTTGAGAACTACACCTAACATAGCTGTCAACCTGTTACAGCAAGAAATCTGACCAAACCATAAGTAAGGAGAGACAAAGTTGAACAGAATAACAAATATTATAGTAGCATAACTGTGTTCTGAAGGGTATGACATCTTAAACACAGATGCCTGTCTTTATTTTCTGACATCAACCATCAGTGATGGGGCAATGTTTTGTCAGACATCCACAATGTTGTGTGAAAATGACCAACACTATGAGGCAGACATTTTGACAGTCTGAAACATCTGTATAGATGAGAGGTGTGATGCCTAAAGGGAACATATTTGTTCCTGTCATTGTGGCAAACTGGTGTTCCTGGACTGCCCTCATACAGTGGCAGTAATAGCACACTGCTATTTGTCTGGCTGTGGCCATATGACACATTAGTGGGAGTTTGTCTTTTTTGTGGACATACCACAATAGACTGCAGTGCTGTGTGCAGGAACATACAACAGAATCTGTCACAGTTCACAGGGGCATACTTCAGTATTGCTACTATCTTGGTGGTATCTACACATGTAGTGTTTTGTCAGACTGTGGGGTATGACGTGAGGGAACACTGGATAGTGCAGGTCATTATGGGTGTGCTGAATCTGTACATAGTGGATGTCTATGTATCTGGTCCTGAAATATGTTCCTCTTTTGTTGTCTTTCAGGAAACATGTACCACAGAAGACATGCCCACTTTTCAGATGTGGAGAATAACATCATAGTGGATGGACTGAGACAGTACTATCAATCCTGCTGTCCAGGGGGAGGCATAATCCAGAACAGTGGGCAGCATTGTGGGAAGACCTTGTGTGGAATGTCAATAAAATTGGCCAACAGGACAGGACCTATTAGCAGGTCTGACACCAGGCCATAGACATGCTGAATGCTGCATGATGGAGGGCAGCTGATGCTGCCAGGGATCGTGCCACCACCAGTGGAAGGCCTGTGATGGAACAACCACTCTCAGCCACAGAGGAATTCCTGGTGAACCTAAGAACACACAACAGCTCCCGGGCATTCATCACACCATACATCATCCATCACGGAGTTGGGTGCCACAGTTTTCACAGCAGAGGAGCGTCCAGGTAAGAGTACTGTGTTCACCAGTGTAATATTGTATCAGTCATTGTGGCAGGCTGTACCTACCTGTATATGTGTGTCAGGTGCATTGGGGGGAGTTGGGGTTGAGCTCTCAGTTGTGCACACATACTCATCACTTGTATGACATTAAACAACACAGTGAGAGTAATGCCTTGTTTAAACATATTAGGTCCTTCTTTACACACTATTTTAGATTTGCAGCTATTGACCATGTTTATCTGGGTTCCCGTGGGGGACCCTTTGATGAATACCTTGAATTCAAGCAATTAAAGTGGCAAATAAGAACAAATGCCTTTCAACTACCTGGGCTCAATGACAGGTTGTCCATCAGTTCTTTGCTTAGGTTAAAGTCTATGTATTGCATTTAATTTTATGATGTGGCTCTTAATAGACATTATTTTAAGTCTTTGAATTGTATTTTTTTCATTTTAATATGTTTATGCTTTATTTCTTGTATTTTACACTTACTGTAGTTAGTGGAAATGATGTCATTAATTATCACTTTTTATCCAATGAACTGTCAGGGTTGTGTATAAAATCTGACTTCATATGACTGTTCATTATTCTGAAGAAGTCTTTAATCGATGAAAGCGCCTAATTACAATTCATTTTGGTAACCTGTGCGTGGTTTGTGGTTTTGGGCTAGACCTTCTCGCTTGGATTACTTGTTTATTACAGATCATATATACCCTATGAAAATTAAGGGCTGCCATATTGCCCTATGTACAAATGCTGTGTTTAGCCAGAGTAGAACATGTGTATGTTCCATACTGGACAGTTTACTACGGTTCATGGACTGGGTAATCACAGGTGTGTATTTGAATGATCATTGACACATTTGCACTGATAGTTATGAGAGGCTACACAGCTTGGTATACATGAAGCAATTACTCCAAGATGCCTGCTCAAATGCAAAAGGGAGATGGCACATACCTGTGGCAGTGGCAGTAGTACTGGCATATCATTCTCAAGATAGGTGTGCTGAGCTTTATGTGTAAATCTGTCACTTATATTGTCATACTGCATACCTTACAGGCAGATTGTACTGACAATTTTAACTGGATGTGGCTGAAGTGCATGTTATAAAGGGCTTGACTTGTTTGTGTATGTTGGTGTGAGGTTGTTTGTTGTGCATGGGAGTGGAGATGAGGAGATGTGAGATGGGTAATGTTGTGGATCCTCATTTGTATGAGTCTGTGTTGATTTCCATGCATGAAAGTGCAGGTAGTAATGTATTGCTTTTATTTTGGTTTTCACAGGTGGCTGGAGGGTTTTGGTGTCTGTCCCCCTCACAACCTGATGTCAGTGTCTCATCAGACTCTGATGATGGTGGCCATAGTGAGACACAGGTGAGGTTGTTTGGGGCTGAATCTATCTCAGAGGTTTACATCCCTCTTCCGCACCCATTGTCACTGCACACAGTCAGTATGCCCACACATATCCAGTCCCCAGAGGCCACAGATATTGGACAGTCAGAGGGTGGTGACATTGAACAGGGTAGTTTGGCAACTATGGCATCAGTGACACTGGCCATAGTCAAAGAGCTGACAAGGTCCCACACAAGTGGGTTGATAGAGGTGCTCGAAGGAGGACTGCTGTCCATCCTCCACCTGTTGCAGGTGTCGAATCATGAGGTGCTCAGAGCATGTTTTGGGCCATCATGAAGGCACAGGCACATTCTGAACACAAAATCAGACTAATGCTTAGGGTTTTGGATGCAGCACAGTCTGACATCCGTAACTGCCTCCACTGCATTGGGGACACCCTGGATAAGTTGACTGATGCAGTGGACAGATGGTTGGCTGAGACAGTGTCTGTTTTGGAGCGCACATTGTCTGTGCTGGAATGTCTGGTTGGAGTTGGGCACTGGACACATGGATGTAGGTCAGCAACACCATCTGCTGTGTCCATGTGGCCATGCACAGTCACATTCCCATAGTTGCAGTACCTCCAGTGCTACAGAGGGAAGTGTGCTGTTCATGCCACAATGTGGCAGGCCATGGGCACATGGCCCTGGGTGGTCCCTTGGGCGACACAGTCTCAGCAGATAGCGGTCATTGTCAGGTACTAGGTCACCATCTGACCTTGGGCATGGTGGTGCCAGTACTACTGCTGGCAGAGCCAGTTCCTGTGTTAATGGCCAGAGACAGTGAACTGTCCACTCTACAATGTGCGATCTATAGCTGTCCAACATACACATTTGTAAGGCTAGCACTGGGCTTGACTGTGTACACACACACACACACACACACACACACACACACACACACACACACACACACACACACACACAGAGACACACACAGACACACACACACACACACACACACACACACACACACACACACACACACACACACACACACACACACACACACACACACTCTCAAACACCAATGTCACATGCAGGTCACCAACAGACACACACAGCACGTCTTCATCGCCCATCTAACCTGCACCCCTTCCTGACTCACACCCATGATCTCAACTGTTTGGCAATGCCTAGGCCTCCGGCACACCGACAACACACCATGTGAATGTGATGATACCTGCACCACATCCCTGCCATCTGTGCTATCGATACAGTGGAATACTACTATGTGTCTGATGCACAGGATGTCTATATTACTTGCCATGTACTTGTGAAGTGCAGTATTGTTTTGACATGCCACCTGTGGGCTATGACAGGTACTGTATGCTGTCATTTGTGATGACTACACATCACACTTTGTGTATCTTTGTTGTATGATGTTAGACTGGTGAAACAAACCTTGTATGATCCTGTTTCAGGAGTCTGAAGAGATAAACTATGGACACATGATACCAATACAGTGGAACAGGATGGCATGGCAGCACAGCAGAAATATGATGCCAGCAAGGTACGGGAGTATATGTGCATGGCTCCCTAGGTGCGTATGTGTAGAACAGTCTATCAATGACAAATGGGGGCAGTCAGTGTACTCATGCATTCATACTTTATGATAAGTTCTGCTACCCTTGCTTCGTGTCACCTGGGTTTTCTGCACTTACAAATCTAGAAAGCATAGTGATGGAGTTGACACATCTACAAATATCCTGTGTCCGGGTCAGACAGAAGGTGGACATCAGTTATGATTATGTAGAGGAGGGCAATTTAGGGCCAGCAGCTAGTCACAGGGCCATAAAATCATAACTATTGCACAGAGATAGCCCATATGGACATGTCTGTAGTGTTACAAGGGGATATATTTACACACACAAACAGAGTTGGCTGATGTGAGATTGGAATCCCTACCTATCTACTACTACACACTGTAGCTCACAGTATTTATTGCATGCAGCACTGAGTTTATCTGATATTAGACTGGCTGCCAGCACTCTTAAGGTGGATGACATCAGCAGGCCTTGTAGAGAAGGGCAATGCAGAGGCCAACAGCTAGCCACAAGGCTATAAAAATGCATAACCATTGCACAGAATTAGCCTATATGGGCATGTCCATCATGCTTTAAGGGGATATACTTACATACACACACACACACACACACACACACACACACACACACACACACACACACACACACACACAGAGTTGTCTGATGTGAAAATGGAACCCCTACCCATATAGGTATTACACACCATAGGTCGCAGTACTTATCTCATGCATCACAGGTTGCATCTGCTGTGTATGTGATTGCAGGCACAGTACTTGTGGAGTACGCAATGTAGCCTTGTGTTAGACAGCATGTTGGCCTGCAGAGTGATATTGCTTGGCACTGTTATTGTATCCAGTGTCCTAGGAGTGGGATACCTGTTAATTTCTGCTGTGTGTGTACAGTTACCAGTATGGCCATATGTGGCTGTTGGCAGTTAGATAGGCAAACATGTGGCCAGGGCAATATGGCCCATCGAAGGGATGCATTGCAACCATTCTACATTACAACACCTGCTCACCTGTGTCTGTCTGCAAGGTGATATTCTGTAGGCACAAGGTTCTGTGGGTGAGTAAATTATGTACTTTTAACACCTTGGTCTGGTTCTTTAAGACAACTGTTGTGATGCATAAGTGCAGATAACCTCTGCATTACAAGGGTATGGGGGACATTCTTACTTACACACACACACACACACATATATAAATGTATATATATATATATATATATATATATATATATATATATATATATATATAAATATATATATATATATAAAAAATATGTATATATAAATATATGCATATATAATATATGTATAATAAGGATGTCTCTGTAAATGTTGTGTGTGTATGTTAGGTAAATGTGTTAGGTAGATATATGTGGAGGGTCTATCTATTACTGTAAATGATATAGCTATATATTTGATATATATATATATATATATATATATATATATATATATATATATATGTATATATATATATATATATATATATATATATGTATATATATATATATAAATATATATATATATATAGGTCTACTTCATTTGCCCAAACTTCCATTTGCCTGACACCCATTTGCCCGAGACCAAATGACCGAAATTTCATTTGACCGACACTTCATTTGACCGACAAGTCTTATTGGCAATAAAATGGGATATGCCCCCTTCCCCACTGTAGTTCAACCCTGGAGTTAGAATATATAGCTAGGGGGGTGTGGGGGGCACAGACCCCACAATGGAGTGTGTGAGGGACGAAGCCCCCTACTTAATTTCATATTATATTGTTTAGTTTTGCTTTCATATTGCTTAGTAAAACAAAAGTAAGTAGGGGGCTTCACCCCCACACCCCCCATTGTGGGGGGGTTGTGCCCTCTACACCCCCACTAACTATATATTCTAACTCCAGGGTCGCACTACAGTGGGAAAGAGGGCATATCCCATTTTCTTGCCAATAATATTTCTCGATCAAATGAAGTGTCAGTCAAATGAAATTTCTGTCAAATGGGGTCAGGCAAATGGGTGTCGGGCAATTGAAAGTTCGGTAAAACACACACACACTTACCTGAATACATAACCATAGTGGAACTTTAGAAGCACGAAATTCAAAACCTCTGGTATTCGAGGTTTTGAATTTCGCTCTTCTAAACTTTTGCTATTATGTGGATTCGACTTCTTGGGCTCGAAATATTGAAATTCGACATTTCAGTATTTCAAGCTTCTGAACGGAACCCTATATATATATATATATATATATCTATGAATGAATCTAGGACTTTTGATCGAAAGATCAAAAGCCCAAATCCATTAAGGCTGAGCATACTTACGCAAAAGTACTTTTCACCGAATAAGCACTTTTGCGTAAGTATGTCTGTTGCCGAGGTCATACTACGGTGCAGATAAGGGAAAATTTCCTTTTCTCTACTGTAGTGCAATCTCGGAAGGAGAATATTAAAGTAGTGGGGATGTGGGGGGCACAGCCCCCCACATGGGTGGTGCATGGGGCTTGCCCCCCTTCGAAAATGTTACTTTACTGTTTTTTTACTGTTTTTTTTCTTTTACACACTTTAACAAAAGCACTTTTTCAATGAAAGCGCTTTCATTAAAGTGTGTTCAGTGGATATGGATTCGGATTTTTGATCTTTCGATCAAAAGTCCTATATCTATATATATATATATATATATATATATATATATATATATATATATATATATATATATAGTATCACTTCATAATCTGGCAATGCTGAAATCTCGAATTTCAGCATTTCGAGAACATAAAGCTGAAACTGTACAAAACCGAAACTTCACAAACCTGAAACCATAAACCCAAACACACAACACAAACCACACCATGTACAAACCACAATACCCACACCACAAAACAAATCAGCACAAAAAAAACAAAACATCAAACATGTAAATACCTACTCTACACAAAAGCAGGTGCACCCACCCACACCCCCCTAATTATATATACTAACTCCGAGATCACACAAACATTAACAGACAGAACACTCACACCCATACATTCACACACACACACATCGCACATACACAAACACCAACACATCCAACAATTACACACTCCTACATTAACCTACCTACCCTATCCCACACATGCAACTTAAATACAATCTAACACACACTCAAACACCCATCCAAAGCCCTAAAAAACAGTCATGTACCGTACACTCCACCCATATCCATACACCACATCTAACTACATCCAACATAAACACTGCATGTCACATAATGTAAAGCCATAACCGCGAATTCGAGATATTCAAGTTTACATTTATGCACTTTCCACATTTTGAAATTCAGCTTTATAGCCTTGAAATGCTGAAATTCGAGATTGCAGCATTTCGAGATTATAAAGTGAAACTCTCACTCTTTCTCTCTCTCTCTCTCTCTCTCTCTATATATATATATATATATACATAGATATAGGTAAGTACTAGGCTATCTGCATGAGGGCTTCTATAAGCCTAGCCAGAATGTGTTGGTTTTCGCCGTCCCCTTAGATTAGTTCCTTATGCCTCGGTCCAGCAGAGCCATTAGTTCCATGTGCCTCTGTCCAGCAGAGCCACTGTATTTTATATATATATATATATATATATATATATATATATATATATTTTTTATATATATTTTTTTATATTGGTATCATATCTATATGTGATACATACTGATAGATACACTAATCATGTGTGAGGGGGATAGGGACAGTCAGATATGTATACATAGCTGTCTGTATATATGGGCGTATTTCCACATAGCAGGTCTTTGTAAGGAAGATGCAACAGGCTTGTGCTCAAGTTAGCCAACTGTAGGACCATGCCCAGTGGGACTGTCAGTACTTACAAGGTGATTCCAGGCCAGAGTTATCTGTACTCTGGTCCAGGATTTTGTGTGCTGCAGACATCGGGTGCTACACCTGTTTCTGCAGTACAACACTTCCCTGAAATTGTCCAGGGCATTCCCCAGCTGTATGCTGTACTTAATATGTGACTGGGGTACATAATGTAACACCACACACAGGGTGACAGTCTGCATACCTCTCACTGTACATCTTTTTGCAGAATGTCCAGTATTTCGCCCCATATATCTGGTCTGTTCCTCATGCATTTGTGGTGTTCCAGTTTATGTAGCTCCTGGAAGGTTTCCCTGGGCCTAAACACTCTTCTCCTTCTCAACCTAGGCCTATTGTTGGCTGCAACAGCAGCAGCAGCATTGACTTCACCATCTAGCACATACAGATGTAGTAGACTTGTAGCAGACCCTAGCATTCTTTCCATTAAAAATCCCAACTCTGTAGTCCACTGGTACAGAGTATAGGGGGTGAAATCAAATTGTAGTGTGTATGCAAACTTTATAGTGCTCTGCTGTAGGTTCAGCCTGTATGATTGGCTACCTGTGATGCATTCCACCTGCCAACTGCATCATTATGGACTGTTAATGTCCCTAGTTAAATTGAAACAGGGGTCATCAATAATTAATATATCATTGGCTTTCTCAGCCATTTTTTTTTGGACAGCCTTCCTTGCTTAGCACTGTGGTGTGCTGCGCAAACACATGCCATAAAGGTAAACAATGCTCAGCAGTCACTGCACTCACCCCCATGAAAAGTCACGCTCAGCATGGTGGCATTCCATGCAAACACATGGGAACACACACTCTGAAGGTAAACAAAGCTCAGCAGAACTGTACACACTCCATGCTGAGTAGAGTGGCACGCCACATAAACAGGTGCAGCTGAGCTTCAGCAAGTTCACAAGTCATCAGATACCCCCCACTTGATGTCAGCTACCTCTTCTCTGGACTCCAACACAGTTCTGTGCCTACACGGATGGGATCTGTAGACATGATTCCCCATTTTTGCGGTTCAGTAACCCCATTTCATTTGCATAGGGATCAATGCACACAGCCTAGAAACTACATGATTCCAGGCCCTGCTTCATTGATAACAGCAACTTTCCATGATTGTAGATAGTCCATGCAGGTTCCTATAATACATTACTGTCACATACTAATACATTTGGTTTTATACTCTTTTTTTATTTTTTATTTTTATTTATAAAAGCATGTTTGCACACCTCGGCATGCCACACAAACATACCCACATCATTAAAAAAAAAATTATTTAAAATTATTTCCCATAAGGTTTTGGACACACAGTGGATAATGTTGCACATATCTGTATCTGCTATGCTATTTCTATCAATCTAACTACACTTTTACAGCCCCTGTTGTCTGTTTAAAATCCTATATGTGTAATTTTTCCATGTACACTACGGACACCAACATGGGGTCTGCAGGACTACCTATCTACTTGCTGGATCACTCTTCCTCCCTCATTTGCATGCAATTCACCTGCTTATGAGGTGATTTGCATGCCATGGATACTTCAGTGTTGGTGCTGCTCAGCTCTGTTTACTGGATCACAAAACTGGTTATTTTCATGTAAGCAGTGTGCCACAATGCCTACATGAAAAAAAGTCCATGTAGGCTTTATTAAATTCCCCCAGTATTTTTTTTACACAACATGCATTAGTAGAACAAACACTTGGCATAATGACATATCTTATACTATTGAAGCTATGTTCAGGCATATGCTGACATCTGTGTTGCTGGCCTCTAAGTATTTTTGTAACACCTAATACTGCTAATTGTAATGCTTCACAATTTTGACCAACAAGTATTGGAAATATTATATACATAATACTAGTCATCTTTTAACTTACCAAGTATACTTCAAGTTGAAGTACAGGACAAGAAAATACATGGCAACAACCCCTAATGTGGATTCAAACCTGCACTGCTTCTGCTGTTTTTCATAACTTATGGCATAAATGCATTGAACCAGTGAGAAAGTTACATAAGATATGTATTTTCTGCATTCAGTACTGTATAGGCAACTAATTAAAGTGCACTCATTTGCACAACTGACATCTAAGTCTTTGCACATGCAAAATATTTTTGACCTGGGGAGTAAACTGTTATTCACTGATAGTCACTACTGACAGTCACCAAGATGCAATGCCAAAATTGTTCCTCAAAGGATGAAGTCAAAATACAAAAAATAATCATAAACCAGTGTGGTTTTTCATCAGCTTGGTGCCCTTATGCAAAGTATTGAAAGTAAGTATCCCAACTTTCAGAAACAAGTAAACATATTAAGATGTGAACACAGCCTCTATGGCATGATCCTGTAACACTGATATTTTTAACAGTGTTTGCCACATGGAAAGCATGTATTCTTCAAAGACATCTTCATGCATTCATGTTGTAAAGCATATTGAGGAAGGGGCTATACAGAAGTTTACAGGAGATTATATTGTACACAGTATATACCAGTACAACCTATCCCCGTGTGGTAATGAAAAGTATTACTTTGCAGAAAACATGTTCAGACATATTTTTACAAATGTGTTGATTAACTTCCAATATATCCCACATCATTATGTCCTTAATTGTATTTCTTCCTACCTAAAACAAGGAGTATTTGCATGAGCATAAATGTGTGATTTTCCTATAATCATTACTATGGTTACTGAGGGTAACACAACTTACAGTTTTCTTTTTTCATACATTATACACAGCTTTTTGTTGTAACATTCACATTTGAAATTGTAAGTGTACTTCCAGTTTAAGTACACCAAAAATATTGTATTGTGACCAACAAAATCAAAATATTCCAAATCCAAATTCAAACAATACACTGCTTGTGCTATTCTTCTGAACATAATTAATACATTGAGACACTGAGAAAGTTACATGGTGGGTGTATATTCTGTACTCAGTACTATCCTCAGTGCTTACTAAGAAGCAACATTGTCAGTCATGTTTGCAAGTCTGACGGCAAAGTTTTTGCACATGTGAAATAAATGTGTGAGTTTTTGCCATGGGAAGTGAGCTGTCATTCACCGAGAGTCACCAACAACAGTTACTGATGCTCAATGTTAAGCATCACACAAAGGATGAAACAAAAGGAAAAATAGACAACAAACATGAATCAGCATAATGATTTCTCAACGTTATGGTCTTATACCATTAAAATCTTAACATTATGGACCCCTACTAACACACAGACATTACCTTTTTTCAGATGGCATTACTGTGACGCATTGAAATGATTAACAAGTGTTTGCCACATCAATGTTGATATAAGGTGATGTTGAGAAATTAAATATTCATGCTCAGGTGTAATTCTGATATTTTACATTTACAGAACAAGGATCATGTTTTCACACTTATTTGTCCTTTCATACTAGAAGTCTTGCTGAATGTGATCCTTGTAGAAGTTATGATAGTGAAGCATATGAAAGTGTGAGTGAATATCTACAAGAAAAGCATGTTCTTTCCTTTTTTGTGTGCATTACTCCATTTTATCCCTTTGTAACATGGTTGCATTACATTTTGCAATGCATATGACTTCTTTTGTCTAAATGTGTCCATTGTATATAGTTGATATGACTTACATACACTTTGCACTCTGAGGAACATCTTTTAACAATATTTAAATAAAGGGGGCTAAAAAAGTTATCCGCTAAGTCAGTAAAGGCATATGAAAACTTTATCAGTAAGCCTATTCACATTTTCACACCCTCTGTAAGTGTACTTCCCATTAGCATGAGGAGTAAAGACTTAATTAAACATGCACAACTGACATAAAGTCACACATGCAAGGCATTACCCAGCCACACTTCTGAATACTCAGTCTTGTAGTGTTCTGGTGTATGTATGGCATCATGTAGGTCCTAATACCATGCCCCCCCATCACACTAAACTGATTGAGTGATTTAGGAATGATAGTAAGCTGACACCTGAGGGCTTAATCTACAACATATAAGCAGAACCTGAGGCTATGGAACTTCCATTGCACTATGATTTTACTATGGAAGACCGCTTTGATTGCCAAGTGGTGCCAAACAAATCTGCTTTTGCTGACTGTTATTAAATGCTACAGTTACATTCACTTTGGAGAACTGTCTTATAATTGCTGTCAAGGTATGTTATGTTCTATACAACTACTGTTTTCAGAATTATTTTGGCATGTTTTATTAGCAAAATGTGTCTTGTCAGCACTTTGTAAAGTTCAGTTTCTAATGAAGGTATAATAGTTGATATTGCTTTAGTCTTTTACTTCTATTCTATGGGTTTCTGGCAGCAGTTTTGGTGAATGTTGACACATGTCTGACTTGAGAAACATATGTATGTTAAAGGGACATTAAGAGACTTGTTCACGACTAATGTCTATATCCCTAAGCATTATTGTTTTCCATTCTAAAGTGGTCAGTATTACATTGTCGAATGCAAAAGAGTTCGAACGATGTAATATCAAACTGGGAAGTTCAAAATTCAAAAAGTACGAACACACAGAACAGTGATTTTGTTCCCAGGGAAAAAAAAAATTGCTGTTCCGGTACAAAAACAAACAAAAAAAATGTACACTTTAAACTTATACTAATGTGGGGGGCTGTGCCCCCCACCCCCCTACTTAAATATACCAACTCCGAGATTGCACCACAGTGAAAGAAACAGCAAAGTCATGAAAACTGCTCACCAATTTTTTTTTTCCCAGGGAAAAAAATCGGTGTTCCATGGCTTCGCTATTATCACATTTCAGACATACAGTTTCGATATTATGTTCAGACTCCTGTGAGTTCGATGTGATATAGACACTTCTAAAGTTGTGTTTTTCTAATAGGGGATACGGGCTATTGTACCAGTTATTGCTTTTTTATTACAAAAGTAAGTATTGTCTATAGTTTGTTAACTTCTGTTTTTGTAATGAAGGCATTACAGTTGATCTTGCAGTTCTCCTTTTCTTCTATTCCTTGAGTTTCTAGCAATATTTTCTGAGCATGTTGGAACATCTGTCATGAGGAGCTTATATAAGTTAAAGTGACATTAAGAACTTATTCTGGGCTAATGCTGTTCAATATCTTTAACTTCAGTTTTCTTCCATTCTGACATTGTGTTACTGATATTGGATCACGGGGGTTGTGATGGGTTGGGTGGATATTTGGGGAATTTTACATATATTGCTTAGAACTTCATATTCAGATCTGTAATTATTAACATTTTTAAATGGTGATACCTAGATAATGATTTTTTTTTCTGTGCAGTGTTAGGTAACCTTGGAACCATGCAGACCCTTTTGTGGTGTGTTGGATATATTAATTATATGGGGCAGATATGGAAGACACTTTAGTGGTCATCTTGTGTTTAATGTTTATCTTACCCCTATCAGTTTTGTATCTCTAGGGGCAGCTGACACTGAAGTTCAATGACCACCTGTACATGGTATGAATATAGTTTATTTTCATTTGTATAATGATCTGTAAATTTACCTTACTAGAAAGTTTATTTGTATTTGCAACTATTGTTGTTTTATTCTGGTTTAAGTACCAAATTTAGATAATTTATTTTTGTATTTCTTCTGTTCTTCTGTTTTCTTGATGTAATCACAGGTGAGGCTGGCCCCAGCCCTGTGGAGCTCCTACTACCTGTTGGAGGATTGGTAACCTCTAACAATGATAGTAGTGATGTGATGAGCAGGCATTGTCTGGAGTTGCAGAAAGTCTGTTTGACATGGAGGATGGGGTCCCATCTCCCCTCCTAAATATTTGGAGACAGGCAGTATGTTGATGCACACCCATGAAAAAGAAACATCTGAGAGTGGACAGGTTGAGAGTGACACAGTTGATCAGAATAGTGTAGTTACCCAAGCTGCAAATCTGTTGGAATCTCCAAAGCTACCATGAGGGTGAAGTACCACACAAGGGTGTCAATATAGGTACTCAAAGAATGCATACTTACTACCATCCTCTAATGTTGATATGTCAGTATCTGCCACCCAACATATGTGCAGGTCTATTGTGGAGGCATAGACAAGTTCCACCAGGACCTCAGAAGAGATGGCCACAGTAAATATAGCATGTTGTGCATTCTGACATGTCAGCCTGCAACTCAATGGACCACATGAATGATGCAGTGAACCATTAAAGTGTCTGTTATGGAATGTCTGCTGGGAGGGTCAGCATCCATTAGATCAAAGAACCAGTACATCATCATATATGAGATGAAGTGGCCATTGCTATGCCAAATACTACTCTTCTAGTGGTACTACTTCCACTTCTCTGTCAGTGGATGAGTTGTCCAAATTCAGATGTGGTATACAACTTGGTTGTGGTAGTGGCTGTAGTCATGATGAGAGCTCATCCAGTAGACATTGTTCAAATTCAGATAGCACCCCAACTTCTAGCAAGGGTCATGGAACTTGCAGTACAACTCCTGGAAGAGTTAGATCACATGTTCCGGGACAGCGATGGTGAACTGAATCTCTAACATGCACAGCTCACACCTATCCATGATGCCAGTGTATAGCACTAACACAGATGCTTTGGCTGTGCTTATGCAGACCCAGGCTCAGCACATCTCACATTGTTCACACACACACACACACACACACACACACACACACACACACACACACACACACACACACACACACACACACACACACACACACACACACACACACACACACACACACACACACACACACAGAGTTTTCCTTCAGTACTGACTTTTTTACATTTGGAGTTACTGGCTCTGATAGTGCACACACCCTCATTTCTCACTCACAAGCACACTTCTTTTGTGACAGATTTGCACTCCTGTACCCTTCTATACAGTGATGATTGTGCCCTGCCCTTTACACATTTATTTTTTATTTAGGGTTGCCCATGTCTGATGCAGACAACTAATGCTTGCTTAGTTAGATGCCTGTTTTCATCCATATACAGTATGTATTCAATTTCAATTTTCTTTATTCTGCATAAGTTCAACAGTGATATTGGAGTGCCCATTCTTGTACTAAGAGTGGTAGCACAGTATTATTACTTATGATTTACTGCTTGCTTAACCCCTTGTGGAGATGATGCTATTTACCCTCATTTCTGTTGTGGTGTCTGATTTGGGCTACTGTGTATGATGTACATTAGTGAGCAGGCAAAGCATATTTTGGAGCAATACCATTTATTTCTCTGTTGGATTGCAAGTCCTTATTTGTCTCTTACTTACTTTACTTTTTAGTTATAATGTTCTCTATATGTTAAAATGTCAGTGTCTCAACAGGTAACACACTCACTTTTGTTGCTAGAATACTGAAAATCTGTGGGTTCTATTCCCACTCCAGGTAAATGGATTCATTTTCATGTTGGGTTGGGGGTTGGCATAATGCTTAAGATGCTTACCTTACAGACACAAGGTACAAGATTTAATTCTTACCTTTGAGAAGCATGGTTAAACTTAAAAAAAGGCATTCTTAATTTCCCATAACTATTTCTGGTCATCTACTTATATAGATGATGATGATATTGCCCTACCCTCTGTGAGTTTATTTGACATGAGTCTGCTTTGACTTGATAAACAGATTGCACTGATATATTGATATGTAGGGAAAAGCCATTTTATACCATTAATAGCTTCATAATGGTTTTGCTTTGTCATTGTATGTATGTGTGTATATATATATATATATATATATATATATATATATATATATATATATATATATATATATATATATATATATATATATATATATATATATATATATATATATATATATATAAAACATAGATTATTGCTGAAATCACTGTACAGTTGACCAACAGTTTGTTTTACTGAAGTACAGTGCATATATATAGGGTAAGCATTTATCTCTTCAATACAAGTACATCACTTGCCTTTGTTAATGCTGCTGATAATGTTTCTCAGTCTAGGGTTAGAGTAGCTAGCCAGCATAGGGGTGACTAAATCCTGATGAGTTTGCATGTGTCACTTTTAAAGTTTGCATGTGCTTAACTAATTTTATTGTTTACTTAAGTGGCGAGTGTGAGTGCTATTTGCTGCCTCTTAGCCAGGGCCATAACATATTGTGCACACCTCATTCTGCCATGGTCATCCTCATCTGCTGGTTCTTCATCTGACTCCTTATTTGTGTCTGCTGGCCCTGCCTGTGGTAATGGAAACTGCAGTCCTTGTCCTGGGACTCCCTGCTGCTTCGTTTTTCTAAGAATGATGTTATGTAATATGGAATCCACACACGTAAAAGGTTGCATGGCCCAAGAGCTAAACCAGAAAATGTGCACAGGTCCAGAAAAAAAAAGGAAAACAGTAAACGGCTCAGCACATTCAGGCAAAAACAAACTGGAAGGAAAATAATGCAAATTGTATTTATTGATTTATTTATTATCGACGAATACCAGTAAGGACTGATTGGGTATGATCCCATTTTCAGAGAAGGACTGGGGAGAAAAGTTCCAAAATATTATAAAATGTTTTAAAAACAATCAGGGGGATTCAATAAAGCCTGCACAGTCATGTTCCACCATGTGCACATTGCAGTATGATGCACACATGAGCGTGAAAACATTTATATTCAGTAAGCACCATGTAACTGCTTGCACCAGCATGCAAACAAGGTAAACACTGTGGCATGCTAATACTAATTACCCAATCTATTATGGTGGAGCTATTCAACAAGCTATAAAGTAACTGTGTAGACTCCATGCTGTTGTTCCCTGTGTATTCTAGCCACGAAAAGGAGTTTACAAGGGCAGAACAAAAAGTTAAAGGGTGTGAGATTTGTTAAGAACTGACCTTAACATGTGACAGCATTATGGATGCAACAAAAGGAGATTAACAAAAGCAACATAATCTTTTTGCATGCAGTAACAGAAATTCAGCTTTTTTCCCCACCCCCAAACAAAGAGTACACTTGTAAGTTATGCAGATAGATAAAAGTATAAAGGTGTGTGCTGTTCATAATAAATATAAAAAAAAACATTAAACAGACTATTCATAGTTACATGTCAGCATATCCAATACAGAGCTGACAAAAATGCATGCATCTCATGTAAAAATCATTACTCCTCTGTGCTGATATATCCCAAAGTAATATCTTTTCTTCCCTTCCATGTTCAGCACATAAACAATGTGTCTCCCCTTCAGCTTCCCTAGCTACACAGTTGCTGTCTGGTGTGGATTCAGGGCTGTCAACACTGTGAAAATGCAAATGAGGTCTAAACTCATTAGAATTGCTGAATCCCCAACAATTTGATCCATGTAGGTATGAAAATATAGTGCAAGCACTGCCTTAGTGTTTGTGTTTAATGGATGGCAACTGTGAATGCTTACATCAGGTGGGTGTGTCAGGTTAGACTTACAAAGTGTTACATGTATGTTTGTCAAGGAAGGAAATGCAAGTAAGCAGCATACAATTCACAGGTTCTGTTTCATTAACATCCAACTTCTCTTCATTTTTTGGCAATTTTTTTTTCTCTGTCTTTTTTTTTATTATTATTATTTTATTATGTTTGCCATTGTTTGCACAATGCAACACTTATTGCAATCACAGGAAACAGGAGAATGAATGGATGTTTTGCTATGCTTATCTTCTTTGAGCGGCATTGAGAGAAGTGCACCTCCAATCCAACATCGAGTCCAAAAAGTAAGGGGATCCATTGCTTCTCAAACATTGCTAAAGTCTGACAGTACCGAATCTGTGGAGTTTACCTGCTACTTAACTGACTCTGTGGCAGCACATGTTAATGCACTTAATGCAGTGATACATTCCTTTTTGGAGCCAGATGGCAATGGGTTTAATACAACTGTATCTAACACTTTTAAGTACTTTTGTATTACCGTTGGTGCACATGATGCACAGTGCATACCTCTGTGCAAACATGGAGCCCAAAAAGTGACGGGATCCATTTCTTCTCCAGCATTGCTAAAGTCTGACAGTTAGTATTGAGTCTCTGGAATACACCTGATACTTATCTCTGTGGCAGCACATTAATGCAGAGATACATTCCCTTTTGGTGCCAGATGGTACTTGGCTTGAATATAACTGTATCTAATACTTTTATCTATGTTTGCATTACCACTGGTGTGTTTTTGGTGCATGATACACACCATCACACAATAATGCATTAAAGAAAATAATTGGGGAAGATAGGACAGTCGTGAAATGGGGAGCAAGCAGGGGGAAGAACAAATGAAAAGTAATACTGGAGTGTACAAAAGGGAGGTAGGAAAGAACCATAGCTATCCATTTCTTCAACGGTAACAACTGATAACACATGCAGAATATTAGCTGAATTTGGACTGTCACCTGCAGAGAGAGGGGTGACCACAACACAGTCATATTTTATGACCAATTGGACTGAATCAAGTGTGTCAGGAAGACACATGTGCAAAATGGAGAGCTATGTATAGGAAGATTTTTTTTGGTGGGACAGGTGCCCATTTGTTTTTTTTTTTTTATTATTTATTTTTTTTTTTTTTTGGTGAGAGATAGTGAGAGACATAGGAATGTCGAGGAAGGGACATAAATATGTCGGGGTCTGATAAGTTTGGTAGGTGAGGAAGCAATTTTAGACAGACAAGACAAACAAGACAAGAGACAGGGATGGTGATAGACACCAAGATGTTGGTGGACACCATGGTTGGGGCTAGGGTGGGGACATCCAGAGACCATGGTCATCAAGGAGAGTGATGGAAAGAATTGAGTCTTCACTCACTGGATTGTCATCGCTGTCATCTCACTCTGCCACTGGCTGGAGCACTCAAGATCTGCTTGTCCTCCTCCTGTTCCTATGTAAAATGATAGAGAGAAGCCCCTCCATAAGTGTGCACCAACAGTGTGGCACACAACCCTATGCACCATCCCTGGCAGAACAGCATGGATGGTAAACTCACCACCTCGGCCACTGCTCCCAGAGGGAACCACTGGACTATCCTCTGGGGCAGAACTACCTGAAAGGGTAGGGAATGTGGGACAGCAGAGATATGCTGCCAAGTTGGCTCCCAGATGTGCTGGGCAATGGATCAAGGGCAGGTGGATCCTGTGGGGTAGGCCTACCTCACTGTGCTGTAGAACATTTTGTGATGTGGTACACATGCATGATATGGACACATTTTAACCATATATAATAATGTAAAACAGCAAACAAACAAAAAAAAAGTAAAAAAATGTAAAATGACAGAGATAAGGGTTGGGGTGAGACAAAAAAGATAAGATTAGTATCTTCATGTTTAACATACAATGCATTAATACAATTATTTGACTCTATTATCTTAACCTCTACTCTTAAGACTACTACCCCTAACAGATAACTATTCCTTTTAAGACTACCAGCTCCTACATGATTCACACTTTACTACAGACTGCAGCAAGTACTCCTTTGCATGTGCATATATTGCACATATGCATGTTCCAGTTATACAGATTACAGCAGGACATGTGTGCCATTGGTATAGAGCTTTTATTTTAAACCATTAAGTCACACATAATTTAAAAACTAACAGTATTGTATAGTTGTGAAGTGTACTCCTTGAACCCACCACCTGGGACTAAAGTCTAATGTTGTATTCTTGATTTATGCTATAGACTAATGTATGCAAGCTTGCTTTAACAATTGAGATATGCATGGTCAATTTATTACAACTCTATAAATACCTAACAAGCTATCTTTAACTTTTAAAGCACAATAATACTGCTCTTCTGCTGCATACATACCACTAACTTCACTCAACCTCAACAATCTAGTAGCATGGGACTGGACATTGCACTCCCTTTCCATGGCATATGTGGAAAAAAACAGAATGGAACAGAATGCCATTATGAATACCAGACTTGCCTATATTCAGCTTTTAAACCTTAGAAATACTCTCTGTAGTTGATAGTTACACATTTGTGGGATGTCTGCAGTACTAAATTCCTTGATCCAAGCATCAAGGGTACACCTCTTCCTCTTCTTGAGGTCAGTGTTGTGATGCCTACACTGGTCACTAGTGTGGAGGATACTGATGGCACTGGTTAAGCCCAGGTCTAACTATCCCAGGCATTTGACTTATATTGGGACCCAGAATAGTCCCCCTGCAGCAACTTGGCACTGTGATGTTTCAATAGGAGTCCAACAAAAATCTTGGACTCTTGGACACCTCATCTCTGAGCCTGAAATCTCACACCCTCTCCACAAATGCGAGCAATGGAAAATGATGTTTTCCCACCAATTCCAGTTATTATGTTTACTGGGAATGTGCATACTGTTTGAAAATATTGCCCACTGCTTACCATCATGCAAACATGGTACTCTGGGGTGTACACTGTCAAGCACCATGTTTGCTCGATGGTAAGTGGTGCACAACAGTGGCAAACAATGCAATTTCAAGGTTACTTGATGTACATTGAGTTGTGAAAGTGTGTTAGTCAAATGTGAAGGCCATGGCAGTCCAGATAACAGAAATATACTTACTGGAACATAGTGTACAGTATACCCACAGTCATACATTTGATAATAAATGGATTATACATAGATAAATAAATAAATAACTGACACAATATTAGTGTCTCAGCCCCCATACATATAATTAATATCAGCTACACTATGTCAAGTGTTATAGGTTCATAGATTAGTATTGGGCTAACTACTCTTGTGGGACATTTTAAGTCTAGCCAATTACCCCAAGTGAGACTCAAACTCTGCACCTTGTGTCTGTAAGGTAAATGCCTTAACCATTATACCAATCTCCCACCCCAATGTACCTGACACCTAGACTTTATCAAACTGAGCTACTTATAATTGAGAGTGACTATATTACTATAAACTGCAATGTCACAACAGTAAAACAAAGGTTGCACACCCTGTAATAGAAACCAGGACCATCTGCATGCCATCCCTACACTTATACCCACTGTCACAGAACTGGTTACATGACATCTCCTAATTTACTGTAATAATTTGTTAAGGTCTTGATGTTAGCCATAGCATAATGCCACTTACTGGGTTTGTGCAAGGTGCAGTAGCATTAATAAATGTATTTGGTTTCTGTTTTTGGATGTCTACTATCTGGGTGGTCCACTTGTTCAGTTTGCACATTGCTGTGTTTTGTGCGAGACAATCCTGAACAAATCTGACATTCTTTTTCTCCAGTTTCCATGTTTGCATTAAGCAGCACATCGCACAAACACTGACCAAAAAAAAAGAAAAACAAGCATAGACTGTTCTTTTAGGGGGAAGCAAAGGTGAGTTACTGTTATGGCACATACAAGACTACACTGTTCTTTTGAGGAAGCCACAATGCTGAGTTACTTTTATGGCACAAACAAGCATATACTTTTCTTTTGAGGTGAGCAAGAATGGACTGTTCTTTTGGGGGGGGTAACAAAGGTGAGTTACTGCTAAGGCATAAACAAGGATATGTTGCTCTTGTTACTCCCCTTGTTTTGCATCCTGCCTGTTGTTTGATCTTGTGAGGGTTGTGAAGTCAGAAACTGCAATGTGTATCACTACTTTCTAACTTCTCTCTTTAATGACTTTTCAGTACAAATGTATGGTGAAAAACTGAGGGCATGCAGTGCTCATCAGTACTTTTGATGCCTGAGGTCTACTACTTACTAATGGACACATATAAGTCAAATAAGTTTTAGTTGTCCCATGTTAAGGTAATGTCTGTACAGATCTCCCAGCTTTTACCTGCTTAGTGTACCAAGTGATGAAATGCAAGGATATTGCATAATATTATTAAACAATCCACTCCCAGTTTAGGACGTATATTGTAAATGCAGCAGATGGCACAGTGTTAGTTCAGGGCTGACTCTGTCTGATGCAAGAAGTATACAGCCAGCTCATGTGGAGATAAAGTTTGTGTGGATTGCCGGACATCAATGTTACTATATGTATGTAAGTACGAGGAAGGTTTTAGTTCCTCTAGTTTGTGAGTGATTGTGTTATGCATTATCTTTTAGCCAGTGCAAGGGCATACTGAGCATGCCTTTGTCTGCCTACACCCACAGCAGCTGATGGTTTCCCTCTGACTCATCATCTGTCTGTGGCAGTGGTGACCTTGGCATTGGTGGTGGGATGTCTGCCCCTTCCCCTTGCTGATCCTGCTGCAGCTGTTTCCTCAGGATTATGTTGTGTAGCATGGCACATACGGGGAAGATTTCGGTAGATGTCTATGGATTGTACTACAGGGCTCCTCCAGATGTTTCTAGGCACTGGAGCTGTGACTTCAGCAGCCCAAACACACGCTCTATGACATTTCTGGTTTGAACGTGTGCATCATTATGACATTCTTCCATGGGTGTGTGTACATTTCTAATGGTCATCAGCCACAGTTCCAGTGCATAGTCTGCATCCTCCAGTAAATGGCCCTCTGGGATATCCTCCCAGTAAACATCTGGTGCAGTTGGGAGGTGTGCCAGATATATGAATGGTGGTAACGGCCAAGGTTGCCAGCACACATGTTCAAGATGATTCCCTTTGCATTACACATGACTTGGCAGTTGATAGAGTGGTAGCCCTTTCTGTTACTGTAGAGCCTACCCTGATCCCCAGGTGGTACCTTCATTTTTACATGAGTGCAATCTATGGTACCCAGTGCTTCAGGGTAGTACACTACTCGGTAGAAGTTTTGCATATTTCTGGCCATATCCTTAGAACTACAGGGAAAACATATGTGCTCACTGGAATGTTGGAACATAGATCCAGGAATTGGTGGAATATCCTGGATGATGATGCCTGTGACATCCCCAACATGTCGCCTGTTGATCTCTGAAAGGTACCTGTAGCTAAGATTCTAAGGGCTGCACAGACATTAGTTTCCATTGGGATGGATTCCCCCTTGGTGGGCTTTGGCTCTGAGATGAGTTTGGCAGAGGTTACAGAGTTCCTGTAGTGTGTCCCTGTCCATCCTGTAGCTCGCTACAATTTCCACATCATGTAGGATATGATAATTTAAACATGGCCTGAAAATTCATCTCCTTCTGGGCCTAGGCCTGTTGGCAGCAACAGCAGCATTAGCTTCAGCCTCTAGCACATACAAATGGATTAAAGCAGCAGCAGCTCCTAGCATTCTGTCTGAGTAGACTTTCCATGTCTGTACTCCAAAAGTTTTGAAATCTGCAGAAAAAAACAGTATAGAGTCTACACGGATGCTTTATATCTTGTTGAATAGCTCCAGCAAATTGGTTGATTAGCATGCAATTCAGCTGCTTATGCTGTAATTAGCACGTGTGAAACATAGACAAAGACAAATGCAATTTATTAATAATCTAGACCATTATAAAAAGGCAAACATTTTGCTAGCCAATCCGATGCTAAGGAGAGTTGTATATGTTTGGAAGACTGCAAAAATGCTTTTGCTTCAGGGTATACCTATACAGAGGAGCACTGAAGTTCAGCAGGTATCCTCCTATTTTGTCATCTATCTAATGCGTATTCTGGAATGTATTCTTAAAGTGAAGCAAAGGCTTTTACACTTTTATCTGTATGCATTATTTAGAAGCGTACTAATGAAATGGGCTTGTTTGTCAAGCCATTTCAGAGGTACACATGATTGACAATACATGAAAATGGAATGCTGTCTGATAAATATGTACAAATGTTTCAGAGACAGGTCCTTTGTTAGCACTTTTAGCATTTCAAAAATGTTTTGTTAGAAAAATGGGTAATTTGCCTGTTCTTTTTTTTTTTTTGGGGGGGGGTAATATGAGTTACTGTCATGGCACAAACAAGGATATGTCGCTCTTGTTACTCTCCATGTTTTGCATCCTGCCTGTTGTTAGTATTTCACATCTCTAGCCTGTTGTTTCTCCAGTGGGTAACACTGACTGGCTACCTTTTCTGTTTTATCTGTAGAATGGGTAATTTTGTAGTTATGTGTTATTTATGTGTATTATACTTCTGTTGTCTTTTAGGACACCTACAACTATGTCACTCAGGCATATCCATCCATGGACACCACCTGTCAGTGATGCCAAAAATCAGATTATCATAAATAGCTTTCAGCAACATGGTGCTTTTCTCCTGGAAAGGGGACAGGGAAAATGTCACAGAGGCTATGAATATGGCAGAAGATTGTGCAGGATGTGAATGCCATGGGTGGCCATGGCAGAACATATGAACAGGTGCACCACAGGGCCACTGACATGATCACATCTGCAAGGAAGTGAGCATCTGCAGTTGCCCATGTCCAAATGGTTACTGGAGCTAACTAGTTAACCACCACTTACCACCAGTGAAGAGTTCCTGGCAAATATCCAAGATTGAGACAGCTCATAGAACAGTGCAGTATAGCATGTGCTGGATGTGGGAGCACCACCTTCAAACACAGCAAGCACGTCCCAGGAGGAGATTACAGGTAGGCATTGTTATATGAACAGTTGAATACTGTTGTATACTAACATGACTGAAATGAATGTTAATTCTGTGTCACATGTCTTTTTTGGGGGAGATTGAAGATTGCTACAGTTATAAGATTATTATGGAGTTGTCAGCCATGTTCTTGTTGAAAGTACAGTTAATTCACATATAAAGGGGTAAATGTATTACCCCCTGTGTTACTGCTAATTGTGATGATGTTGTCCTTACCTTTCTTAACTTCTTCCAGGACTGTCTGGACTACAGTGCAGTATGTCTTCTGCAGATGGTAAGCCAAATATTTTTATGGCAGTACTGCAGAGCAATTAAAAAAATGTATGTGTGATTTTGATCTCAGGCCTGTTGTGTGTATTGCTGTACTGTCTGTAATAGTGGCAGCACTGTTAGGTTGTTAGCATATATTGAACTATAGTAGTGCAGGTATTAATGAATTATTGTGTTTCTTGATTTTTATCACAAGTGATCTTGACAGTGGGAGTGTGAGCCCTGTGCCACCTGATGCCAGTATATCAACAGACTCTGATGATGATGATGGCCAAACTGAGGTACAGTCAGGGGGTGCAGAGATTGAATCTGACACAAAGGATGGCATACAGCCATCCATTGCATTTCTATAGTACACAGTCAGTAGGCCTACCCCTACTCAGTCCACTTAGCCCACAGATATTGGACAAGTGAAGGGCAAGGACATTGATCAGAGAAGTGTGGCTATTGCAGCTTCAGTGCCTATTGAGTTTGGCTGTAGCCAAAGTGTGGGTAAAGTTCCACACAGGTGGATTGATAGGGGTGCTCAGAGGATGCCTGCTGTCCCTCCTCCACTTGGTGCAGGTGTCACTTCCCATGCTACTCAACAAATATTTAGGGCCATCATGGAAGCACAGGCAAATTCCCATTGGTGCTCCAGACAAATGCTTAGGGTTGTGGCTGTGGCACAGTCTGACATGCGTGACTGACTCCACTGTGTAGCTGATGCACTGGCTCAATAGAATGACACATTGGAACAATGGGTATACCTGCCGTATATTTAAAATAAATACATATTCTATTTCATTCCTGCATAAAACCAGTGAACATGCCCACCCCCAAAAAAGAGCAAGGGGGAAGGGACAGCTGGTGAGAGCAGCACATACGATCACCTTAAGCTCTCAATTTAAAAAAGAATACAATAAACTTAGGGACATGTTCACAAAAAGAGGGTGCAAAAAGAGCATATTGCAAGATCAGATACAGGAAGTGCAGAGCAGAATAAAAGAACAACAGGGCACTTTAAACCAGACCTTAACACTAATACTGTGGATGTTAGTAGTACAGAACCTACAGTACAGGCAAGAACATTAATACAACTGAATAAGTTCTGTAATTTTATTATTAGATTTAACAGCAAATGTAAGGTACTTAGATGGATTTTGAATAAAAACTAGGTACTTATGAGGGATGGTATACAAGTAAAAGACAAGGTGGGGAAACCTACCATTGTTTACCATAAGAGAACTAATTTTAGAAACATCAACAAACAGATAAAAGAGGCTCCGGACCACAGCAAATCCAAGCATCAAAGTATTTATTCAGTAAAAGGTGAGCACTTTCGCAGGCAAAAGGCCACTTCATCAGACAGTGCATAAAAATCATTCATGCTATTTAAATACAAACTAGCCAATTAGCATGCTTCCCCACTTAATAAAAATTAACATTTAAAAGGGCATTACATAAAAACATTCATTAAAATAGACAAATTTTATTTATTTATTTTCTAAGTGGTCTACTTATCAAAGTGGGTTTAATGGAAATTTTCTCATTTAAACCACTTGCCATGTTAGCCTTTAACCTAATAATCCAGTACAATTCTTTTGCCTCCACTCTGTTTCTGACAGCACCCCCTCTATTTCCTATTGATACTTTTTCTATAACCATAAATCTAAATCTATGTGTGTCGTCCATCTCCATGATATGTTTAGCTAGAGCATTTGTATCTGCTCTTCTATGAATGTCATACATGTGCTCTCATTCCATGTGCTCTCTCTTCCATTCCCAAAAATTGTAGTCATCCCACATAAAATTGCCAAATAAACTAGATTTGCGGTATTACAATCAGCTTTCCCCTTAAATGTCCAACACTTCCCTGTATCTGGGTGTAGGAAAAATCCTTTAGTATCCACTAAGTTGCAGTGATTGCACTTACCACATGCTAGTGTTCCAATTATGTCCTCTTCTAATGAATTTAACAATTCAGTTTTCCTGGGAGCACATAACATCCTTTTTAAGAATTTATTATTCTTATATGCATATCTTGGCAAATCCCCCACTATGTTCTTAACTTGCTCATCTGCACACAAGATGTTCCAATTTCTCTTGAATATATTTGTTTAGTAGGTCTATGTTTCTTGAATAGGTTACTGGTATTCTTTTAAAACTTCTATCAGATTTTCTATGTTTTGCCTCCTCAGGCATCTTACTTGAAAAGTAAGGTTTAATCATTTCTCTGTTTTGAACAGTTAAGGTCATAGTGGACTCTAGCTCTTTTGGATTATTCCCTCTTGCAACAAATTTATTTTCTAATTTCTTCACTTCTTCTTTAAAGGCATTATCATCCGCCATAAGCCTAGATGTTCTATGTGCTTGTCCCTTTATCACGTTGTCAAAGACATGTTTCGGATGCATGCTATTTCTATGCAGATAAGCATTAATATAGCATTTTTTCGTATATATTTCAGTTGAAAACAACCCTTTTTCATTTCTCAATATTCTGATTTCAAGATAATTTATGTCCTTAACTGAAAATTTGGCTGTGAATTTTAAAAATTCTGTACTGTCATTTATTTGATGTATGAAAGACTGTAACATACTCTCTTCCTCTTCCCATAGAAGGAAGAGATCATCCACAAATCATCGATAAAATATCACTTGAGTTTGTAGTTGGGGTTGCAATATATTATATCATTCCCATATAACCATAACAAGGTAGCTGGCGTACATTGTGTGCCCATGTGCTCATCATCCAAGGTCTATATATTTGTTGTTCAAACATAAAGATGTTATTCGCAAGAATTATTTCCATCAAGATAACATAAAAATTCAACTGTCTTAAGGTCATATGTACTGTCCTCTATTAAATATTAATAAAACCAACAAAAAACGGTCCAGGCGGCAAAAGGAAAATGGTTGTAAAACAGCCCTTTTAATCCAAATTCACCACAAGCGCTTTCACCCTGACTCAAATGCAGGGCTTTGTGGTGAATTTGGATTAAAAGGACTGTTTTACAACCATTCTATTCTGTTTTATTTAAATATTAAATATTGTTTTAAAATTCTATTCCTACATTGAGATGGCTGTAAATAATGATTGGACATCTAGTACAACCATTAAACATGTTTCATAGTGATTGTCTCAAACATATTGATATTTTCTAAACTGTTGATTGTCTCTCAAAATAATTGAATTTTTCTCTAATATAGGTTTCAAATACTTCTCTACATAAATAAAGATTCTGTCATCCATCCAACCGTGCCACAATGGGTCGCATGGGTAGTAATACTGTGTCCTTGTGTATTTTTGTTAATTTTTATTAAGTGGGGAAGCATGCTGATTGGGTAGTTTGTATTTAAATAGTATGAATGAGTTTTATGCACAGTCTGATGAAGTGGCCTTTTGGCTGCGAAAGCGCTCACTTTTTACTGAATAAATACTTTGATGCTTAGATTTGCTGTGGTCCGGATCCTCCTTTATCTTTTTGTTGCTGTTATTTATCTACATTTGGAGGACTGGTTTACTTACACCATTTTGATAATTCTCGTTTTTACAATTTTAAAAACATGTTTGAGAATAAATGGCAATGAAACTAATAAAGTCATCCCTGGTATGAAGAAAACACTGCAGTTTTTGCAAATACATCAAAATAGAGATTATTTCACTATACTTGGCAATAAAATCCATTTGGAAGGGAGATATAACTGTGATACTACAGGGATAGATTATGTTGCTTTATGTCAACTTTGTTCATATTTCTATATAGGAAAGACAGGACAAAAACTAAGAGAATGTACAGATGAACTCAAATATAACAGTAAGGGAAATAAAATGATCAACACACTTTTTAAACACACCCAGATGTGGCCTGAACATTATTTTAAATTCATGATAGTAGAAAAAGTTACGAGAAATGTGGTGGGGGATCCATAGAACCTTATGCTTGAGAAGATGGAGTAATATTGGATGACTTTTTTGAATGCCTGCAACTGGCCAGGACTGAATGATCATTCCTCTATTAGCTGTGTCTCAAAAAAAGCATTATTGAAATAAATTTTACAATAATACTTCTTTTAACTAGTAATTTATTGTCTGCTGTTCAATTTTTTTCTGTATAAATTTACATTAAATTATTATGAGTATTCATATTTTAAATCAGTTTTACTTAGATTTTGATAAATCAATCTAGTATGTTTGAGTTTTTAGAGCTTGTCACTTTAAGATTTTGTGATGTCACCATGTTGTATGTCATGTGATTTGAGCTGAAGGGATATTTAAACTGTTGGCCTTAGCTATTTTTTATCTGATGAAGTCTTAATTATGTGGATGAAAGTGCTCATCATATTAAACTGTAAGTGAATGACAGTGAACTTGCACCCTGCTTCCTTTGGGACCATAGCTGTTTGGTGTGTTTCTGCGGGTTTTTTTTTTTACTTTTTTTTGTGTTAACTATTTGTAAAGCCCTGGTGATCATTGTGGCATTTCACATAAATCCATGCACCAGACATTAGTTATGAATAGAGACAAGTTATAAGACAATAACTTAATATTTAGAGAAATTCTAGCCATATTTTGATAAATTAAATGTAAAAAAGCACCCCTAGATTTTTGATGTTATTCTTATGCAATTTTGTATATGCAGGTCAAATTTAAGATTATCACCAACTATCATCACTAATAATTTGCTATGAAAAGTGACTTCAATGGTTGTATTATCAAGAGAGAGAGAGGGCTTTAAAATTTATTTTTTTCATGAGAGAGGGATTTGAGGAAAATGTATAGTTTGTTTTATCAGGGCTGAGGATGAGTTGTGAGTTACAAAGCTGTGGTTAAGTGGCTGTTAAAGCTTCCTGAGTAATGTATTGGAGGTGTGCCATGTTGTCAGATGTGCAAATGGGTGTGGAGTCATCTGTGTACTGTATAAGGGAGGCATGTTGTGTGGATGTGTGGAACGTTTAGAGAGAATGTTAACGAGGAGGATACCAAGAATAGAGCCTTGTGGTACATTGGTGGTAACCGGGAAGACTGGAGAGAGGATGGAGTGCAAATTTACTGACTGATACCTATTGGATAAGTAGATTTTGAAGCACTGAAGGGTGGGCTGACAGCGACCTAATGAGGACATTTGAAGTAGACGTTTGCTGCTTCAAACTGTGTTGAAGATTTAGGCAAGTTTAGGACTAAGGAGACTAGTTTGCCATTACCTTTAGCTTTGTTGACATTATCTGTATGGGTTAGAAGTGCAGTGAGTTCTTCCTGCAGGTAATAGTCTAGCAATTGTTTTTGAATACATTTTCAAGTGTTTTGGAGAGGGGGGATAAGATTCTTATAGGCCTAAATTTATCTGTTGAGTTTCTGTCATTATTCTTCTTTTTCTTCTTTATCTTTCAGCTGTTCCTGTTAGGGGTCGCCACATCAGATCATCCATTTCCATTTCTTCCTGTCCTCTGCATCTTTCTCTGTCACACCAAATACCTGTATGTCCTCTCTCACCACATCCATAAACCTTATCTTAGGCCTTCCTCTTTTCCTCTTACTTGGCAGCTCCATCCTTAGCATCCTTTTCCAATATACCCAGCATAACCCCTCAACACATGTCCAAAACCAACGCAATCTTTCCTCTCTGGCTTTGTCTCTAAACCGTCCAACCTGGGCTGACCCTCTAATATACTTATTCCTAATTCTGTCCAACCTCATCACAGCCAGTGCAAATCTTAACATCTTTAACTCTGCCACATCCAGCTCTGACTCCTGTCTTTTTGTCAGTGCTCCTTTCTCCAACACATTTAAAATAGCTGGTCTCACAACCCTCTTACAGACCTTCCCTTTCACTCTTACTGTTTCCCTGCATTCTGCAAAGGGATAATGTATGACTTTTTCCAGAAATAGAGAAGCTGGGATTCTTTGATTGAAGTATTTTTAAGGAAAGAAACTGGATAAGAATCGTTTTATATAGGATACGGGCACAGGTTTGAAGATGAAAGTGAATTGGTAATCCATGGCTGTTGGGCAGGGTTAAGATTAGATAGTGGGGAACACTTGCTTAGAGATGCTATACTATTTATGAAATAAGAGTTGAAAATATATTGGGATAGAGGTTAGGGTTGAATTTTTGGTCAGGATGCAAGATTTCTTTAATGGAGATCCACATTTTTTAGAGTTGTGTTTACTACTATTCTGAAAGTTATTATAGTTTTTGTCTTCATTTATTTGTTTTTTAGTACAATTGTGAAGCATTTTGAAGTTTTCAAGATATTGTGGTATTTTATACATTTGCCATTTTTTTCCATACTTTTTCTCTATCCTGCATTAACATTCTGCTATTTTTAGATAAATTATATTACTTGTCTTTAGTCTCTTCCTTCCAGGAGGTGCAAGGCTATTTAAGATATTCAGGAAAGTTGTACTGAATTCATTTACAGCATCCTCAAAGGGGAGATTTTTTTAGAAAGTTTCATTTAGTAGATGATAGGTACTAATGAACATTTCTGGTTTAAACTTGAAAAGGCTGTGTGTTGTTTTATAGACATGTTTAAGTGGATGTGTGAGATTTCTGGTTGCATAGATTGGTAGATGATCTCTGAGACAGTCAGACATTGTACCTCTGGTGGTATATTTACTAGCATCCGATACTAAGATCCAGTCTAGTAGGGAATTTGTTGTCTTCCTATAATGTGTAGGGCTATTAATCAGTTTTATGAAACCAAATAAATTCATGCTAGATGTAGGGGAGATAAAGCTTATGTCCAATTAACTGACATTCACATCACCTAGTATTATTTTTTCTTGTGGAATTATTATGGATATCCAATGTAGGGTATTTCCCAGTATATCTGTATTGTCACAAGGAGGGATGCATTGGATTGTAATATATATTTGTTTATAATTGTTTAATTTCAGGAAAGTAATAAGAAGCTCAGTTGAACTGAATTTTGGTATTGGTTTGTTGTAAGGGGATATGTGGCAGTTGGGAAATATTAAAGCAATACCACCACCTTTTCTCATTACAGATAAAATTATAACTGGAGGTATAATTTTGGAGTTTATGCTGGGTTTAAGCCAGGTTTTAGTTACATTGAGAGTATCGGGCTTATGTTGGGTAATCCAGGCATGTAGATCAGCATATTTATTTCTTAATCTGCTAACATTTATGGTAGCAAAAGTTAGATTATCTGGGTTATGGACTGACTGTTGTAAGGTTAGAGTAATCTGTGGAAGATAATTTCTTGATGTTCATTGTGATGGGTGGGGCCAGGATTAGGGTGAATGTCTCCTCCTAGAAGGATTTTAGTATACTGGGGAATTACTGACACTTGATTTTTGGAGAATATTTTTCTGTTAATTTTGTTTTGGTTTGAGTGTAAATGGAGTTAGTCTATATTTGAAGTGAAGGTGAGAGGTGTCATTAAACAGGTTTGGTATGATGTGTGGAGAATGCATGGAGGAAGTATGAACAGGTGGTTGGGACAGAGATGGAGAGATATTGGGAGCTATTTTTTAGGCATGGTAGGATGAGAGATGGAGGAGATGATTTGAGGATAAGCGGAGGAGTAGCATGCTTAAGTAAACAGATCTGTATGTTATTGTTGGCAGGTAGTGGAGAAGGAGGGATGAAGAAGGAAAACGAAGTTGCAGGGCAGGATGCAGTAGGATATTTAGTGGTGGTGGAGTCAGAAAGCTAACAGTGAGTAGGTTGGAAAGAAGTATTTTCTATGAAGGAAAACAGTTGGTTGCCCTAGTATCGTCTCTGGAATGTAAATAATAGAGGGGTTTAAAAGTCTAGAGTATAAGGCTGTAGTTAAAATCAGAAGATGTGAGGGTTTATTTGGGAAAAGTAGAAGATACAATGTAGAATAGATAGGTACTGTTAGGAAGGGGTGTGACTATGAATAAATATAGTGCAATGCAGTATAGGAGAGAGAAAGGTAGTTGGGAATGGTGCTAAAAAAATAAATGGAAGTTGGGAATTAGGTAAAAAGAAACAGGAGTCTTTGTATGGGAGCAGTACTAGCAGTACATTTGGGGAGAGTTAGGGAGTAAGAGTCACAACTGAAATGTGTATGTGTGATGTATAACAGTAGAGTGGATGGGAATTAAGGGTAGGGTAGGGTTGGGTTTTAGGCTTCCACCCTCAGGTCAAATTATAACAGACAGGAATCAGTTTATAGCCAGTACAAAATAATTAACAAACAAGCACAAACTGGAACAGGTTTTCTTTTATTTCTTGAATGCAGAAACCTGGCAGTTAGGGGACTAAGTAAATGGCATATGCAATTTAGTCTATTGGTGAAGAAAATGGATAGTGTCCAACTTAGTAAGTGGTTCTGACAGTGCAAGCACTACTGTTTTGGAGGCAGGGTTAAAACAACTTTGCAGCACATAGCAGGCACATATTTGAATAATTGAAGTTAATACACAGTGAGGTTCTTCAGGTTAAATTTGCTTACACTGTAAAATGACAAAATTCTCAGTGAAAACATTTGGGAGTTGGGTCCTGTAGTCAAACTCCTGCAGTATCAATGTCAGATGTAGTGACCACAGACTTCTGTACTATGACAAAATTCTCAGTGAAAAAGTTTTGGTGTTGGACCTTGTGGCAAAGCTCCTGCAGTATTGGGGTCAGGTGTAGTGACCACAGGCTATTGTACAATGGCAGAATTGGGTGGGGGAGGGCAGAGATACTGATGGTTAAGGGCTGGATTGGGAAATGAGTATGTTTATGGCAGATTGGTGACCAGGGCTGATCTATTGGGGTGGTGTTGTTTGGGGATTTTGCAGTTACAGTGTGCCATAATAAGGAGTAAACCAGTCAAGTAAAACAAACAAAGTCCACAGAAAGGTCCCCAAATCCAGAAGCCAGCAGGAAGACAACTATATACACTTTTTATTGAAATAAATAAATGAATATTCATTTATTTATTTATTTCAATAAAAAGTGTATACGTTGGCACCAAGGACTACCTTTATTTCTGCTACCTCACAGTGATATTATAGTTGTAGTCCTGCTGGCTTCTGGATTCAGGGACCTTTCTGTGGACTTCATACTATGGAGTAGTTTTTTAACATTGTTTTTAAATTCACATGATGCTTTATTTATCTGATGCCACTGGGTAGAGAGTTTCAGAGTTTGGCTACTGAGCAAGAGAACAGTGAACTCCCATGTGTATTTAGAGCTCTAGTGAGAGAGACCTTGTTTGTGGCTTCTGATTTGGATATCTTGGTGGATGTTACCACTGTAACATCAGTTTGGTTGCTGGACATTTGAGGGGTTGTAAGCAGTTTTTAGTTGAGATAGACTGAGCTGGCTTGGAAGGTCCAGCCATAATAATTTTGGGAGGGCAACACAGTGTTGTATGTCATTGGAAAGATGAACTGCAAACTTGACTATTTTCTATCTTTAGCAGTTGTGTGGATCAAAGGTGAGAGAATATAGGGGAAGCATACAGTAGACTGGGCAGGAAATATTTGTTGGCTGTTGATTTTCAAGATTGGTCAGAAATGTAGGGACTACCTTTGTATAGGGCTACAAGTTTTGGATTTTTTAATTGAGAGTTGAATGTGATTGTCAAATGTTAATTTGTCATTGATTGTAATCCCCAATAGTTTTGTGCAGGAGACAATATCTATGGGTATGTTTTTGAGGGTGGTGATTTTGAAGAGTTGTTTTTATTTGTTTAAGTATTTTTTGGTAAAACAGCATTAGAGTGGTAGCTTTGTATTCAGTATTAATTGTGATTTGCAAGTCAACTCTCCATTTCAGTAAAGGATGTTGGGTAAACAATTATAATTCAGTTAAGGTTGTGGAGGACCTGATGATTGCTGAGTCATGTGCATACTAGATGTGTACATAGGGGTGGGATGCTGAATTCATTTGGTTGCTGAATATGTTGAATAGCAATGGACCAAGAACTGACCCTCGAGGACTCTAATTTCTAGTGACTGGAATGAAGAGAGGGCAGTTTGTCATTTGACACATTTGATTCTTTTGCTAAGATAGCAGTTAAACCAAGAGAAAATGGATTGTGAGAGACCTAGGGAAGCTATGGTGAGAAGAAAGTTGTGGTAAAGGACCTTATCAAATTCTTTAGATTGAACAAGAACTATAGACAATTCTAAGTTGTTTTCATTGATAGCTGATGGTTATTGTGTAGGTATGAGAACAACTGTGAGTGGACACATCTTTCTAGAATTTTGGATAGTGCAGGAAAGATGACAACAGATCCTTAGCTGAGTATTTCATAAGGGCAATTACCTTTGTGGAGGGGTAATACTATAGACTATTTCCAGGATATTGGGACTTTTGTTTCAATAATAGATCTTTTGATTAGCAGTGAGACATGGTAGATGAAAGTGCTGGCTGCCTGGGACAGGAATTTGGTTGGGAGGTTGCCTGCTACTAAACTTGTGAGCTTAAGCTTGGAGATCAGTCTTTAAATTTTGCTTGCAGGAATGGACTTAAGACTGAAGGGAGAGTATGTGGTATGTATGCAGGCTTGATAGATGAAATCAGTTCAAAAGCTATTGTTTGCTATACTTAGTTGCATTGATAAAGTAGTTATTAAACTGATTAGCAATGCAGTAGTCTGATTCATTAGGTAAAGGGCGTATCTGAGTGGGCTTGCCTGGTTTTAGGAGATTATTTATTTTTTATTTATTTTACATATGTTTACAGGGGAAGTTCGACTGGGCAATAACTGTCCGTTTTCAGCCTAGGCCCAGGGAGAAAAGCTCCACATAGTACATCATGTTACTAAAACATTCAAATAAAGAAAGCATGTAACATAGTAACAAAACAAGCTTGATTTGAAAGCTCTGTACAAAATATTCAACACAGACCTTTTGAGGAACATTTAAATAATATACAGAATGCAAAATGCAGGTGGATGACATAATATTATGATACACTTTGGAGCATCAAATCTGCTGCTACAAGAGAGGTTTATCATGTAAAGCACCATTTACAGTTACTAATGAGAAAGGACTAGGTGTTTATTAGGTTAGCCAGGGTCTAGACTGTTACTTATCCAAGAACTGGATAGATAGGACTTCAGCTGACTTTTGAAGTTAAGTTTGTCATTTGGCATTCTGATTCCATTAAGGAGGAAATTCCAGATTTTGGCAAATGCACATGAGTAGAGGGAGTCACAAGATGTATATTTGCTTTTGGATATTTCTACTAGCATTTCATTTGTGGATCTTAGTTGGTGGTTGTTGTTGTAGAGGTAAAGTAGGCCTGTTAGAGATGGTACTTTATTGGGGTGGTACACTATTTGATGTGCCATGGTAGTTCTAGCCAGCCTAATTGTTTTAGGGCTAGACAGTGATGGGATCGATATGAGGAGTTGGTAGCAAATTTTGCTATCTTGTTGTAGCAAGTGGTTAATTTGTTTAAGTCACATTTGTTTAGGTTGGTTAGAACAGAGGATGCATACAGTAGTGGGGAAAGTAGGTGAGGTATGTCTATATTGGCTTTACTGTTCGTGGTCAGGTAGTTTTTACATCGATAAAGGGTGCAGAGATTTTTGTAAACTTTAGTCATGGTCTGGGTTACATGTTTATTGAATTTCAGATTTTGTCAATGATTGTTCCAAGTAGTTTGGTTTGTGGCACTAGGGTGATGAGGGTGTTGTCCTTAGAGGATATTTGGAAAGGGGGAATGGGGTCAATACCCTTTGACAGCCAGGTTTCTATAGTGGAGAAGGATTCCTGTTTTTTTTTCTTGAAGAATTTGACTGAGGGAGCTGAGCAGATTAGTGTGGCATTGTCAGCGTATTATATAAAGTTTGTGAGAAGTGTAGCTGTGTGTAGGTTGTTTGTAAATAAGGTGAAAAACAGGTGTCCTTGTATATACCCAAGTGGTATCCCTAGGGTAATTGGAAGGAGGGGAGATAGGGAGTCCATCCATTGTATGGCATGCTGGTGGTTGGAAAGGTAGCCTTTAAATCAAACCAGGGTAAAGTGATCAAGACTGAGCTCAGAGAGGACAGTGAGAAGTTTGTTATGAGAGACCATATCAAATGATTTAGATAGGTCTAGAAGGACAGTTGAGACTAGATTACCTAGTTTCTGTTGCTGATTGACAAGATTGGTAAAACTGATGAGGGCAGTGGTGGTGCTATGGTGCAGGTGGAATCCATGTTGTGTTTTGGCAAGAAGGTTGTTGCCTAAGAGGTACTTTAGTATCTGGGAGTGAATGAATTTTTCCAATATTTTAGACAATGGGGAGAGTATAGCTATTGTTTGGTAATTGGAGAATTCAGTTGAGGTACCACCTTTATGTAATAGAATTATGTGAGAGATTTTCCACAGGGAAGGTACTGATTGCTTAGCTATGGATCTGTTAATTAGAATAGAAACAAGGTATGCAATGTCTTTGGCAGTGATCCGTAAGTATTCAGCTGGGAATTTGTCTGCTGTAAGGGTAGTAGGTTTTAGTTTGGACAGGTGTTTATAGGTGAGGCTAGCTGGAATTGGTTTGAGTGAGAAGAGGTTCTGGTTGCATGGGAGGATATGTAGATCTGGGAGTCTAGGGGGGAGCAGGTGATAATCAATTTAAGAAATGAACTGGAGAAGTAGTCATTGAATTGAGTTGCAATGTTGATGGTGGTGTCTTTTGTGTTTGGAGGTGGTGTACTAATTTTACCTGGTTGTGGAATTTTGCTAATGGCTGCCCAGAATTTCTGGGGTCATTTATCATTCCTTATTTGCTTTTTTGCTTTATTTCTTAGTTAAAGAAAGAAATTATTTATGGTTTCTGAGAGTTTATGGGATCCTTTGTTTTGTAGTTGTAGGTAGTATCTTGTTCGTCAGCATTTTTTTATTTTTATTTATTGCTTTGCCATGGTTATAGCAGCTTAAAAGGCTGAAGAGGATAACAAGGAGGATATATGCAAATGAAAAAGCACAGCAATAGTGTAGTGGGCAGAGCATTTGCCTAAAGAGCAAGTATTCCCGGTTCAAGTCCCACTGTAGCACAATCCATATTACATGGCAAAGCACATTATAACCAATGTTTTTGTTGCAAAACCCACTAAAAAACATATATTTACCAACTGAAGTACTGCAGGAAATGCACATGTGAAGTGTCAGTGTCATAATGACTAAGGAACTAGTAAGCAGGCTGAAGCACAAATAAGCAGGAGTAAGCATATGTAAGCACTAGTAAGCATGTTTAAGGGCATCTGCATGGGGGTTAGCACTGCCTACACAGGTTAAGCAATTTAGAAGCTGAGTGTAAGAAACTGTGACTGGAAGTTAGCAGTGCTTACCGTCGCACAAACCCATGCAAACCCACTTACAACTGCTTAAAAGTGCCTTAATCACTCTGTAGGCAATGGCCCTTGTTTTGCCCAGCAACAAAATAAACAGCATCTACAAGGCCCAAACCCAGGGCTCTGCACACCATAGCGACTTACCACTAAGCCATGACAAATATGTACAAATCTGATATTTTCAGAAACATATCATCTAGTCCAGTCATGCAACAGTACAGAGAATGTATACCAACATGTGGATGTATGTGTGTGTGTAAATATATTAATATCTAAACAGATACAACATATCTATATATGTATGTATGTATATATATATATATATATATATATATATATATATATATATATATATATATATATATAGGGAGATATAGAGATATATTTCTAAAAATATATACATATACCTCGGGATTCATGAAGCCTGCACCAGGTGTAGCGTAGGCGGTCTAATGCCAAATATGGCCGATGAGCGATTCAGGTACGATCCGATTCCATGTGCACTACCAGCATACGCCAGATCAGCACTGCCCTTAGCACATGTATGCTAATCACCCCATATGCAGTAGTGCAGCATGCAAATGAAGGTACATAGCGATTCATGAAGTGGTGCAGGCATAGCGTAAGCATACAGAAATGTAAACAAAAAGAAAACAGTTTACATTTTTCCAAACAGAACATCGGAGCCATGAAAGCGGTCCAAACTTACATATTACAAAGTTAACATATGCCAATGGCTAAATATACAGCCAATGGCATAAAAATACATGCACAACACATAAAAAGTAAAATTTAATGTCATGGTCACACTAACGCAAAGTACAACCGCAGGGCATGTGTGCGCAAACGGGAACACAAGGAAAATATATAGAGATGTCATAAAATTGCAATGTAACAAAAATCATGATTTCGCCATAATAGTCAATGGTATGCCTGCTACACCACAACCAAGGTGCAAGGGTTGCTAAGGGTCTGTGACAGTGTTTGGCATGGTAACTATGAATTAGTAGTCAATGCCATGCAAATGAGGCAAGTAATACTGAATCGCAAACACCTTTCCGGTGTAAGGCTGTACCACACAGCGTAGCAGTATACCACCGAGGAGTGGCCTGGAGGTATGCATGACATCAGCAGAGGGGTGTGCCACCGTAGCTGTAAGCACATTGGAGCATTGCTATTCCAGGTTGCCCATTGCTAAGCAAAGCCGCAGGATAGGGGTGTGGATGTAGCCATAGCTTTGCTTAGCTGAGAGCACACAAGGTGACTGAAAGCGCATGTGTATGCAGATGACGATGCGCTCGAAACCCAGTAAACGGCTGCACGTGGAGTGTACCACAGCTGAAACAGGAAGGTTACGGGAAGACAAAAAAGAAATGCCACAGTAGGGTAATTGGAGTATAACTGAGTAATTAACACCTATTAACTCACAGTGGGCCATTGACGGTAGCTAACAAGGCTGCTAGTAGCAACCTGCAGAACAGGAAAGGGGAGGTGCCAGATTGCAAAGAAAAGGGAACTGTCACAGCAGAGCAAAGCAAACCTGCAGTAGATCGCCCATAGAACACATTTCGCAACACAATCCTGGGTTGGGAAAGTACAAAACAAGAAAGCAAGCTGCTGGATGCATGCCTGACAATGGGAGGGGAATCGGTTTGAAAAGAGAAGGCAAGGGCAAGAGGTGATCCATGGCAGCTAAATGTAATTCAACACCAAAGGTACCACAATAGCAGTACCTGCGGTAAAACACATAAGTAAGATACCCTGCAGCTCGGATTGTACATACAATTACTATGACATCATCAGCTTTCAAAGCACAATAGTATAAAGTGTGAAGGCACCTCACACACACTCGTGTATTCCCAAACACTGCACCATCAGTGTAAACAGACAGGGAACTTTTACAATGTACATGTTGGGAGCTGCCATAGCTGTGATTCATCAGCATGTGTTGGAGACTGAAGGTGGTGTGGAGGATGATGCTGACAACCACCTCAGGCACTGGAGGAGGAGAAGGGTAACCTACCAGGGGCTAGATGATCTGGAGATAGTAGAGTGTCACAGGGTGGACAGGGACATCATACAGCAAATCGTTGAGCTGTGCCGGCCACGCCTCAGAGCCAGAAACAACAGAGGGGAACCCATCCCAGTGGACACGAAGGTATGTGTAAGCTTGAGAATACTAGCCACAGGTACCTTTCAAAGGCCAACTCAAGATATCATGGGGATCTCACAAGCATCAGCATCCAGGGTACTCCACCAGTTCCTGGATGCCATGTTACCACATGCTAATGAGCATATATACTTCCCCCAAACTCAGGAGGAGTTGGCCAGCAATATGCGCCTCTTCCACCATGTGGCAGACTACCCAGAGGAACTGGGTGCAATAGACTGCACGCACATAGATATCAAGTCACCACCTGGTGAGCATGGTAGGCGCTACATAAACCGCAAGGGATACCACTCCATCAACTGCCAGGTCATGTGCAATACCCAGGGCATTATCATGGATGTGTGTGCTGGCAGCCCTGAAGCTACCACGACTCCCTCATCTGGCATGCCTCACAGCTGTACCAGGTATTTGTCAGGGGGGACATCCCATATGGCCACCTTGTGGGTGATGCTGGCTAGGCACTGGAGACATGGATGATGACTCCAATTAGAAATGCACACACACCCATGCAAGAACGCAATAATGAGGCACACACACAAACCAGAATCATCATAGAGTGTGTGTTTGGGATGCTGAAATCACGGTTCCATTGCTTGGACATATCTGGTGGAGCCTTGCAGTACTCTCCAGCCATGTGTGCCCACATCTTCACAGTATGTGCCATGCTACATAATATAATCCTGCGGAAACAGCTGCAGCAGGGACATCATGGTGAAGGCCCTCACAGCCCACCGTAATTGCCAAGGGCACCACAGACACAGAGAGATTCAAACCACAAACACCCTGTGCCAGCCCCAGTAGGCAGATGATGGCATGCCCAATATGCCCATGCCTTGGCAAAGAAGGAACGTATAGCACATACACTGACAGTGTAGGCCCCTACAGACTGACACACTTCTCCACCTGCACACACAGTAAAATGGATGGCGCACACACACAACCACCTGTAAATTGTCATGTATAGGTGGTCTACTCTGTGCATCCTACATAGGCAGCCCTCAACTATTGCACACACAACAGCTATTGGTACAAGGTAAGTCAACACCTGAACAGTAAATTAAGCTAACAGCATGTGTTGATGCTGTATGTATAGGTTCCTAGGTACATCGGTAGGTACATGCCTAATTGTCAGAGGCCATTCATAAGCCTAGCCAAAATGTGTCTGCTGTCACCACCCCATCGATTAACTAACTGCCCTCTGTGGAGCAGAGCTAATTACGGGATCCCTGGGGTGTAATCTCTGTTCCCCACCCACTCTGCAAGGATTCCCTGGTGTGTTAATGAGGGGCTCCATATAATGTAATCAGGGATGTAGTTCCAAAGCATGGGGAGTACCCATGACAGGTATCTGTCACCCCAACATTCTCCAGTTATGGTTGTGGCAAGGTGTAGCACATTACAGTGTGTGGCTCACTGTGACATGGATTCCCATACCTGGAGCACATCCATTAAACATCACTTGGACATACCATTAATAGGTATCATCCATATGTATACTAACTGAGTTACACATTTGTTTGCAGTATGGAGGAACAGCCATAGTATAGTCTACATACTAAACACTATAACACTTGTACATATCCCAGATGCCCCAGTGGTAAAGCCACTGACTGTCTCGTGCATGGTCCCGGTTCCACGACCTGCAAGGGCTGTTACGTAATTCTGATGTCCCGAATAATAGATGTTGGATGCAGGTCATTAGAGCATGTTTAAGCACATGTTAGTGGGTTTTTGCGCCGGTAACTGCTGGTAAGCGTCGTTTAAACATGACTACACAGATATGCGCAACACAGGTCTAACCTTTGCTGAATATCGCACAGATCATGGGCAAAGCTGCCCAGAACCACTGGAATGTGCATTATTTACCCTTGTACTAATAGTGCCTGCTCTGACAGGTAAAACAAACACTGCCAGGAGTAGAACACGCAACCATGTACACAATCTTCACAATAACCTACCACTAAGCTACCTGAGATGTACCAACGGCAGGTGTGTATTGTGACAGATTAAAACACAAAAGGGTGGAGTTCGGGAAATAGTATACACCACCATGTACCCAACGAAAGGTGTATTCTCTCTCTCTCTCTTGATATATATATATATATATATATATATATATATATATATATATATATATATATATATATATATATATATATATATATATATATATATAATATATAGAGAGAAAGGGTGATAGAGAGATATATGTCGATATATACGGATATACATATATATGCAAATATATAGATAGGTTAACTACATCTACACAACCATGGAGGTACATATAAATAGGATACTACCAAATACCGAATGCTTTACATACCGACATGCGTAATCACGAGGCTTAAAGACCGAAAGACCACAGTACCAGAACACTAGAACTGCTAGTACTATCATTACGATGTTAAGGGACATTTAGTTATTGCTTCTGGTGCTGCAGTCCAGGTAGGTACTGTGTTTAAGTGTGTTTCTGATTGCTGTAGTGTGTGTAAGTGTGTGTTCTGAGTGCAGTGTGTGTTTTTGGGGGACTGTAATGTGTGTGTGTGGGTTTGCTTCATGTGTTTGTTTGTGCTATCTCGGAGGTAGATTATTATAGTAGGTGTGGTGTGGGGCGGGTGCAGCCACCCACAAGGGGTATGTATGGGGGCATGGCCTCCTGGCCATACGTAGTGTAGGATGGTTTGTTTGAATGTGATGGGTAGCAGTGTGTCTGTGTGTGCGTGTGTGTGTTCTGTGTTTGTGTTAGTTCTGGGAGATTGACTGTCGCGAGTTTGACTGTACGGTATTGTGGGGTTTGGGAGTCTGGGAACGGTAATGTGGTTGTTGGAAGTGTGTGCGTTCCTGAATCTGTGGGTATGCCGTATACAGTGGTTGAAGTCTTCAAATATGTGCATAACATGGACCATAGCAATCACACATTCCTCCACAACCGAACGTTATGAACAAAGGATATGGAGAGTATATATGTCTATACACTATTACAAATATGTGCTATGGACATGAGCCAAAGATAGGGTTACCACCTGTCCCACCTTGCGAGGGGCAGTCCCTCTATGTGCCGTAGTGTCCTGACCAAAATTAGTACAAATACTAATGTCCTACAATCTCGAGACGTTTGGCATTTTCCATATTTAATGTAATTGTTGCATAAAATAGTCATCTGTAACAAGAAACAGGATAAACAAGTAAACCGCTACAAGAATATAAGCTTTTATATAGGCATATATGTAAAGTTCTATACTTTGTACTGACCGTGGGTATGTGTCGGCTTCTAAAATCTGATGTGTGTCCTGCAAATGTCCCACTATGGCCATTTAAAAAGGTGGCAACCCAAGCCAAAGAGGTTCAGTCACCAACACAATTCCAATGAGTGCAAATATCTGTGACAGAAATACACGCAATAGCTTTCATGTAGCAACATTTCATTATATACCAATGTATTTCTGAAGGGATTGAAGGACCAGCATCACCTGCATGCTACACAGGAACCAATTAACAATGGCTTAATGAATAAGCCTGCAATAACCATAGTATTAGTCTACTAAAGGATAGGTCTTCAAATAGGGAAGGAACCCTCACACACATATCGAATATGTATAAATGCAGTTCCTACACACCTGCATCTGCTATGTACACCCACCTACATCTCCCCCACACCCGAAACAATTGCAATACAGACTATAATAACATCACAAACATCCACTCACTCTATGACATCTGCAGAAGCCTTAACATACCTTGTGAGATACACACTATAATGGCCCTACGTGAAATTGTTGCTGTTGTACAATGGAAAAGACGCTGATGTTATAGGGTTTGTTTGCAATAATCCCGTATCAGATGGCTGATATAACAGCTACACTCACATGTAGAACTACATCCTCTAGCCATTACACACAATCCATGGGGGCCATGAAGTTAATATATCTCTGTGTGTCTCCATATAGCTGCTGCAATTCATCACAAACAACACATCCAGGCCTTCTTCCTTGAAGGTAGGGAAAAGGGACAATGCCCAAGTGGAGTATTTAATTATACCCCACTGTTGCCATGTCATTGGCTAATGGAGTAGCTGCACAGCTGATGTGCATGTAATCATCTACTCCGGAATACCAATTGTTGGCAGGATACCACATGTTACTGATATCTAAGTATAAAAGGATGGCTTGTCATACATTCAAACCATATGTACATACGAGAAAAACGTTACAACAGAAAACGAATAGGACTTATATTATTGTCAACTTGGGATACTAATAAGGTATGTAGAACACTCAGTATGTTAGTGTATGTAGTACCTGTTCTGTATTAATTAAAGTGTACGCAATGCATATAGTGGGAAAAGTTATTATGTAGTGATGTATTGTTGAGCATAGTAACGCTTGTAGAAATTGTGTGTACTGCTGTGGGCCACAAGGTAAACACCTCATACACCACATTGGATGCTATATAAGGACTTTAAACACAACAATTCCACTCCAGCCGTTGTCAGTGGCAGGGTTTGTCCAACAAGTACGTGCCATAACAGGGGATAGTATATGTTGATATACTTTAACAGTAGGCATATGTATGGGCGTATAACTAAGAATAAAATGTCTAAGGTGGTCCTGCTGTGCAATTATGATTTGCATTGTGGGATATTGTGGCAAAAATGTGAAATGTACAGTATTGTAGGTAGACATGTCTAACATTTTACATAGCATTACTGTTATGTTATGCAAACATCAGGTATGTCTATTGGCATGTACAATACACAATAACAGGATACCTATGACTTGTAGTCACCAGACATTGAATCAGCTAGTTGAAATGGAAGAGCTAGTCAATTATCCATGCACAAAGGACATGTAATAGCTTCATAGGTTCATAGTTAGGTACTATGCTGTCTGGCCAAGGCCATTCGTAAGCCTAACTACAGTGTTTTCACTTGCGGCACCTCTTTAGGTTAGTGTCCTGTGCCTGTGAACAGCAGAGCCATTTGTTTCCTGCACCTCTGTACAGCAGAGCCACTGCAGTGATCCCTGTTGTACATGTCTGTCTCCCATCCAGCCATCAAGGTATCTCTTGAAGAGTGCTAGTGAATGTCCCTGCCTGATGTACATAGGAATCATGTTCCAAAGCATGGTGAGTGTCCGGGTCAGGAATGTATCCCTCTAGCACGTCCTAGTCATTGTTGCGTTTAGGTACATATCCCAGAGCATGTGGCTGTCAGTGGCTTTTGCTTATGTGGAGCATATCCATTAATATTGTTTTGGACATGGGCCTTGTATGTTCAGCAGAGATCACCTCTGAGTATGCGGCATGCAAATGAGTACAGTTGGGGTTTCCGTAGTTGGGCTGCGTATGTCATCCTTCGGAGGCCAGTATTCCTCTTGGTGTGGTAATGTTGTGGTATTTAAAGCCGTTGCTGTTGTCTCGTATGGTACATCCCAAATGGGGTGTTGTACCCTTTAATGTGTTTCATAAATCATGAGTATAGAGGCACAATGGCTGTCTTTGTTCTGGCTAGAAACCCATTAGAGATTAGGGTGGCCATGTAGAAGGATATCCACACCACCTTGGCAATATGGTTATCAAAGGAGTGAATGCTATCTACTTAGGTTCTAAGATCCATTATTATGTCTTATGTATGTAAGGGACTACCACCTATGTGATAGTCAGCAGGTGATTGGTGTAATCCAAAGGAGATGTCTATGCACCTTGTGGCATGCAGCTTGAGGCCATGTTATTGACACCAGGTATCCGTCCCAGTGACACCCATATGGAGGGTGTCTGTATCAGCTGGTGAATCAGTCATGGCCCCTAGTTTGCAAACCTATTCAGGGTAAGTCCTCCTGTGCTAGCTTGTATGTCAGAGAAGCATATACCGAACATGAGGGGCCCTATGACTGAGGACTGGTGGATGCCAATTGTAACTGATTTACAGTAGGAACTAGGGTATGCTACCCTCACTGTGTGGGTTCTGTCCGTGAGCCACTTTGCATAACATCTCGTGACGTAGGGGTTGATGTGCAGGTGGATGTGTATGTTGACAATACCAGAATGGGGAATGGTGTTGAAAGCCTTTGAGAGGTCAAGGTAGGCTGTGTGGACCTCCTTACCCTCATCTACTGCCTTGGTAACTGTCTCAAAGGACACCACCAGGTTTAGGAGGCATGGTCTGGCCCTAACAAATCCAAACTGGGTGGGATCAAAGGTTTGGTGGCCACCAATGTCTCTGTGAATGAGATCCATGATGATGTGCTCCATAGCCTTGCAGAACAGTCTAGTCAGGTGTATAGGGCAATAGTTCCCCTGGTCCATTGTGACACCACCTTTGTGGAGTGTGATAACTGTTGCTGTGTGCCATTCAGAGGCCACATTGCCTGATGCAAGGCTATTAGTGAATATGGTGCCCAAGTGGGGAGCCATTTTATTCTGAAGTTCGTGGAAATCGCAGCCTGGGATGTTGTACGGTCACATGGATGCTGCGTTCCTGGCTTTAGAGAGTGCAGCTTTGAACTGCATAGTTGTGATCAGCATCATTCCTGTATAGATATGGGCTCTTAGGGTTTGAGAGGGGTGTAAAGTTAGCAATGAACCTATCTGCCGGGATGTTGCCAATATCAGTCGGTTCTGTAATGTTCGTGCCTAACTGCTGTATGTCAGAGCAGATGTGGGTATCGCCATTGAGAGTAGTGACATACCTCTAGAACGCTTTGTGGTAGTCCTTGGAATTAGTCGCTGTAATGTTTACATAGCTAGTTTGGAGGATGTGATAATGGATCTCAGATTCTTACTGAGGCTGACCAGGGAGCTCCTCCACTCATGGGATTGTACTCTACTTTGCAACAGTCTCCTCCTTCTGTTGTACATGACAGTGAATCACCAGAGTGGCATCCATTTTCTGGTGGGTACTATCATGCCTCTGTTTGGGATAGCATGATCCATGCAGTCGTGTAAGTGCTAATTAAGTGCAGTTGTGTATGATTCAACGGTTGTAACTGTATTGTCCATCTGCACGGGTTTCATGGCATTTACTACTGCTGTCATAAGAAGCCTGAAGTTGGCTTTGTAGAAATATTGTACTTTGTTTTCTGTAAAGGGTGTGGTGCTGGGATGTGGATAACAAGGGTGATTAGTGTACATTCGGATCTGACCAACGAGGAGATAACCCCAGGTGTGGAACACCAGTTACACATGTTGGTAATGACCAGGTCTAGGATATTGTTGGCCCTGGTGGTGGTGTGGATAGGTTAATCCAGGCGATTGGAGGTTATGAATCCCAGAAAGTGTTGGCCTAATGTGTCAGTACATGAGTAGGTATCCCAGTTAATGGTGGGGTAGTGTCAGTCGCACATCAGTAGTGTCTGTTTGAACCCCACTTTCCAGTACACCAAGAAGTGAGGACCGTTAACCGTGGGGTACGGTGTGGAATCTGTAGCAAGCTACAATTTGTATAGCAGTTACGGCCAGAGTTAGTTGCACTTGGATTACCTCTGATGCATTGTGCTAAGCAACCAGCCTGGAGGTGTGGATATCCTTGGGAAATATGGACACATCTCTGCTGTGGGTGTTCCGGTCCTAGTTACATGACTGAAAGGTGTGGTATGAGTAATAGCCTGGTAGTGCAGGTGCTCTCAGGAGCCTAGAAGCAGGTCCCAGTCACTGCACAGATATCGAAGTGGTCCATTACAAGGAGTGCCTTGGGTGAGTGCATTTGAGATGAAGATGTCAAGCATTGAGTAGCATTACCCTCAGGATTTGCTTGCCTGTTCCTGTTATGGTGGTGAATATGTTATTTGAACTGTGCCTAAAACAGGCACTATAGGAGCAGCAAGAGCCTTAGCCATTATCCATAATCCCAGGGCCGACAGGTGCAGGCCATCTGTGCCAAAGCATCGTGTTCTGTCAACCATGTCATTCAAAGCAGACAGATACTGGATACTCTTGGAATGACACCAGAAGCATAGCCAGTTGTTGAAGTAAATAATTCTGTCCTTGTACTGTGTTATCAGTCTGGATGATGGCTGAATGCTACTGAGGGGTAGGGTGATACCTGCCTGGGCTACAAGATTGGAGAGCTATTACATGTCTCTTTACATGTAGTCCAGGAAGGTACATCTCAGGGCATACACACTAACATGGAGAATGACACAGTCATATTGTACCTGTTGAGGAGTGACCTGAGTGCATAGGTTATGTTGTCGATCCTGTTACCCGACAGGCTGCTGACAGTAACTATCACCTTGTGTAGCCTGCTGAGTGGGCCATCAGTGTGACCGCCTATAGAGTCACCTATGACTAGTGTGTTGGGTACGTTATATCGCCCTATTGGCTGTGGTTGATGGGCACACTGAGTCTGTGGGCTATAAGTAATTGTTGTTGTGTTGGGTGATGGGGGCTGCCTGCGTTTCTGCTTTTGGAGTTCTCTGTTGCCTAGACAGAATAGTATTGAGAGGCTCAGCAAATGTTGTAGTCTTACTATGTGTGGCCTGTGGTGGTGGAGATCTAATGAGACTATGTGATGAGTGTGGTGTGGTGCAAACATTTAACATCCCCACATGATTGTCAGGTTCAGTCTAGGTTGGAGAGAGCTTTACCTCCAGCATGGCTAGATATGTGCATCTCCCAAAGGTTGTAGTGTTGTATTTTAGGAGAGGAGTATTGATTGTGTACACGAGACAATTTCTATATTGCCTCATGATGCCCATATTCATCATATAGACAGGCGATAACACTGGGAATTGACACTTGGACATGCCTGAATATTTAACTATTTCCCACTAGATATGTGAGGAAAGTGTGTACAAAAGCTGTTTTACTCTAAGCAAGTGGGAAATGTAAGTACAAACAGTGTTTACCTGTAGGTAATGAGGAGGATTGAGTGCTATAGTAATTAGTAGCTCATGAAGTGCTTACATGTTTTGAACAAGTACTGAGCATGAATAAGCAATACAGATAGGGTGCTGGATAACATAAACACACTGCCCCCCAACAGGTACACAATCACATATCCATGAACACTACAGAGCCCCTGTAACTATAACTATGATGGTACAAGGTGCACTCAGGCTGCATGGGACCTGTCCACATCCATGGTTGTATCATACACATATGGCAAAACAGTTTGCTCTACACATACACATCATGTAAAACATAGCTTCATGTCAGTCTGTGAAAACACTGAATGGTGCACACCAACAGTTATCACAACCCACAAAGTGGAGACACCACTCATAATGGGAGGCACTGCACTACTACCCTGCTGAGTCTGGTCTGAAAGTCCATGAACCTTAATCAACATATATGTTGTTAGCAGTACAGATGTAGATGACAGTATGGATGATTTCACACTGCATATCATACCTGTGATAGGTCATAGGACATCATCACTCATACTGTGTTCCACCTACACTCAGTATACTAGATGTACCTTTGTATGTCACAGGAGTGTTCTGCCAGTTGACTGTTGACAGAACCAACACTACAAAAGGTGTCTGAGTAATATGTGCATATCACACCAGTGGCAGCTACAGTAAAACAGGGTTAATTCATTGTATTCCCTGTCATTGTAGCCCATACCACACAGACAAATGTAAGTATGTGAATGGCTATGACCTAAGAGCAATAGCTGACTCAGTGTTGTGGACAACATAAAGAATGGGTTTTGTGGGTGAGGTGTGTGACATATGTACACAATCTGACAGCTGCATATTGTATTGTCACAGCTAGGTTAATAACCCTATACCCATGAACAACCACCTAGGCAGCGGTCAACATAATGGACACTGTGTGTAAGGGATGGTGCTGTGCAGCTTACATCCCTGAGCTAGTGACGTCACCAAACATTTTAGGTAGTCATAAGAGGCAAACCTAGTCATGACAGGGTGCCATCCATGAACATGGAGATCATTGTGCAGCCATACTCATCACTCAAGTGACCAATATCGGATAACATATCACCTTTAAGGGGTATTGCCCATGTTTGGATGGGCGACACCAGCCTTCACAATCCTCAACTCCACTATGTAGCATGATGCCTACCCTGCATAAAGACGTGTCCAACACTGTGATGTTGGACATGCTACACGTACATATCCTGATCTGAAATACATACGTCATGGACATCCACCTCCCTAGTACAAGGATTGCCACATGCTGGACAGATCCTTGTGCCATACATCTTACATACTCCTGCCATACTATGCAACCCTGTCCAGCAAAGCTGCACATTTCACCTCTATCAGACATGGTGTGATGACCGCATGGTAGATGTATCATTAACCGTATGGATCAGTTATGTGGCACTGCTTCACCTGGCACCGGAAACATGGCTGTCAGCTACAGTTAGGTAACCTTACATCCTAGGCTCATACACGGCCCAGGGCATACAGACTACTACATGACCTTGACCATACATGCTATAGTTGATAACCATCCCTGCAAATGCCATCAGGCTAGCCAGTGTCCCATGTGTATCACATGTGCAACACAGGCGATGCGTGGCAGGATGTTGAACTGCTGTACAGTGCCGTGTAGATGTATATGGCAAAACACATGCATGTAAAGGCTTCCGTATGCATGTCTGCATTGTCACAGGTCATGTCCGTTAAGGCAGTGTATGTGTTTATATGTGACATATACACAGTATCAAGGTCAACAGCATTAATGTGGACACATCCAGGCATGTGCTGATAGGTAAGAACACCAGTACAGGCAAACAGACATGCCCACATCAAGACAGCATCCACATGGAGTATGAGCAATGTAATCAGGTGACACACATATATGGTAATAATATCCAATCCCCATTGGGTGTCACATGTGTGTGACACAAATATGTCAGTGATGTCAGTGTCATGAAGATTTGCAAAGACAACTGTTTATATGTAATAAATGTGATACACATGTATGTGCAGCTGTATCTCTGTGCATGTCTGAGATACTGTGACCTGTCTCCATCATTATGTCTTCCAGATATGCCGCGAGCAAGGCTCCCAGCCTATACCCGCTTGGAGGATGAGGCCCTTATACCTTACCTCCAAGACAACTATGATGCCCTGTTTGGCCATGTGCCACAGGATGCACAGCAGCAGGATGACCTGTGGCAGGAACTTCGCAGGAGGGTTAATGATGTGGGTGGCCATAACTGCACATACCAGCAGGTGCACAGACACTGCACGGACCTGATCAGAAGTGCAAAACAGTGTGCGAACGCAATTGCTGGGGAACAAGGTGCAACAGGTGGTGGGCTACCAAACCAGCCTCCACTCACACATACCGAGGAGCCTCCACAAGCAGTGCACAGGCTTGTAGGATGTCCAGTGTTCCACATCAGGCCCATAATTGAGTACAATGCCCCTTTTGGGATGTATCTTACCAGACACCTGCAGCAACTGGAAAGACCCCAAAAGTACCTCACCAAGTGGATCAAAGGGCTCAAACAGATGCCATATGCTGCCCGGTTAAAGAAACTCCAGCTCTACTCAGTGGCATACCGCCTGTTCAGAGGTGATCTGTGCCTGACGTATAAAGCCATGTCCAACCCGGAATTAATGGACATGCTGCACCTCAGAAAATCCAAATCCCATTGAGCTACGTGCGAGAGACTTGAACCTCAGCACTGAAATAAATAGGACATGCTGGAGGGACAGATTCATAACCCAGAGGCTCCCTTCACTCTGGAATAAAATCCCAGTCCAGGTTAGGCTGAGTCCCTCATTGACTCTCTTCAAGAGGAGTCTTGATGAGTGGATGGGAGATCGTAGGTTTACCCCGGGTATCACTTCTGTGTCACTGTTAGACAGAGGCACAGTATACTAACCTCGAAAAAGGGCATAGCAAAATACATTTAAAATGGGTGGCAAAAGCCAAACACATTCTGGCTAGGCTTATAAATGCCCTAGGGCAGATAGCCTAGTATGAACCTATGAACCTATGAACCTATGACCACATAAGATGTGTTGAACATCATGACTGAGTCACAGCATGACAGTAGTCACCTGTACAGCAACCACATACATACACAGACAATGACATCAGGCCACAGATACAGTACATTTCCCTGGCTGCTGTTGGACATCACTGTCAACCCTGCACCTCGTGTGTGTGGTACACAAATGTCATGTGGGACATGGTGTATTGACAAGTCTGCCATGTGTGGACATGGTTGCCAGGCAGCTAAAATATGTTTGCAGATGTGTAGGGGTGTCATCCATATGTCCTTCGGTGACCTGTGTCACACATTCCACATTATGGTTTACTGTGTATACACCTCAGTGACGTGGGTCACAATCCACAGTATATATGTATTGTGTATGCACTCAGTCATGGCTATGCACTGTGTCTATAATTCACACTGTATAGCAATAGAGACGCCTTATGATTCCATGCAATGGCACTGTGTCTGTACTTCACACTGTATAGCAATATAGACACCTCATAATACCCTTCCGTGGTCATGCACATCTGGTAAATGTGCATTTTTTCTGTAGGTCAGACAGACAACGCTGCAATGTGACACCATTACCCCACTGTATATGTGACAGGACACCATATGTTAAACATGTATGCATGTCAATGCACACGTCAGCAGATTACGTCATACTACATGTTAATGTCAAGGTCATATGCCACACATCAGCCATGTGTACTGTTAACCTGTGCTGGTCCACATGGTGTAACTCAGGGACGCATGCTTACTACCATGATTGTGTGAAAAGCATGGCTTCTGCTATGACAGATGCTTGCTGTTGTGTGCAACCCAGGGATGTATGATAACTACCACTATTATTGTCTGAGCTGCATGCCATCTGCTGTATCACATGCATGTTGCATGCCTTCTGTCAAATCACATACATGGTGTGTGTGTGTGTTGTGTGTGTGTGTGTGTGTGTGTGTGTGTGTGTGTGTGTGTGTGTGTGTGTCTGTGTGTGTGTGTGTGTGTGTGTGTGTGTGTGTGTGTGTGTGTGTGTGTGTGTGTGTGTGTGTGTGTGTGTGTGTGTGTGTGTGTGTGTCTGTATTGTAATGTAGAGTCTTTGTTTGCCTTCACAGGTGATGTAGGTGTGTTACCCTCTTGCGGTCCATCTGATGTTAGTGTCCCCACAGACTCTAGCAGTGATGATGAACATATGCTTGAGGCACAGGCAGGGTTGTCAGTGGCTGCATCTGTGCCATTGGTTGCCATTCCACCTATATCCCCCTCATCCCTGCACACAGCTCTCATGCCAACACATACCCCATCACCAGTGGCCATAGAGGAAGGACAGTTAGTGTGTGGTAGCTTGGAACAGGAAAGAGTGGTGGCTACGGAAGGTGGGTATTCACAACACGTTGTCAGGCAAATGACTGGAGATGGGCCACACAGGCATGTGTCCAGTGCTGCTCATAGGAGGACCTCTGGCTGACATGCCCCTGCAGGACAGAGCGCAGCAGCTGGTGTTACCAGATGCATGTTTCAGACTGTAATGGCGGCACAGACATGTGCTGAATGGCAGAACAGAGAAGGTAGAGGCTTCAGAGGGCTGCTATCCGTTCTTTAAATGACAACATCCAGGCATTGGCAAATGCTCAACAGCAGATTGCTGGGGTTTTGGACAGAAGATTGTGTGACATGGTTGGAATCCTTGATTGTGGCATGACAATCCACGAGCGTGAGCTGTTTGTGCTGGAACATCTGGTAGGAGTGAGGCGTAGGGCATGTGGACGTAGGCCAGCTACGTCACCTGGTGCAGGTCTACGTGAATGAGCTACCTCACATGCCCGCTCCCATAGTGGCGGTAGCAGCAGCAGTGCAGCTGGTGCTGTGCTGTCCACACCAGGACACAGAAGACCACGTGCACGTGGCCCTAGATGGTCCCAACAGGGATACGGTTCCAGTGGACATGTGTCATCGGAACGTACGCAATCTGCACCTCCGCTTGGTAGTGCCCGTGCAACCCCTGGCAGGCACAGGTCACGTGGCCGTGGCCAGACACTGTGAGCTGTAAAACCTGGTCTGTACAGTCTGGAGCTGTCAATAATACCCTTGTGTAGGCCAGACACATGGCAGAACTGTGTGCACACATACATGCACAGACCAGAAACATCTGTAGGTTAACGCAACACTCACATGCATAACAACCACACATGGCCAATAATCAGAGCCCCTAACCCACACACATGATGTCATCCACTGGTGCAGTCTAGGCCCCTGGCAAACATTAACACCCTGTGCATATGATGATGCCTGTGCTGCATCCCTGTCATCCACACCATTGGTGCAGATACATGCTCATATGGTCTGATGCACAGGGTGAACAGAATAGGGAGATAAGTGTAGATTACAATTGTTGTGTACTGTTGACATGCAGCAGACATACCATGTAGTACAGGTTTAGAATGCATTGTTTTCTGTTCACAGTATGTGTCTTGGTAACAACAGTAACAGCATGTTGGTAATGATGTCCTGCTTACCTCCTTCAGGTCTAATTGCACGTGCCATTGAGTGCCATTGTTTGCAGTTTCCCATGTGTAAATGTGGACTACTCACAGGTATGTATGGCAATACCAGCATGCTATTCATAGCTTCAACCTCACTGTTAGAAAGGCTGACATTCCAAAGATGTCTACACATCTACTGATCCAGGATCATGGGAGCTGTGTATTAAGCTACAGTGGCTAGAGACGTGACATCCATACCAGGTAACATCACAGGTACAGTTACGTGGGGTGGGGAGTTTACATAGCGGTCTAGCTGATGACAAGGCTAGAGGCCAGTTGATAGCTGAGGCCTCACTTTGTAGCAGTAATACACATTCACATTACAGGATGAGAACACACAACTGCACACACACACACACACACACACACACACACACACACACACACACACACACACACACACACACAGATATTTGCAAACATGTATTCAGACACACAGTAACACGCCCACAATCATGGGGTCAACAACACTGTAACATACACACACACCTGATAGTGTTGAGGTGAGGACCCCTGCCTATGTGATAATCACCATTACAGTACTGTGCACCCACATGATGTGACACAGAGAATAAACATGTACAGGTAGTCAGTAATGCCTAAGATTGACGGCATCAACAGGGTAGTAGATTGCATCACCTGGAGGGGTTAGGGGTCTTATCTGTTCACTATGGTAACATACATCCTCACTCCATGGACCAAACAGCCATACATACATACACACACACACTGCAGAGTCCACAATTGAATGCACCTATGTCATGCACATACAGATAGCTCACATGTGTGTGATACACACCCCACCCCTGCCTATGTCTTGCTTTCTACACTGCAGTATGTACAGATCTCTACAACAGTGTACAGGAATGTGAGTAACAATTGGGATGTATTCCCCACCATACGTGGCATATATGGACACACAACCAAACACACATGGCAGTACTGTGAATCAAACACCTGCTATCTTATGCTACTTATGACAGACATGCAGCAGTATTGCCCGCATTACAATGTGTACTGATGCGACCTTTGGCAATTGTGCTGATATATGTACATGGGAGGTCTTAAGTGTTACAGGTGTTAAGTGATTTAAAGTCAGTGACACCCTGACCGCTGTGTAGGTTGTATGTCTTCCCTTCAATTAACAGAAACATAGCTTAGTGTTTGCACATGTTATGGTAGGACGGCTTGTGACACACCTGTGAGCTGTCTTCAGCAAACATCCATCTGCAAAGATGGCCCACCACTTAGTTATGTCCACACATCCGTCCATACCTGATGTATATCTTACCATACTGTCAGTATAGCACCATATACAGTTGGCAATGATGGGGCTGCATTGCAACTGCATGTTGTAGTAAGACACATGGCACCTGCAAACATCAGCTACTGCACATGCATGGTAGCTGAACGCACACCACTACATGTACATGTGTGTAGGTCCTACATTCCTGTCATTTAGCCATGTTTGTAGGCATTGCAATTGGTGGACATGTGTGATGACATACATGACACATAGACTGTTGTATGATATGATAGTTGTCATGGGTAACCAGTACAGAGGGAATGTTAACTCAGTCAACATTGATATCAAACCTTATGTACTGTTAGCATTCAACAGCCATGGACATACTTTCAATGTGCATGTGTGTAATTGCTATAGCCACCTGTTTGCACGAAGGACAGCAACAGCTATGCTATGTACATATGTGTTGTGTGTGTGTGTGTGTGTGTGTGTGTGTGTGTGTGTGTGTGTGTGTGTGTGTGTGTGTGGCATGTACATATCCATGACAGGTACATATATGTCATATCCAAACATGAGGGTGTTTACTGGTGTACAGCAACAGTCATCTGTTACTGCTGTATATGACCCAGGGTCCCTGTTATGTGTACAGCCGACCTGGTTATGAACAGTGGTATCATTGCATTGCATAACACATGATGTAACTGTGTCAGTACATGGGTAGTCTGCACAGTTGCTGTAGGGCTTGGTACAGTCGACTGATTATGGGTCACATGGTGTTGTACTAATATATGTTCTACCACATGTATGGATGTGTGTTGCTGGTCCAAGGACATGGTGATGTCTAAGGGCTACATCCAAGAATGCAGCTTTTGACACTGTGATCTGCACCTGACACATCTGTGATGCCTTTTGAGGGTGACCTTGTCAGTAAATGTGAGTGGACTTCATGTACGTGAGGACACCACCACCTGGAGTGGTCCGTAATGGTGTTATGGCCCACATGTCTGTATCCGAGGTATACGGTGGTAGTGCTATTATGCACAACTGAGCCTTCAGCCAGGTGTTCCTCACTGCACAGATGTCAGTATTCCCCATTGTTGGATCTACATTGGGCAGCTGTGATTATGAACGCTACACATCTAGCACTGTTTAGCATATACATACAATGCAGTTGTCCTCTAGGTGTCAGGGTGTTTAACTGGTCTCAGGACATTCGTCTATGAATGGCACTATATGGGTGAAGTAGCCACGACTGGCAGGACATCGCCACGGGTGGTATTAGTGTGCCAGGTTTAGATTGGTACAACTAAGGTGACGGACAGCAGCAGACATGGTGTAGAAGACCGGTGTCAGATATATGTAGTGCAGCGTTCATGCTAACAATGACAACTATCGACACCGGAGTCCATTACAATGTGTTGTTCACGTCTAACTGTAATAGCATGGCCACTGTGCCCTTCCATGTTTAGAATATGAGTGCATACAAAACAGCCCTTTGCTACTAAGTGTGTAACCATGCCCAGTATAACGTTGTGTAGATGGACACATAGTGCATTCCAAATGGCCGTGTGCTACTAAATGTGTGAGCATGCCCAGTGACACCTTGTGTCGGTTATGTGCCTCTATGTGTATGGGCATGGCATTGTAACCCTGTATAGCAATAGTGGTCGTCCAGTCAACAGATGGCCATACCCCACTTCAAGATGGATTCCTACATTGAACACACTGGTTCACAGGCATGTACATCGTAACCGCCAGCATCCATGTTGATGTCCGCATTCCTAGAAGGTCATATTGACAGTCTTGAAAGGTGTAGTGTCTGTGGCACAGCTCATATCTATGTAGTATTGTAATAGTGGTCCGTAGATAGGCAGTTGTCCTGATCATACCACTGGCGTGTATTTGTCTCTGTCTGCCTGGGGACAGGAATATGCTTTTAGACTGCTCACACTCCATACAATCCCTATTTCCATCTTTTCCATTGCTGATGATGTCACCCACCTAGAAGTATGCCTCTGGGAGTGCTGTGTCCCAGTAATCTCGGTAGCATGTTTTGTAACTGCGTAATGCTGTAGTGTGATAAGGTAGCTAGGTCTGTTTTCTAATCCCAGCCATGCCAACTGTGTGTGTGTGTGTGTCTCCACCTGCCTGGGACAGAAATATGCTTTTAGACTGCTCACACTCCATACAATCCCGATTACTGTCTTTTCCATTGCTGATGATGTCACCCACCTAGAAGTACTCCTCTGGGAGTGCTGTGTCCTAATAATCTCGGTCGCATGTTCTGTAACTGCATAATGCTGTAGTGTGATAAGGTAGTTAGGTCTGTATTCTAATCCCAGCCATGCCAACTGTGTGTGTCTCCATCTGCCTGGGGACAGAAATATGCTTTTAGACTACTCATACTCCATACAATTACTATCGTCGTCTTTTCCATTGCTGATGATGTCACCCACCTAGAAATACACCTCTGGGAGTGCTGTGTCCCAGTAATCTTGGTAGCACGTTCTGTAACTGCATAATGATGTAGTGTGATAAGGTAGTTATGTCTGTGTGCTAATCCCAGCCATGCCAAATGTGTGCGTGTGTCTCTGTCTGCCTGGGGACAAGCATATGCTTTTAGTCTGCTCACACTCCATACAATCCCTATCACTGTCTTTTCCATTGCTGATGATGTTACCCACCTAGAAGTACGCCTCTGGGAGTGCTGTATCCCAGTCATCTCAGTAGCGTGTTCTGTAACTGCGTAATGCTGTACTGTGATAAGGTAGTTAAGTCTGTGTTCTAATCCCAGCCATGCCAACTGTGTGTGTCTGTGCCTCCATCTGCCTGGGGACAAAAATATGCTTTTAGACTGCTCACACTCCATACAATTCCTATCACCGTCTTTTTCATTGCTGATGATGTCACTCACCTAGAAATACGTCTCTGAGAGTACTGTGTCCCAGTAATCTAGGTAGCATGTTCTGTAACTGCGTAATGCTGTAGTGTGATAGAATAGACAGGTAGGTGCTCTATTCCAAGGCATGACATGTGTGTGTGTTTGGCAGTCATATCCTATGTGTTGGTTTCTGTGAGTGGCTAGCTCCAGGATATGTTGAGGAGTGTGTTTTGTTGTTTTCCTATAGTGTCCATAAATGTCACAATCGGCCAAGAGACTGGGTTGGCAAGACATACACATACATTCGGAAATAGGTCTGGTGAGTAATATCAGCAGCCCTAATCTTACCCTTAATACAGTCTGAACCTGTGTGACACACAGAAACACACTTGCCTTGATAGCAACACCAGTACAAAATGAAGGAGGCGCATGTGGTTTCCTTTTCATTCTTGTCTAATGCTTTGGTGTCACGTGGTCGGCTGTTGTGATATATATTCTATATCTATGTATGTGTGTGTATATGTATATATATATATATATATATATATATATATATATATATATATATATATATATATATATGTGGACATTAGCAGACATAAATCTACATGATGGAATACATGTCCTATACTGTTGAATGCCTGTGCTGGATGATCTGTACATGATAACCTCAGATGTATGTATATCTGCCATGATTTAGTAGTAAAGCACATTGTCTGTGGTGTGCAGGGTCCCAGGTTCGAGCCGTGCAGAGACTGGTTGTTTTGTTGCTGGGAAGAACAAGGGACATTGAATACAGTGAAAGTAAGGTGCTTTTAACCAGTTGTGTGCAGATCTGCGCACAGTAAGCAGTGGTTATTTTTGTGGAGGCTCAGTATGGGTCATGTAACTATGCATTAGAAGACAACACTATGCAAACAAGGTGAAAAATAGTGAATCCCATTTATCCCCAGGGTGTGATGTAGATCCCAAGAGTGTATGTGTATAGATAGCCGGGTGCAGGACTCGAATATAGGTGAAAACATGGGGGGGGTTGTCAGGCATACTGTACGTACATTGGAGCCCTGTGTCTCGGGATTTCTCCTGCCTTAGTACGCCTAAGCTAAGGGTGTGTCTATACCTGCCTAGTGCAATTGGGAGGGACAACAGCAGTAGGAGAGTAGACAAGGTGAACAAGCTGGGCAAACAGGTGATAATTATCACAATCCACAGATTACAGCCCCAGCCCGGCCCAGAACACTACGATAAAGTGAGCAAGCACCATACCCACAGGTGTTTTCCACACTCTACACCACCGGTGTATACATGTGGGGAAATTTTACAAAACAATCCAACGAAATGAGAAGGGCTGCAGCAGGCAACATAGACCAACATGTGCAGGAGGCTGAGGGTGGTGAGGATGTGAATGCTGCCGAACAACCCTCAGTGAGGAGACAGAGAAGACTGTACAGACCCAGAGTAAACTACCAGGGGCTACATGAGCTGGAGATAGTGGCGTGCTATGGGGTGGACTGAGACCTCCTACAGCAGATTGTTGAGCTGTGTCAGCCACACCTGACACATCGAACAGGCTGTGGGAAACCCATCCCAGTGGATATCAAGTTATGTGTAGGCCTAGGTATACTAGCCACAAGTACCTCTCAAAGCACAACTGGGGATATCATGGAGATCTCTTAGGCATCTGCATTCAGAGTATTCCACCAGTTCCTGGATGCCATGTCACCACATGCCAGTGAGCACGTACATTTCCTCAACACACGTGAGGTGTTGACCAGCAATATGCATCTCTTCCACCAAATGGAGCCTGCACGCACGTATGCATCAAAGCACCACCCGGTGAGTGGGGTAGGCCTACATTAACCACAGGGGCATCCCCTCCATCAATTGCCAGGTCGTATGCGATGCCCAGGGCATTATACTGAATGTGTGTGCTGGCTGCCCTGGAAGCTATGACGATTCCGATATATGGCATCTGACGCAACTGTACCACACCTTTGCCAATATGGACATCCCCTACGGTCACCTAGTGGGGATGCTGGGTACCCACTGGAGCCGTGGCTGATGACACCCATCAGAAATGCACACACACCTGAACAACTATGTCATAATGAGGCACATGCACAGGCAAGACATATAATTGAGCATGTGTTTGGGATGCTCAGGTCACAGTTCCGGTGTCTGGACACATCCAGTGGAGCCTTGCAGTATTCACCAGCTACATGCACCCAAATTATTATGTTATGTGCTATGCTACACAATATGATCCTGTGGAAACAGCTGCAGCAGGAACAGCATGGGGCAGGGCCACACAGCCCCCCCACCAATGCCAAGGCCTGTACAGGCACAGAGTGACTCGGAGGAGGAACTACCTGAACTGGTCCCAGTAGGTGGAAGGAGGCGTGCCCAGTATGACCTGGCCTTGGCAAAGAGGCAATGCATAGCATATGCACTGACACAGTAGGTACCCAGGGAATGTCACCCTCTCTGACGCGCACAGACAGTAAAAGGGATGCCAAACATGACACTACCTGTGCTCAGCCATGTATAGGAAGTGCACTGTGTGCATCCGACATAGGCAGCCCTCCAGCACCATCCTCAGGTCTGGCACACCCTCAAGGTAAGTCAATCAACCTACCAATTGGCAGTTGTATTAGAATGTGTTGTTACCTGTAGCTATGGTATGGATGTGAGCATGCAAGGGAATTTGGTGGCCGAATGTTAAGGCAGCGGACAGAAGACTTCCATAGTAGCACATACCGGGGTCACCATAGTAGCCAGTAGTACACAGGGTGTCCTAACCCACTGCAGGTAATGGGCTGAGCATCATGTGTGTCCATACAGCCCACACAAGTCTCAATCAGCTGAACAGGTGTAGACCAACACAGACAAATGGTGTACAATGGCCTCTGAATATGCCCAATGGATGACCCTCCCCCCCAACAGACACACACTGACAGACTGCAGCAGGCCAGGCATTTGGATGTAGGTTGTGAAGTCTAGGACGTCTGAAACTAATATGTTGGTAATTAAAGCTAAGATCTGGAGTACACTGGTATGCCTCTAGCCAGCACAATAGGTAGGTCTACACACTGAAATGGAGTACCTGACATACCAATACAGTAGTAGCAAAAGTGTACAAGTGTCAGCTGTGCCCCCCTTCCAACATCCACATGTAACAGTCAGGTGTGCCCCCCCGGTGCTGTGTAGGAATGTGGAAACAGTCGGATGTCCTCCCACGCTGTGCAAAAATGTAGCAACAGTGAATGCCACATGACCGATGGATACCCTGCAGACACAGCATGCCACCTGTCAGTGTACAACGCAGAGGTCGGCACCACAGTACTGACTACCTGGACATGTAACACATGCGATCCAGTTGACCATATCGGGCATGCTCAAACACATGAAGGTATGACGGCAATGTCAGTTGACAACATGCGGAATGGTCATACTGGGCATGCTCACACACATAAACACAAGACGGCCAGGTCTGCAAACACCAGTGGTCCAGACATATCTGCCGGTACATTGCTATACTGTTGGATGACTGTGCTGTATGGTATATGTGTGGTACTGTCTATCGTCTGTATATTTGCCATGGTATATTGGTAATTCACATTAGCTGTGTGCACAGGATGCTGCTAACAACACTTGCAAAGGACGGTTACTTGTTTGCGGCCAGAACAAGGCCATTGGGTACGGAGTAAGTAAGGCACATTGCAGCAGTTGGGAGCAATTGTGCATGGGTTTGTGCAGTGTTAAGTACTGGTGACCTCTGGTTACAGCTTCTTACACTTGTTTAGACTCCACATTTCTTTAACAGTGCAATACTCGCATACTGGTAGCCAAACATGCTTACACCCGCTCGCTCCCTCACGTGCACATGCACCGACATTGGTGCCTGCATTTGTCACTCACGCTGGGTGTGCGCCATCCCTTGTGATGCCTATTACATCGGACTACATGACTACAGTATCGGGTATGGCTGACCATTAGGCGATGGCATGGCGTTCCACTGTACAGAATTGGCGGCCTGTCCAGTGAGTTAATCATATTATATGCATGTTCCTCATACAATCTGCTCCCATCTGGCTGATACATGGGAACTGATACTCTGCAATGCAGACAAGTAAATGTGTTTTGGGAACCACATCCGTCTGTCGGGTCATGCTACCGCATACCTATTGTAGGTTTTCCACCTTTTAAATTGGCCGAGGTGAAACTTTAGGATTAACACCTGTCCCACATTGCATGGGACAGTCCCTCCTTAGGCGTATGTGTCATGCAAAAATAATCTAGACATAGCAAATGTCCTGATTACAGGACAATATTATATTCTATGTTTCACTAATAGTTGCATGTAACAGTTATTGTATATATGACACTTCTATATGTTATGTGAAGTAGCATAAGCAACTTGACTGCTGTTAGACTAAGCTTTTATTTGTGCTAATAGGTATAGTTCTGTACTATGCACGGCTGTAGGTATGTTCTGACCTCGTACGTCTGACATTTCTATGGAGCAGGTCCCACTTTGGCCATTTGGAAAGGTGGCAGCCCCATAGGACCTATATGTAGAGATGTCAGATTTGGCAAGGCAACACATACCCACAGCCAGCAGAAAATAGACTACTTCACTGGTTTGCATAAGTAAAGGTTATTCTTGTAGCATTATAGTTGCTAATACTGTTTCCTATAACATCTAGGTGTTTCAGATACAACATAATCGTTTTATGCAACCACTACAGACAGTATATGGATTGTTTGCCCGAAATCACAGGCCATGTGCCATAATAACATTCGTTTTGCAGGACAAAACTGCCCAAAGGGGAGTGTCCCTCGCAAAGGCGAACAGGTGGTAACCCCAACCTATTATGCTATCATCTACCTAAGGTAGTCGGAGGAATATGCGCTTTCCGTCACTAGCAGACCTCACATATGAATGGGGGATAATGAACACTGTATCAGGGACACTGCATAACACTCTCAGGGACACCTTTAGATGATTGGTACTATTAACCTGACACATTGACAGTCCCAGGGCATATGTATTCATTCACATTTGTTGAGGTACATGCTGTTTATGACTCATACATGTTGCAATTAGTCATTACGTGTATTCCGCCACCTGTCCACCTAATATCACTAGTTCTGGAAGGGTTTAGTTAGGACTGTGTTAGATTCTGATTCGTAATCACGGACGTCCATGATAATCGGGTACAGGTCACTAATATAGTCCCTATGTGTTCCCCCAATGGTTTACGGGCTATCCAATAGATGTGCTCTTATAGTTTGGAAGGTATGGGTGTTTGCTATGCCCACATAGGAATATTAATTACTTCCACGGGGCAGGCCTAATACATCTCTGCCAACCAACACCTGCACACTTGCATAACCATGATTCCCCTAACTGACACCCCTCTACAGCACTCATGACTCATCCTTACTGTGAGCGCAGCTGGAATATGAACACACCCCTACACACTGCCCACTCTCCCTGTCTCAGGACACATGTCATACGTTTTGTCAACCCATGTGTTATCAGACTTGCACAACCTACTATTCCATGTACAGCTACATCCTGGTCGTGTCAATCATCATTAGTTCGCCTACAAGGCAAATTATCGGTGTCCCGCAAGGGACTCCTTGATCCATGTTTAAAGTGTAGACCTTGCAAATCTCTCCCAATGGTAGTTTCCTGCCGGTGGTCTGGAAAGCAGTGGTGTATTTACCTTTATTGCGTGTCTGTATGCCTCACTGGCCTAGCGGGGGAGGTGTGGGAGGAAGACGTTTATTTACTGGACCTCCCACTAACATATGCCCGGTCTGAACATATGTTACCCATAATTGCTGTAACGTAACCTAGTTATGTACATGT
>NC_056726.1:1151924299-1151974299 GCF_019279795.1 Protopterus annectens | reverse complement strand
AACCACTTAGGGACTAATTTCAACAGTAACAGGGACAAGGCAAGGACAATTCAGGGACAATCACGGACACTTTTACAATATTAGTACTATTAACTTGAAACGTGTTGACATATTCAGAGCATATGTATTAATACTTATTTTCTGAAGTTAAAAACGTCTATTACTCTTAATAATTGTCATTATTCATTCAGTGTCATTCAACACCTTTCCTCCAAAGGTCAATGGTTTTAGGGGGGATTAAGAGGCTGGCCAGTTACTGTGCGAATGCTCTGACCATTGGTAGGGTTGCCACATTTTCATATGGCCAGGATGGAATATATTCGGGACACACCAGATTTTTCAGGCCAGCACATGCCCTCAGTCAGTACAGGGTTTAGAACTTTACTTATTTTCCTAGATGAGAGCTTATTCTTGTAGCAGTTTAGTTGCTTATTCTGTTTCTTGTAAGATTTACGTATTTTACATACAGAAATAACTGTTTTAGGCAACTGTTACATGAAATATGGTACATAGTTATTTCCTACAATCACAGGACATTTGCCATTGTATCATTCTTGGTCAGGACACACCTACCCAAACAGGGACTGTCCCTCACAAAGTGGGACAGGAGGTACCTTGCTTACATCAATGCCTTAATCACACTATATCCAACTGCCACTATGTGAATGTGTAAAGTATATATTCTCGATAATTCATGTGGGGAGCCATGCATGACGGTCAGGTGTTTAGTCCTGGGTAGTAGGTTCTGCATGACCAGCTGGAGGCTGAGCAGTCTCGTGAACCACTACTGCACATACAACTTGTGTCCAGATGTCTACAGGACTGGACATTGTATCGTGATAACAAGTCTGATGTTTACACAGGATACTTATCCCATAAGGGATATCCAAAAACTGAACAAGACAATAACCTTCGATCTTTTTGGATTTATGAAAACATGATAGGGTTTTACATGCAGGGGATACATAGTTTGCAATCCTGACACTGCCTAGGGTGAGACTGCCTACTAGATATGAGTAGTGGTCACTATGTGCAGATATGGCTGCGCCAAGCTAGCAGCCCGAGTATGGCTGGATTTAGTGGACATTCAGGAATGGGGGGGTTGTGTGCTGTAGAGGGGATGATGGGTATTCAATTATGCATCCAGGTGTGTTGTAGTTGGATGGCTCAGTTCAGTCCAGACCATTATGTGTGTATGTGCCGGTGACGTTTCTGTACATGTGTATCGCACATTTTAATATTCATATGTTTGTGGGATTGTGTTCTACAGTATGGCCTGTCAGGTTGTATTGCGGATGTGTATGTTTGTTCTTTGTGTTTCTTTCTGATTCACCCACTGCTCCCTCATACACCTCCAGTTCACCTATTGTGCATCCAACACAGTCTCCCCTTTGAAATTATTACATTACCCATCCCCCCCACACCCATATTCCACACACTCCATCCATCCCTTCTCTGGTTGATGGCCCATGGCATGGTCAAGGGAACACATTGCATACACTACATATCTCTGGTACCTGTATGGTTGTGAGGACTACCCTAGCATTTTTCACCTTCCACATGCTGTACATCATACACATAGGTACACGCAAATACTTATCTTTCATGACATGGTAGATAGACCCGGGTAATACCCGTTCATCTTTAACCCATCCTGACAAGGACGCCTTGGACCGCAAATGGGCAGATTTTGGGCGAATGCTATGACCATTGGTAGGGTTGCCACCTTTTCATATGGCCAGGATGGGATATATTCAGGACACGCATCAGATTTTACAGGCCAACACATACCCACGGTCAGTACAATGGATAGTACTTTTGTTTTATGCCTAAATGTAAGCTTATTGTTGTAGCAGTTTAGCTGTTTCTTCTGTTTTGTTTACTTGCTTATTCTATTTCTTGTAACATGTAGGTATGTTACATATGGAAATAACTATTGTATGTGACTATTACATGAGATGTGGGACATAATTATGTCATACGGTCACAGGATATTTTACATTTATAATGGTTTTGGTATGGACACAACTGCCCAGAGGGGGACTCTCCCTCACAATGTGGGACAGGTGGTAACCCTGACTGCTGGGCTAGGCTTAGCTATTGGCGGTGCACTAACACGATGCATTTCACTTCCACTTGGTATAACTATCAACACTGCATTAGAATACGTGCACGGGGTTTTAAATGTCATTTGTTTAAGGGATGGGGACTCAATATTCAGCTACGTGCGTTTGTGTTTGCTTCTTATTTTTGTGTTCGCAAGACTGTCTTGCATGCTTTGCATATGTTTCAGTATCCACGGACACTGACAGGTGTGATTACTATTGGAGGCAGGCTGTAATATTCAGCATTTTAGGTTGCATGTAAACACCCGACATGTCCATGCCTCCGTGCGGCGCTTCGACACGCCTCAATCACTTGCGCACATTTCCTATGTATGTGGATGTGGCAGCAGTGCGCCTTCATTAATATGCATATGGCACTACTGCGCCATCTCTACGCCACACGGTCGGCGCAAGCCTAACGCCGTCCTTGCGCCGAGCTTCATGAATCCCAGGGATATATTAATGTATCTGAACATATTTACATGCAAATGTTTACATCAACACATATATGTGTCTACAACTATATGTCTACATATACACAGCATGTTACATAAGTGTACGCAGATATATATCTATGTAGGTATATACGGACATAGTTATATATATGTAAGCAGATATATATATATATATATATATATATATATATATATATATATATATATATAGGTATATATGGCTATACATCTGTAGATAACAATGACAGATTAACAAAAACACATATGTCCACATGCACATTAATGGGGTTGAGAGGCCCTACACACTATGCGTCTTGTACGAATAGGCATCCCCCCCACAGCCAAACACATCTGCCCTGCAATACGCTACCAACTGTTGCAGATCCCATAAGTAGGACCTGACATGACATGAGCACAAGTTATTAACAGTACTACATCCCACCTGTATGATGTCAGGCTGGTATTGGTAACATATCATGCAGTACAGTCTGCCTCCCATAGGAAATGTAAAATGTGGAAGCTATTAACATCCCCAGGATACAGATACACAGACACAGATATGCATATATATATATATATATATATATATATATATATATATATATATATATATATATATGATATACATGTGACTACACATACACATGCAGATATATGTAGAAGGTGCACACAACATGGTATAGCCACTATGCCTACAGTTAACATCTGAACAACTGGACACTGTATGGGCCACCCATACAAATGACAATCATTGCCTGCAACATATACCCACAGAGAGGTCATAGGAAAAGCATCAAAGACAGGTTTGCCAAAATGGAAAACCTTTAATTGTGTACTATTACAGTTCTATATGCCATGTCATATAGCTGTTCAGACACTGACAGCCATATAAACAGAGGAATACAACTGTGAAACAGTTATACTAATACAGTAGTCTGGAAAGATTCACAACCGTTGCTGTCCAGGCCAAGCCCATCAAATTGTACAATAGTGCAGACAGACTGGGCCACAGGATACCAAACAACCAACAGTATGAAATGCAGGTGTATAGTTCAGCAGCCTCTATCTACACTCTGTACTAAATCAGTAGGTGGTAAAGATGTCATGTGACCAAATGGGTTGTAACTGTTACATAACAAGGCATAACTGACCATCACAAGCACACTGACAAACAGAACAGTCTGTATGGCAGGAGGCAGTAAGCTTGCATTAACCCAATTTATGTAAGAAATGTAAATATAGGTGAAGTATACAGTACTATACATCCAGATACCTTAAGGCAGCACACCCCTGATATCCCCACAGTTTGTAACAGCCTAGGTAATTTATGGTGCTCCCCCCCGACTCAATAATACAGGGCCATATACCACTGTTACATACACTGGCCTCTGGAGTGCATAAGAGCACACATGTATTGTGTAGGCGATGCCCACATGTATATGGCCCCAGCCTCACTGTATGTGTAGGGAATACAACAGCAGTGGACTTCTGGCAGCAATGGCAGTGTGATATACTCACAGCCCACTCCAGAACAACCCCCAACAGCATGTCATATGTGCAAAGTTTGGTATGTAGGTGGAGGACAGAGGCTGGAACACAGGCACATATGTGGAAAACTGCTGCCATACACTAAGCAAGTTGCTGGTGTTACAGGATAGTCTGCAACATACCCTTAGTCAGGGAAGTGAGGTTAGAAACAGAAATGGATGTAGCCATGTACTGATAGCACTCAACACACACACTGCCAGTGAATTAGCTGACACAGGACCTGTGTGGTGGACAGACAAAACATGATAGGCATACCTCTGGCCAGCAAGAGGATAGGCCCACAGTTGTGAGCTATGCAGACAGACTGCATTCCAAGGTAAACTAGTATGTACACACACACCCTGTAACACCAGTAATATACAAAGCAAACACAGCTCTACTCACACTCTGTCTGCAGTTCCTGAACTTCCTACAAATATGTAGCTGCCCTGAGTGTGCCAGTTCTCCTGCAAGAGGTATTGCTACCTGCTGTCTGTAACACTGATGCTCACACACACAGGAAGGATGTTCATTTTAGTTCATAGTTCATAGTTCATAGGTTAGTACTAAGCTAACTGCTCTTGCGAGCCATTTTAAGCCTGGCCAATTATCCCTTGTGAGACTCAAACCCTGCACCTTGTGTTTGTGAGGCAAACACCTTAACTATTAGGCCACCCTCCCAACCCATCACACAGGGAATTTAAAGGGACCACGCCACATGATTTAGGGATTTAAAGTAGGTGGTTGTCATGACAGTGGTAATTGGAAGTACTACACATGTGTAAATATATATATATATATATATATATATATATATATGTATATATATATATATATAATATATATGGCTATCTGGATAATTATATGTACATATATTTCCACCATATGTACTGGACATGGAATGTAGCCCTACCCCAGCCTCTATAGTCCCAAAGTCGTAGTGTAAGGGGATGTCAGGTATGTATAGCAGGTATATTAGTAGACTATTGCTATTGTCACTGGGATTGTCTTCACGGACATGGTGTGTGTAGGAGGTCACATCTGCTTATAACATGTGTGCCATTGGCTACTGACAGACATCTGAAAGACATCATAATAAAGTACCACTGCTAGCACGTAATGCTCCTGTGGACTGCAGCAGAGATATTGGCCAATATATGTGGACATTCTGACACACTCTGTATAGCCCAGAGGTATACACATAACCCCTTAGCGCAAAACATGTGTACCATGCCTGAAAATATGGATGCAGACAGCCATGTAGATGGGTATAACACATAACGACTGGTATACATTTGCCACCATAGGTTATGCATTCACACATCCCCTGTCTGGCCTGACACATAATAACTACTGGTACAGGGGTGCCATGACCACATACTACCCACTAGATATTGACATACATTTGTAAAGCATCCAGCTGCTCTGTCTGACATACATGACTGTTTAGGGAGGCCCGGCAGCAGTACATCTGGCAAGTATCTGCACATGACATCTCACTGGGTGAGTACACTAAGCTGCTAGGCATGTAACAATGCATTGTGCAGACTACAGGCAGACTGGCTCAACACTGGCCTACATCTCCTATGACGGAATGCACATTGTAACTGCATATATAGCAGGCTCTAGAGGCATGCCACAACACAGGGTAAGATACACCTGTGTGAAATTGCATAGCCACAACCAATGTGAACACAGCCACACCCACATATTTTAAGCTAGCATAATATTACAGTATATGGACTATCTGTTCAACACCATCCTCATATGTGCTACTCACAGACTGACCCTACATATACTGGTTGCTACTCAGTTTGGTGTGATGGCTGTCTGTGGTATGGCACATGTGTGTGTATGGCCCTTCAAACACGTACACCAATATGGTACCATACAGTGGAGCAGCATGTAACATCAGATAGGACAGGAACTAGAACAATGACATGTACCACAGTCTGTACACAGGCTAAGGTACATCTTAACAATACACACACTGTTGACATTCACCATAAGTGCACAGACCTCAGTACTGTAGAAACATCCACAGAATGTCCAGGTTACATCATGAAATATAACCCCTACTGTACATAAGATGTGTAGCAGTCTGATATCTCACTGGTTTGTTATCAGATATGATGACACTAATTATGATGTCCAGCACTTCATGCATGACATATGTTCAAAGGTTGACAGAGTTGTGGCTGGAAGCACATACACAGGGCCAATATTGAGATGTTGCTGTGATAACCTCATACATTTACTGTTGTAACGGAGTTTGTTGCAACATATGTCCTATGACAGATATGAAGTCAGTAACTGTCACGGCTTTCACCATCTACAGACTGCAATCCTCACACTACCTTCTGCAGTCCACAGATAGATGCTCCGTGAGTAACACATGAAACAAAAGGCACAACCCACTACCCAGTCTGCAGATGACCCTGCAGATGGGAATTCTTCATAAACATGGAACTGACATGGCAGGTATTGAGACATGTAGGACAGCCATATCCACACACACACACACTGTTAAACCAACATTACTCCAAATGCAGTATAGCAGCACTTACAGTCTATAGTCAGGTCAGGCGCAACCCCCTCCTGTGTGTTGCCCTGTTTCCACAGTATATGTTGTTTTTGTTTGTCTTTTGACTTTTCCCAGTAAGGGGTCGCCACAGCGGAACTCCAGTCCGCTAATGATTGGCAGTAGATTTTTACGAAACGCCGAGGTGCCAGCTCGATGCCCAACCTTCAATGAAGGCACGCATGTCTTTCGAATGCTACCCAACCACGGGGAGGACATGCAGACTCCACACAGAAGGCACTCCCAAGCCCAGCCGAGAATCAAATGAGAGAACCTCTTGCTGTGATGTAACAACGCTACCGCTGTACCACTGCGGCATAGTTTTCCACAGTGTATGTTGTTAGAGGTAAATCCCCAATCCATCTAAGATGCTGTTTGCCAAACAACAGATCTAGTTCCTGCTCACAGTGAATGAAAAGGGCCAACACCAATATGATGTTCCTAGATATTGGAGTGTGTTTCCATGCAATTGGCTATGGGAATGTTACCACAGCTGTTCCACATGCAATCAGCTAGGGGAGGGCTGCAATTCATGCAGAGGGCATCAGCTGATCATGAGCATCACTTAAAATACACATGCTGCTGCCTAAGCAAAGCAGGTGTAGCTCTCCACATCTATCAGAGAGGGAGTGAGTGAAGCAGACAGAGACAAAGACAAGTCAGGGAGGGGTGGGATGTTTGTGTCAAACACCTACCAGCACAGGGTATAAAACCCTGACAACTATGTAGTGCTATCACAGTTCAATGCAGTTATTGGATGCGCCACATGGGTTGCCTGCTGTGGAGCCCTCAGAACATATATGTGATGGTGAGTGACATCTGCAACAGGGATAAAGTAGTTATTTGAAAGGTGATGTACACATGCCTGTCCGCATGAACAGGTGCTGGCATTAACACAGTCACACTCTCACAGGGATGCACACACATTGACACACTTGGCAGGGCCAGGATTACAACTCATCAGTAGTAGGATTGTCACAGCATATCACTGTGCAGGTATCACATGCACCACATGGGTCATACGGGGGTTGTATTGGCAAAAGGTATGGGGAGGTGTCTGACATCAGACAGCATGCTACAGTATGCCCATGGGGGTTGTAAGGAGTGTGGATGTGAACATACACACCATACAACACACACACAAACACACAGGGTACCAGCACTGACATGCATTGGTCCATGTCTGCATGAGTGTGTGGTGGTCAACTGTACCAGATGGCTGTACAAGGCTAGGCGATGGGTATACCTTGGCATCAGGCCACATGACATAGGTCTGCATTGTGGCTCAGGCTTGTAATGTCTGCATTTGCCCACACAGGTGGGTATTGTATCCCCCATCCAGTCACCTGGGTGACTATTGTGTGTGGCCAATGCTGTGCATCGCTTGCCATGGATGTGTTCAGTAGTTCATGACATGGACGGAGTCTGGGATGTGCAAACCTCCCACATGCATGTACAGTGACATGTGGAACTGTACCTGGGGTGTCTGGCCCATGTTGTGAACACAGACTATCATCAGATGTGCCAGTCTTGCCCACCTGTGGTGGGAATTGAGGATGGGCAGCAGGTTTACCCTGCACCTACATTGATAGCATGCTAATGGCATTCCTTGGTGTCAGTGCCATCTGCCAAAACAGGGCATGTTGTCAGGCATGGTATGTCCTTTGTGGGTCACATGTGATGGCACCACAGGTGTTGCAGGTGTCCATTGGGGAACATGGGGAAGGTGCACTGTCTGCATGTACATGCATATTGGACAGATGGACAGGGTGCCATGCTCTCTGTAGCCCACTGCTATCACCCCATAGTTACTATCAGTGGCCAATATGCAGTGTACTACCCACATATTGGCTGTTGCCTAGGGATGTGTGTGTATATGAAACATAGGTTAGGAGTGTGCTCTGGGTAATACTTGGGTTGCTAACTGCGATTGCCTGGCCTTGCTGTCACATGTATGACTATGGCTTTGCACCACAGTGTCTCAGCTATTTCGCATCTGTTATCCCTGTATGGTGGACATTGTGATATATATACTAGGGCCGCCATATAAGAAATATGCAAAACCTGCTCCACATTGGCTACAGGTGACACACACACACACACACACACACACACACACACACACACACACACACACACACACACACACACACACACCTGTCATGTCTGGGACTAGAACCCCTACCTAACTAATTTATTACACTACAACACTATGCATTTATAATACGCACCTACTGGAGTACTCCTTCCCCAAAGGTGTATTTCACAATGAATGACATCAGCAGGATTGCCAAAGTAGGTCATTTGAAATGTATTGTGTGTGACTAGCCTAAAATGCTTTGCTCCATACACAGACATTGTAACACACACAAGACATCCACAACCACCATGGGTGGGGATGGAACCCTAACACAGTTCTAAATCACACTACAGTAGTACACAGTTATGGCACACACTATGGAGATTACTGGGCTACAGCCTTCCCAGAGGTGTATTTTTAGGTGGATGACATCAGCAGCCTTGCCAAAGTTGAGTATTTGACTTGTAGGCAGTGTGAGTACCCTAAAAAGCATTGCTCTCTACATAGACAGAGTCAGATAGACACACACACACACACACACACACACACACACACACACACACACACACACACACACACACACACACACTTGCCATGTTGTGGATTAGAGCACCTACCTAACTACTTTATCACACTACAGCAGTACGCAGTTATAGGACATGCTACAGAGATTACTAGGCTGCAACCTTCCCAGAGGTGTATTTCTAGGTGGATGACATCAGCAGCCTTGCCAAAGTTGAGTATATAAATTGTAAGGAGTGTGAGTACCCTAAAAAGCATTGCTCGCTACACAGAGTCAGACACACACACACACACACACACACACACACACACACTCTTGCCATGTCTGTGATTAGAACACCTACCTAACTACTTTATCACACTACAACAGTACACAGTTACAGGATGTGCTATGAAGATTGCTACAACCTTCCCAGAGGTGCATTTCTAGGTGGATGACATCAGCAGCCTTGCCAAAGTTAAGTATATGAATTGTAGGGCGTGTGAGTACCCTAAAAAGCATTGCTCTCTACACAGATAGACAGACACACACTTGCCATGTCTGGGATTAGAACACCTACCTAACTACTTTTTCACACTACAGCAGGATGCGCTATGGAGATTACTGGGCTACAACTTTCCCAGATGTGTATTTCTAAGTGGATGACATCAGCAGCCTTGCCAAACCTAAGTATATGAATTGTAGGGAGTGTGAGTACCCTAAAAAGCATTGCGCTCTACACAGACAGACACACACACACACACATATACACTTGCCATGTCTTGGATTAAAACACCTAACTAACTACTTTGTCACACTACAGCAGTACGCATTTACAGGATGTGCTATGGAGATTACTGGGCTACAACTTTCCCAGAGGTATATTTCTAGGTGGGTGACATCAACAGCCTTGCCAAAGTTAAAGTGTGAGTACCCTAAAAAACATTGCTCACTACACAGTCAGACAGACATGCACACATACAGTTGCCAAGTCTGGGGTTAAAACTCCTACCTAACTAGCTTATCACACTATAGCAGTACGCAGTTATGGGATGTGCCACAGAGATTACTGGGCTACAACTCTCCCAAAGGTGTATTTCATGTTGGATGACCTCAGCAGGCTTGTCATACTAGGGCTATGGGGAGGGCAGTGTGTGTGCATCAGCCACAACCCATTCATCTAGAGGTTGACATGCCACATGTGGGCACACACATGGTCATATTTCACAGGTATGTGTATACAGCTGCTAGATGACTACTTCCTTGTACAGTCATGTTGCACAGCTGGCGCGTGCACCACATCATCTGTATTGCTGACAGATACTGGTGGCTAGTATCTGCAGTGAGTGACATCTGCACGTCATGTGTTTGGGGCCCTTTGGCTGTGTGCTGAGTGGGGCAGGCCTGGATGGCTCCTTGTCACAGTCACCCTCTTCCACACATCTATGTATGTCTACCTTTGGCTTATTATACTGTGTTGTCCTGACATATATGTCTGTATTCCTATCCACTGTGTGTGCAAGGTATGAGTGGTGCATATTGACAAGTGTCTGTACTAACAACTGCAACTGCCAGATATGTCTGGTTCACTGGTGTTTGCAGACATGGCCTTCATGTGTTTAAGTGTGTGATCATGCCCAGTATTGCCATCTGTATTGCATGTGTGGATCAAGTCCAGGTAGTTTGTACTGCAGTGCTGACCTTTGTGTTGTACACTGACAGTTAGCATGCTGTCTATGCAGGGTATCCATTGATCACTTGGCATTGATTGTTACTACATTTCTGCATAGCAGGGGGACACCTGACTGTTTCTATATTTCTACACAGGTTTGGGGGTGCCCACCTGCCTGTTACTATATTTCTATGTAGGATGGAGGCACACCTGTCTATTTCTACATTTCTACACAGGATTGGGGGGGCATACCTGACTATTACTATATGTGTACATAGAATAGGGGGCATACCAGACACTTGTACACATTTGCTAGGACTGTACTGGTATGTCGGGTACTGCATTTCAGTCTGTAGTCTTACCTATCATGCTGGCTAGAGGCATACCAGTGTACTGCATTATCTTAGGTTCATAGGATCATAGGTTCATACTAGGCTATCTGCCCTAGGGCATTTATAAGCCTAGCCAGAGTGTGTTTGGCTTTCGCCACCCATTTTAAATTAATTTTGCTATGCCCTTTTTCGAGGTTAGTATACTGTGCCTCTGTCTAACAGTGACACAGAAGTGATACCTGGGGTAAACCTTTGATCTCCCATCCACTCATCAAGATTCCTCTTGAAGAGAGTTAATGAGGGACTCTGCCTCACCTGGACTGGGATTTTATTCCAGAGTGAAGGGAGCCTCTGGGTTATGAATCTGTCCCTCCAGCATGTCCTATTTATTTCAGTGCTGAGGTTCAAGTCTCTCGAGCGCATAGCTCGATGGGATTTGGATTTTCTGAGGTGCAGCATGTCCATTAATTCCGAATTGGACATGGCTTTATACGTCAGGCACAGATCGCCTCTGAGCAGGCGGTATGCCACTGAGTAAAGCTGGAGTTTATTTAACTGGGCAGCATATGGCATCTGTTTGAGCCCTATGATCCTCTTGGTGAGGTACTTTTGGGATCTTTCCAGTTGCTGCAGGTGTCTGGTAAGGTACATTCTGAAAGGGGCGTTGTACTCAATTATGGGCCTGATGAGGGATGAGTAAAGAGGCATGATGACCTCCCTTGATCTAGATGTAAATCCCTTCATGATTAGGTGGGCGATATAAAATGTTTTTCTAACCACTTTGGCCACTTGGTTGTCAAATGAGAGATTGCTATCAACTTGGGTCCCCAGGTCCCTAATTACTTCGTTTGTCCTTAATGGATTACCACCTATGTGGTAATTTGTGGGCACTTTGTTTTTGCCAAAGGGGATGACTATACACTTTTTGGCATTTAGCTTGAGGCCATAGCTCTGGCACCAGTTGTCTGTTTCAATGAGGCCCTTTTGGAAGATGCTTGTGTTGGCTGGAGAGTCGATTATGGTGCCCAGTTTGCAGTCATCTGCAAACTTGGTCAGCCACAGTCCTTCCGTGTTGGCCTGTACCTCCGAGAAATATATACCTAACAAGAGAGGTCCCAGGACTGAGCCTTGTGGGACACCACTTGTAACTGGTTTGGAGTCTGACATGGCTCCAGCAATTCTAACCATGAGGGTTCTGTCCTTGAGCCAGTTTGCAACCCATCTAGTGACATAGGGGTTTATATTTAAGCTGGTGAGCTTATCTATAATGCCTGAGTGGGGTATTGTATCGAAGGCTTTGTGAGGTCCAGGTAGGCTGTGTGGACCACCTTCCCCTCGTCAATGGCCTTGGTGACTGTTTCAAAGAAATCAACCAGGTTTAAGAGGCAGGATCTGCCCTTAACAAAGCCAAACTGGGTAGGATCCAGTGTCTGTAGGTACCCAATATCTTTATTTATGAGGTCCATGATGATCCTTTCCATAGCTTTGCAGACCAAGCTAGTCAGGCTTATGGGGCGATAGTTTCAAGGATCCATTGAGGCACCACCTTTGTGGAGAGGGACCACTGTTGCTGTACGCCACTCTTTGGGTACATAGCCTGTAGTAAGGCTGAGATTGAACAGTAGTTTTATGCTTGGGTTTAGCTCTTCTTGGAGTTCATGTAGGACGCAGCCCGGGACACCGTCTGGTCCCATTGATGCTGTGTTTTTTGCTTTGGAGAGGGCAGCTCTTACCTGAGCATCTGAGATGTCAGGGGGGCAGCACTCTGCTGGGATAAATATTTGCCATTTTGGTGGGGGGGGGCAGAAGTTGCGCTGAACCTGTCAGCTAGGATGTTGGCAATGTCTGTGGGTATGGTGTATTTTTTGTCATTTTGGACTAACTCTAAGCATATCTGGGAATTCCCACCCAGGTTCCTAACATAACTAAAGAAAGCCTTGTGATTATCCTTAGTGTCCTGTGCAATTTTTCCTCTCAAAGCTGGCCTTAGACGATTTTATGAGTGCCCATAGTTTTTTCTAATACTGATCAGAGATGCCTTCCCTTTTTGGGATTTTGCTCTATCATGTAGTAGCTTCCTCCTTCTATTGTATAGTTTGTTTATGGCTGGGGTCCACCAGACAGGATGTCTGCCTTTGTAGGATTGGGTCTTGGTTTTATTTGGGATTGCATGATCCATGCATTCCTGAAGATGTTCATAGAATGCATTTATAAAGGATTTTGCAGTCTGGGCTATATTTTCCACAGGCTCAGGGGCTTTGAAGGATTCCACCTCGGTTTTAAGGAGTGTGAAATTTGCTTTAGAGAAGGTTTTCACTGTGGTTTTCAGGGCAGGGGGTGGAGTCGGGATGTGAATATCCAGTGAGATTAGTTTATGGTCTGATCTTACCAGTGAGGGATACACTTCTGGTCTGGAGCATAGAGTCCCCATGTTGGTGATGATCAGGTCCAGTATGTTTTCCCCTCTTGTGGAAGTGGTAACAAGTTGTTCCATAGCATTTGAGTTTATAAATTCTAGGAACCTTTGGGCTAGGGTGTTGGAGCTAGAGTAATGCTCACAGTCTATGCTTGGGTAGTTGAAGTCGACCAATATAATGGTGTTTGGAGAGACCTTCATATTTTCCAGTGTTCTCAGGAAGGCCGAGTGGGGTTCCTGGGTTTGGGAGGGTGGTCTGTAGCAGGCTATAAAATGGAAGACAGTTTTACCCACTGTTAGTTGCACATGGATAGTCTCTTGATGCTTCGTGCTGTGCCACCAACCTGGAGGTGTGGGTATCTTTGACAAATATTGATACTCCCCCTCCTTTTGTGGTACGGTCCAAGTTTTGGGGCCAAAGAGCATGGTATGAGGTATAACCTGGTAGTGCTGGGGTGCTCTCGGGAGCCTTGAACCAAGTTTCTGTTACTCCACAGATATCGATGTTTTCCATGCTAAGGAGAGTTTCGAGTGCGTGCATCTTGAGGTTTAGACTTCTGGCATTGAGTAGCATTACTCTTAGTTTCTTATCCCTTGTGATACCTATGGAGGTGGGTTTGTCTTTTGAGCCTTCCCTAAAAAAGGCACTATGAGGGTAGCAAGAGCCTTTGCCAATATCCGAAAGCCCAGGGGTGACAGGTGCAAGCCATCCCTAGCGAAGCATCGTGGCTTGTCGAGCATGTCATCCCAGGCTGACAGGCATTGGATCCCCTTTGAATGACACCAATACTTAAGCCAATTGTTGAAATTGATCATCTTGTCTTCATATTGTGGCATCATTCTTGGTGAGGTAAGATGCTACTCAAGGTCAGGGTCATACCGGCCTGGGCTACATGCTCAGAGAGCTCCTCTATGTCTCTTTTCATGTAGTCCAGGGAGGTATGTCTCAGGTCATTCACACCAGCATGGACAATGACTGAGTCATATTTGTACTTGCCTTGGAGTGACCTGAGTGCTTGTGTTATGTGGCGGATCCTAGCGCCTGACAGGCAGCTCACCGTGACCTTCTCTTTGTTCAGCCTGGTGAGTGGGACATCAGTGTGCCTGATGATAGAGTCACCTATTACAATTGTATCAGGTGTGTTGTTTAGCTTTAAGGGCTGTGACTGTTCGGCACACTGGCTTTGTGAGCTATGTGTTGCACGTGTTTTGTTTTGGGGTAGTGGTTGCTTGGGTGTCTGCTTTGGAGGTCTCTGCTGCTTAGGCTGATTTTTATTTAGAGCCTCCGAGTATGTTTTTGTGTGTTTATGTGTTTGGTTTGCTGTCGTGATAGGTCTATGTGAGACTGGAATTGTAGTGGGTGTGGTTTCCTTCTCCTCCTGACTGGTTTCACCAGTACTGAGTTGAGAGAGCTTAGCCTCCAGTATGGCTATATGGTTGCATCTCTCACATGTGTTGGAATTTGTTGGGAGGAGGAGTGGGTTGTCTGTGTACATGAGGCAGTTGTAACATTGCCTCAAGATTCCCAGATTCACCAGCTGGACCGGAGAGGAGATTGACAACTGACCTTTGGACATGCTAGAATAGTATTGGGATTTCCTTTATAACTGAAAAAAAAGGGCTAATGGGGAACGAGGTACTCAAGGGGAGTTTGTGAGGGTGTAGTGCTTTTAATATTTTAGTGCTGACTTATATAATTGCTTTAGTGAGCAAGTGCCAGGTAACTTAAATGCATCTTAACTTTTAATTACCTACATATTAGTTTCTGACTTTCTAGCCTTCACAGCTGACATTCCACTTCCTGTCCTGCTGTAGTCTGTCTGTGTAGGCCTGGGGGGGGGTTACCTATAGCCCTCATTCAGAGGCCATAGCACAGCGTTTGTTTGTGTTTGTCTACACCTGTCCTACTGGCTGTGTCTGTTGTTGGTATGTGACCCCCCCCCACCGACTGGTATGTGTGAGTCACTTACCTTGTGGGTGTCCCAGCATTGAGGGTGGTGTTGCAGGGCTGCCTAAGTTGGATGCACATAATCCACTCCCTACACATGGTTAGGCACAGATAGTGTAATGTTTGGCATCCCTTTTACTGTATGTGAGAGTCAGAGAGAGGTGTTATTCCCTGGGTCCCTCCCGTGTCAGTGTATGTGCTATGCATTGCCTCTTTGCCAAGGCCAGGGCATACTGGGCATGCCTTCTTCTGCCTACTGGGGCAGGCTCAGGTTGTTCCTCCTCCAAGTCACTCTGTGCCTGTGCAGGCCTTGGTAATGGTGGGGGGCTGTGTGGCCCTGCCCCATGTTGTATTCCTGCTGCAGCTGTTTCCGCAGGATCATATTGTGTAGCATGGCACATACAAGGACAATTTGGGTACATATAGCTGGTGAGTACTGCAAGGCTCCACCAGATGTGTCCCGCTAGCGGAACTGTGACTTGACCATCCCAAACACATGCTCTATTATTATGCTAATGCATAGTTACATGTCTCACACTGAGCAACCACTACTCACTGGCCAGGTTGTCTTCTGCTTGCCACACTGATTTTAGTTAGAATGCTTAATTTAGGTTCATTTTGTTATTTCCCCTCTCGATCCCATTTGTGCTCCGCTGCCCTATGCTTAAACAGCCGAGATCGGCTAAAAAAAAAAAAAAAGTTGATTTTTTAATTTTTTGTATTGTTTGCAGTGTCAGTGGCCTTATACTTGGCCATTGACATGCTTACTATATGATATGCAGCCTTTATTTGGAGCTGTCATAGCTCCATTTTGGATTTTGCAGAAATGTACTCGGTTACTAACAGAGTACATTTCTGCTGATTGCACTAGTCCTGCACGGACGGTCGTAAGCTTCCTAGATCGCAAGATCACCTCAATTGCATGGATTTCTCCTGCAAATGGGGTGATTTGAACAAGGGCTTTGTCCATACAGGATTAGTGCAGGAACTCTCATGCACACCCCTGCAGGCTGTTCCTGGATTGCACGGCAGACATATTGCCTGCTTGAGCTCCTGCACCGATCTTGCACTCTGTGCAAGCTTTTGAGAATCTGCTATCACATATACAGATAAATATATGAAAATTCACGTAAAACCAATCTTATTAAAACATCAACACCACTCCTTTTTCCAAGCCAAAATCTATTTTTCAAGGTTTCCTGCAAACTTCATACTTTATTACACAATAACTCATTCATCCTTAAATTTCTATTATTCCAGTTTCCTTCCAAGTAATAATAAACATAACTCTTCTCAATATTGTGTTAATTTTTCCCAAATTCCTCCCTTACCGAAGATACAATATCATATTCATATTTTATTTTTCTAAACACCTTCTCTACACACAAATCCTCATAGTTTTTAACTCACTCAAACTCAAAAAAAAAAAAAAAAATATATATATATATATATATATATATATATATATATATATATATATATATATATATATATATATATATATATATATATATATTATATATATATATATATATATATATATATATATATATATATATATATATATATTCCCAAAACTGATTTTGAACTATATATCTATATTATCTTCCCAAAACTGATTCTGAACTCCCTACTTCCCTTATTGGGAATTTGTTTTTATCTGGATTGTACACCTGAGAATGGTAAGTGCTCAAATCCAGCTATGACTAGGTGAAGGTGAGTGAGTATATTGAAAGGAAGGACTGTCATATCTGACTGATCTGGCATGTTTATACTTCCACTTGGGAGAAACATTTACACAGGGAGAGTGCTCCCTGAAAATATCCGTCACGTTTTAGCTAAATCATCTGCTTTGCAAAAGAATGGTGAGGTCATCCCTTCAAATATGTTCTGCCTCACACTTATAGTAAGAGTTCTTTGTAGCATGATTGGCTAATATATGGTTCTCATTTAGATTGCATACTTAGATAGGTAGGTGTTCAAAACCAGCAATGACTAAGTAATGTGACTGTAGTGTTAGATAGGACTGGCGTTTCTAAATGATCTGCTGTGTGTACTTCCACACAGGGAAACATTTACACAGGGAGCGTGGTCGCCCAAAAACTTCAGTACCTTTTAGTTCAATCACCTACTTTGTAACACAGTAGTGAGTTTCATTACTTTAAAAATGGTTTGCTTCACCTTTGTATTAAAACTGTTTCTGTGGCATTGGTAGTTGCTACCATCCTTTCTGTCTTGTGGAGTTAGATAGTCAGGTATTCAAGTCTGGCAATGACTAGGTTGTGTGCCTACAGTGCAAGGTAAATTTGGCTTATCTGACAGAACTTGTGTGTGTACTTCTCCTCCGTGTAAATATTTACATAGGATGAAGTCTCCCACAACACGTTTATTCATTTTTAAGGCAAATATTTGCCTTGTCATGCAATGGTGAAGTCATATTCTCAAATACATTCATTTTGAACCTGTGGCAAGACATCCTATAGTGTGAGTGCATAATACACAGTTCTCTAAAGTGTGGACTTAGATGGGCAGTGGTTTGAATCCAACAATTACTAACTAGTTTGTGTTTGTGTAACTCTAGAGAAAGGTAGCTGTGCTTTATTCGGCAGACCTTGCATATACATTTCCCCTCAGTGAAAATATTTACACAAGGAATGGTCTCCTACAACATTTTTAAGCCAAACATTTTGCCTTGCCATGCAATAATGCATTTATACTTTTGAATATGTTCATTCTCACAGCTCTGGTAAGACTTCTCCAGTGGCATGAGCAACTACTGCACAGTTCTGTAGAGTGTGGCCTTGGACGACCATGTGCTTAAATCTGGCAATGTATAAGTAATGCATATGTGTTCAATAAGAGTGACAGACAGGAGTGCTTTAAGGTATGGATACTGTTATGGTTTACTCACACTTGTGAAAATACAGACATGGCTAAAGAATTATTATCCATGCAAACCACATCTGCTTTACCCTCCAGATGCACACACACACACACACACACACACACACACACACACACACACACACACACACACACACACTTATATATCTATAACTAACAGACGTAGGAGGAAAAACACAGAGGCAAACCCCATATTTGAGCTCTTTCATTCTTTAATGTAACAAAAACTTCTTCAGAAAAAAAATGACATTTTTTTTGTAAACATTTTTTTTGTTGAAAAGTTCTTGTTACATTAAAGAATGAAAGCACTAAAATACCAGTTTTGCCTCTGTGTTTTTCCTCCTAGCTTTGGAAGTGTTTTAGTTGTAAGTTTTTAATTTCTTTCTGTTTTATTTTTATTGTTTTTTATAGTACTTATATATCTGCATCTATATCTATCAATATCTTTATATATATATATATATATATATATATATATATATATATATATATATATATATATGTGTGTGTGTGTGTGTGTGTGTGTATATATATATATATATATATATATATATATATATATATATATATATATATATATATAGATATATATATATTTTTTTTAGATGATATATGACAATGACCATCAAAACAATGCTTAAGTCAGACCTTCAAGTCTATGATTTTGCAACCTACAATTTACTATCTCCTGTGTCAGAAACAGATGATTCATTGCTTTTTAGAGTGTGGACATAGGGAGCTGTTCAAATCCAGCTTTTCTCACCTAGCTGTGCTTTTACAGCAGATGATCTAGATTGTGTACTAGTAGGTTTATCAATATCTGTGACGTGGTTAAATCAGCTTAGGATGAACAGTTACATTTCTATATCATAGTGATAAGTCAAAGATATTTAATGAGTCATATGACTTCAAACACACCACTGACATTATCCATTCACGTGTGTGCTTTCTAACAACTGTAATACTGGTCTCTTCTGTGGCATTAATGGTTAATATGCAGTTCTCTAGATTGTGGACTTAGACAAGGATTTGAATCTGGTAATGTAATTGTGAAATATAATAGCGACAGACAGGACTGGCTTTCCTAGCAGATGCTGATATGCAACCACAGACTGCTTTGAACATTAACAGGCTAATAGATTTTGAGACACAGAATACATTTTAGGGGATGCATAACCATTGCAAACTGTTGATGTGATCCTTTGATTGTGTGCTTCATGATACATTTAATGCAGATGTTCTTTGTGTTTCACTGTTGCAGTCATCACCTGTGGGTTATCCCTGCTGTGGTAGCCCTCGGCCGGCCTGAATACCAGAGTCAATGTTTTTCTGCGTCGGCTGCTGTGGCTTGCTGCCTGATGTCAGGTCATCAGTGCTATAAAGCAAGGCAGCTGATGCCATTACATCAGTCTTTCTTGCTGTGGAGCCCATAGCAGAAGCAGATTGCAAGTGTTCCGGTCGGTCGCTACCAGAGTTTGAATTACAGCTGAAAACGTCTAAAGCTAAGTACCCCATTGGGGATCCTTTTTTCTTGCACTATCTGATGTCCGAAAAAGTTAACAATTGCCTCACCTGTGGAAAGCAAATACCACACCAAGACTTCCATTCATACTGTGTCACTTGTTTAGGCCCAAACCACAATGTTCCCATTGCCGGTTCTGTGCCCTCTTTAACATGAGAACCATTCATCGTACAGCTCTTATTCTAGCCAGGTATTTTCGTCTTCCATCTTTGCATTCCGAAATGGCATCCATCAGCCAACAATCCATAGATATTCTGAAAAAACATAAGGATAAAGATAGTGACAGACCACACAAGGCTAAGCCTTCCGACGACTCTACTGCTAAGCAGGTCATCAGTTCTCCAGAATTCAGTGAAGTGCCTTTGCAACCCCTGATGCCTGATTCAATACCTTCGCAGGCCTCTACTGAGACCCTTTCAGAGTCTGGTATGCCACAGAAATCTTCTTCATCTTCTAAGCCTTTGGTTTTCTCTGCCTTGGTTGGGTCCAGAGCCGTGACGCAAGCACCAGCTTCTGAGGAGGTTTTTCGCACTACCGAATCTAGACAAAAAAAGATGTCTTCTCTTCCGACTACCATATCTCTCAGACCAATAGATACTCTTGGGCCTATAGGCAAGGCCACTCCTAGGAAAATGACCTCTAGCCACCATTTTACTTCTGCTCCACCACCCCAAGCTCAAATGCTTAAAATGGCAGAGGATCTTATCACCCTTATCAGGGGTAGTCAGGCAACACCTTCTAAAAGGAAAATGAACCTTTCTCCTGAAATATTGACAGAACAAGATTCTGAGGAGTCTAATTATTCAGATTTTGAAGAAGAACAACAACCTGTGACTGCTTATGAGGGTTCAGATGCAGAGGAATCCATTCCTTCTGCCGCCCCACCAGAAGATCTTTCCTTTGGGGAAACGCTTCACACCCTCAGGGAACATTTTCACTGGGTATCCCAGGACTTCCCTCAGTCTAAGTAAAGACTAAGAGAGTTTCTAGACCTGCCCCAGCACAGACCCTTGGCCGTTCCCTCCAATCTTAGAGGTGGTTGATGATGTCTTCCATGAATCCAGCTTAACTCTTGATGCCCTCCCACCTGCTCCCGGAAAACCTGACAGGTATTACAGAGTGCCGGATTCTCACAAATACCTGTACAGAAATCCTGCTGCAGACCCAGAGGTCATTACACAGGGACCAAAAGGAGCTAAGGCTAGTTCTGCAAAGAATATTATTCCTTCTGACAAGGACTCCAGATCTCTGGACAGATGGGGTAAAAAAGTATACACCTCTGCAACCTTAGCTATCAGAGCACTCAACTGTCAGTTCCACATGTTACAGTATCAACAACACACTTTGGAACAATTAAAACAAAAGATTTCAGCCTTTCCTGGCTGTTCCAGTTTGAAAGAGTAAGCAGATTTACTGCACGCTGCTTGTCAAATGGCTAAACACTCATTACACTGTGGATTTGATGCCCTAGAAGCCTCAAGCAAGACAGCAGTGTCATGATCTGTCATTAGGAGACATGCATGGTTGAAAGAACAACCTCTCCCTGATCATGTCAAATCTAAATTACTTGCTGCACCCTTGGATAAGGACAGCTTGTTTGGAGTAAAAGCAGAAGAGGTGCTTAAAAAGATGGAAGACAAAGCAAAATCTATAAAAATAGTAATAGATTTCCTTCAGATACAACATCCTAGGTTCAGAAGGAATTTTCCCTCAAAACACTGGTCCTTTCCTGCATCTAGCAGACAGGGGCAAGGTAAACTCAGCAGGGACTGACCACCCAGATTCCTATCCCAGGGATAGCAGAGAACCGAACAGTGGACCACTTCTGCTCAAAAGGCAGGGCGTTCTAAGCCATCCCTCTATGGCAAAAACTCTCAATGACTCCATCTTCCCCTCTGCCCTCTTTTCACTCACCAAAAACTAGGAGGAAGGCTCTCCCTTTGCAAAGAAAATTGGCTTTCTGTAACAAACAACCAATGGGTCTTAAAGATTATTTTTCAGGGATACAAATGATCTTTTAATGAACTCCCAATTCCAAAAGGGTACCAAGTCTTACCTCCAAATCAGTGGGCAGAGGCATTGAAACAAGTCCAAACTCTCATATCCCAAGGGGCAGTAGAACCTGTCCCCTCAGATCAAACAGGCAAAGGCTTTTATTTCAAACTTGCCACCCCATTCTGAATCTATCCATTCTGAACACCTTCCTGGTGGTCCCCAAATTCAAAATGCTAACTTTGCAGCAGCTGCTACCTGTGCAGACAAAAAATGCCTGGTTAGTTACCCTAGATCTAAAAGATGCCTACCTCGACATCCCCATAAGAGAATAATGCAGGAAATTCCTTCACTTCAGAGCAAGCTCACAACACATTCGGTTCTTTGCATTACCCTTTGGCTTATCTACTGCTCCCAGTGTATTCAGCAAATGCTTAACCCTGGCCATAGCCTTTTGCATTCAGAAAAAATATATACAAATTTACCTTTCTCTGGAAGAAGGCCTCATTCAGGCAGATTGCAAAAAAAAGCTCCTCAAGGACCTCCTTGTTGTTAAAACCCTCCTAACCTCCTTAGGGTGCACCATCAATGAGAAGAAATCAAGGCAAACACCCTCCAGGAAGATCATTTTCTTGGGAGCACTGCTCGACACAGCATCCCAAATGGCCTTCCTATTGCCAGAAAAGCAGAGCTTCCTGCCTCTCTATTTTATCCAGCAGGCTTCCAGAAGTCATCTCATTGTGAGGAAGTTCCTGTAAGGCTTGGGGTACATGGCATCTTGCATCCTTCTAATTTTTCTGGCTAGGCTTCACATGAGAAAACTTCAGTGGTACCTAAAGAACCTTTGTTGTCAGCACTCTCAACCTATAGAGATCTCTCTCCCTCTGATCCCCTGTATAAGGGCTGAGTTTCTCTGGTGGGCAGGAGCCTGTGCCCAGAACATTACTACCGATGCTTCAGACATAGCTTGGGGTGCTCACCTAGAAAACTGGTGCACCCTAGGTCTTAGGGATGCCCAGCACCTTCCCTTACACATCAACCAGAAGGAAATGATGGCAGTACAAAAGACTCTGACATCCTTCAAACCCCATCTCAAGCCAGGGGTTCTTCTTATCAAAACAGACAACACCACAATAATGTGGTACATCAACAAACAGGGAGGGACCCAATCTTACTCTCTGTGTAGGCTAGCCATGAACCTCTGGCTGACAGCCTTTTCCATGGGACTACACCTGATAGCCCAAAACCTACCAGGGATGAACAACATCCTCACAGACCACTTAAGCAGAAACTTACTGGACCCCATGAATGGCAGCTCCACAGAAAAATCTTTTTACAAATCATTCAGGCGTGGGGGACTCTGGAAGTGGATCTCTTTGCTTTGCATCTCAACCATCAGCCAAAAAAAAGAATCTGTACCAGGGAGTATCGCCACCTAGCGTGGAAGGTGGATGCATTGACCTTTACCCAGAATATCCTCTTTGTGCACTCATTTCCTTCTTTGCCTCTTATTCCCAAGGTACTGATCAAAATAAGGGAGGAGAGACCAAAGGCCATCCTCATTGCTCCAGATTGGCCCAGACAACATTGATACCCCTTGTGATGGCCGTGCCCTGGCCCAGCAATCAAGAAGCCTCAATCCTCACCACTAACACCAGGGAGGGCATCTCATATAAGAGGAAAGGATAACAAATATACACACAGCTAATTACAATTTCCCTTAAGTGCACACAGAGATCACAGTCAGTCTGGTGCTGGTGGCTCCCTTGCTTCCCAGGTCTCCAATATGACTCCCCAGTGGCACAGCTATAGGGCCCATCTCTCAGCCTAGCTGGAAAGCTAACCTCCAGTACTCTCTCTGTCCCACCAGTGCTTCATGTTCCAGCCCAGGCAGCTGACACACACACACTTTGAGATAAGTATTTATACAACTTCACAGACACTCCTGGGAAAGGCTGACACAGATTCTCCAGATGAGCTACTTTACCCAAACTATATGGTAGTAATCACTGCCACCACCAGTTAATACTTAAAAGCTACCCAAAGGCCCTTAAAAGGATGTCCAATTATTACTGTGCAATATTATTATCCAATTGGCAAATGTGACTAAGCAATCAAGGCTTATTGGAAGGGCTTATTACAGGATCACTTATAAGCATGCAATGTACTCTAGAGCTTAATTATCTCTACATAAACCAGCCACAGTTAAGAGGTTTTAAAAATATATAACAATACATACTAAAAACACAAAACAATACTACTACACAACAGTGCTATCCAAGAGTTCAGAGATCACACAGAAACTAAAAACAATACAGTAGGAAAGTTCTGATATAACAGAAAAACACAAGTCTAATCTTTATAGTCCTAGCTATTTCTACAAGAAAACATACTTCTAAAACAACTTACTTACATAGAGCAAGGTAGTGCTGAGTTAGATATCAAGATCAAAATGCTTACAGTCTCTCTCTGAACAATAGTTTTTAAACTCACTAACAAACATCTCTGCTGGCCCTCCCAGATTACATAATTTTGACACTTAGGTTTTCCCAGTATACACATTACATCATTTTGACATTTAGTCTGGAGTTCCCAGGCCAACAGGCTACATTATTTAGCAAGCTAACACCTGGTCAGGAAACTACAATAAAAGACATTTCACATGTACATCCTAGTAAATATTCCTTAAGTTAAAACAATAGAAAGAATGTGTTCAGCTAGCCTTTTCAGCACTACTATTTAGATCAAAGGATATACAAGACATCATTTTAACTTCAAAGAACATTTGAAATGCTTGGCTTAGTTTTCCTTACAGCAGATGGCAATGTTGCTACAATCTTGAAGTTCACATTTTACAGTGTTTTCTTTCATTTAAGAAACAAGCATGTATTTTGCTTTTATATTTACAAATGATAGAATTATGTATCAAATTCTATTTGACTAGGCTGGCACCCTTCACCCATCTTCCCCAATCTTCACATCTCTCACTCCCAGAGAACTCAAGCTAGTTTTTCAAGTGATCCTTGATAAACACCACTTGAGATGGTTAAGTTAATCTTATTGCACCTCACCCCATTCCCTGTCTTGAGAGCCCATCTGCTTTTGCAGTGCTAATCTCACTGTGGTGCTTCAATGACATATCATATGCTTGCAACCCCAGACTCCATCTTAGTAACTTGGCATTTTGCAGGCTGGCTCTGTTTAACCATATTATCGGGTTGTGATCTGTCATTACATTGAATTTTCTTCCATACAGATAAGGCTGAAGTTTCTACAGTGCCCACACTATGGCTAGACATTCCTTTTCTACAGCTGCATCGCATTCCTCCCTGGGTTGGAGCCCATGACTGAGATAAACCACTGGGTGCTCTTCTCCCTCTGAAGAAATCTGGTTAAGTACAGCCCCCACCCCATGGTTCGAAGCATCCACTTGCACAACAAATTATTTGCTACAATCTGGACTAGCTAACACAGGGTGTCCTCACAAAGCTTCTTTAAGCTTCTGGAATGGCTGGTCACATGCTGGGGTCCACACTACTTTATCTGGCCTGTGCTTCCCTGTCAGATCTGTGAGGGGAACAGCTATGGTACTATAACTAGGGACAAACTTTCTGTAGTACCCTGCTGTCTGTAAGAATGCCCGCACCTGCTTTTAGTAACAAGTGCAGGCCATGCCTGAATGGCATCCACTTTGGCAGTTTCTGGCCTTATCTTACCACTCCCCACCCTATGTCCTAGGTAGGAGACTTCTGACATACCCACCTGACATTTGCTCAGCTTAATGGTCAACCCTGCCCTCTGTAGTCTGCCCAGCACCTCCCTGACATGTTGAAGGTGCTCTGGTCAGGAATGGCTGTAGAAGGCAATATCATCTAGGTAAGCAATGGCAAACCTTCCTGCTCCTGCTAGGATATTATCCACCAGCCTCTGGAAAGTCGCTGGAGCATTCTTCATCCCAAAAGGCATCATTGTGAACTCATACAAGCCAAAAGGAGTCACAAAGGCTGACTTCTCTCTACGACTGGGAGTCATGGCACCTGCCAGTAACCCTTGGTAAGATGAATAGTTGTAAGATACTTAGCCCCACCCAGCTGTTCTCGGGCCTCATCTGTACTAAGCATGGAGTAAGCATCCGACTCTGTGTGACTATTTAATTTCCTGTAGTCCACACAGAACCTGGTGCTGCCATCCATCTTTGGCACCAGCACCACTAGAGAGGCCCAGGGACTGTTGGACACTTGAATCAACTCTAGTTCCAACATCTCCTGTACCTCTTCCATCAGAATCTGTCTGACACTCTCAGGCACCATATAAGCAGTCTGCCTAATAGGCGTTTGGGGTCTTGTATCCACATGGTGCTGCACCAGGTGAGTGCACCCTGGTTTCCCAGTGAACATATCCCCAAATTCCTGCAACACTGCTCAGATTTCTTGAACCTGGGTAGGAGATAGTTGCTGGGACATTGCTGCTTCTTCTACCGAGGTGTCAGCCCGAGCCTCACTGAGGAGATCAGTCCACAGATCTCCCTCGAACTCCTCCTGCAATACACTGCAAATGCTCAGCACAATGGCCTCCCTATCATGGTAAGGTTTCATCATGTTAACATGGTACAATGTGTGCCCGTGAGTTCTGCCTAGCAGTTCCATCATGTAGTTAACATCACTTACCTTTCTTACCACCTTGTAGGGTCCCTCCCAAGCTGCTTGCAGCTTGTTGTGTCTGACAGGAATGAGAACCATTACCTGATGCCCTATAGCATATTATCTAGCTCAAGCATTCCTGTCATACCACACCTTTTTCTGTTGTTGGGCTTCTGCAGGTTCTCCTGGGCCAAGCCCATGAGTTCCCTGAGCCTTGTCCTGAGGTTTAGGACATATGCCACAACAGACTCCTTGTGAGACTCACACTCACCTTCCCACTCATCTCAAATTAAATCTAGAGGTGCCCTCACCCTATGCCCATACAGAAACTCAAAGGGTGAAAACCTGTGGGTTCCTGGGGAACCTCTCAGTAAGCAAACAACAGATGGAGCAAATATTTGTCCCACTCCCTCTTAAACTGATCTGCAAATGCCCATAGCATGGACTTTATTGTAGAGTCCTCTCAACCAGACCATTAGTCTGGGAATGGTAGGGGGTAGTCTTCATGTGCTTAACCCCACATGACTTCCACAGACAACCAGCAGGTCTGACATGAAATTGGCACCTTGGTCAGTCAGTATTTCTTTTGGGAAAACTACCATGCTGAAAATCCCTAACAAAGCATTTGCCACCTTCTCTGCCTCAATGGAGGACAAAGCCACTGACTCAGGGTATTGTGTAGCATAATCTACAACCACTAGAATATACTTCTTCCCTGTGGAACTTGGGGTACTCAGAGGCCCCAAAATATCCATAGCTACCTTCTGAAATGGCTCCTCAATCACAGGCGAAAGCATCAAATGTGCTCTCACCTTGTCTCCTGCCTTGTCTACCTTTTGGCACTGCTCACAGGTCCTGCAGTACCCTGTTACAGCTCTGGAAATCCCAGGTCAATAGAAGTTCTGCATTATATGCCTCTTTGTACGTTTTATGCCCATATGACCTGCAAAGGGAATATCATGGACTATGGCTAGAAATGTCAGATGGTAACCTCTAGGCACTACCAACTGCTGTACTATCTCACCTTCTAGCCCTCTCTCAGAGGTCCACTTTCTGTTTAATAACCCTTTGTCCCAGTATACAGATTCCCCCTTCCCTTGAAAATCAGGTGCATCCCTAGCTACCTGCCTCAGGCCTTGCAATGTAGGGTCTGAGAGCTGAGCCTGTCTCAACTCTCTTCTTGTAACTCTTCCCAGCTCCCCTTCCACAGGAAGTCTGGCATCCTCTGACAGTGATACCTCACTGTCAGCCTGGGTACTACTACTCACCTCTAACTTTGCAGTTATCCTGTCCAAGGGAACATCAGTACCCACAAACAGCTGTGGCTCACCTTCAGTCTCACTGCTACAGTGTAGCACACTTTCTGAAGTAACCACCTCAGCAGTCCTGGCTGCAAGTATGCAGTCTGTCTGAGCATCCCCCAGGCTAACAGACCCACATGCTTGTCTCCTACCCTCACTGAGTGGAACTGCATAAGTACATGGTAGTGCTTTATCCAAATCCTTCCCTCTCAAGTCATCTGCAGGATGGTAGTTCCATACCTCTGCTGTCTCAAGATAACCTACTATTGGCATTTTGTCTTTCCCACTTACTGGCTCCCTCACCTTTGGTTCCCCACCTTGCCTCTGTGGACACCTATATGGCACATGGTCCCACTGGTTGCACTCAAAACATTTAACCCTAGCTCCTGGACGTGTAGCTGGACTAGTAGCTTCCCCTGCTACTGGCAGATTCTGTTGGGGCAGTCTGTGCTGACCACCATGGGTTCCTTTAGACTCACGAGCAGTACTGGGGGTCCCCTTCCTGTGCAGGGCTGCCCTGCTGGCCAGGTATAGGTCTCCCTTCTTCCCCAACTCATCTAAAGTAGCACATTGTCCATCAGCTAACCAGATCCTCATGTCCTCAGGCAAAGTGCTAAGGGCTTGTTCCCTCACCAAAAGGTCTGCTAGCCCTTCAAAAGTGGTGACCTGACATCCACTTACCCAGCTATGAAAATACGTGCTCAGTTCAGCAACATATTCACATACATTTTCATCTGCCTTGCATCTATGCTCACAAAACTTTTTCTTATACATTTCTGGGTTTAGCTTAAAACATTCTAAAAGACATTTTTTTCAGCAGTATAATCAAAACAGAGTCAAGCATTTTTGAAAGAAAATTTACAGCTTTCCTATGGAGTAAGGGGGTCAGGAACCGTACCCAGAGCCTTTGGTCAACACTATACTGTTTGCATACTCTCTCAAACATATGAATGAAACTATCAAAATTATCCCCCTCTTTAAATTTCAGAAGAAATTTACTGACCTGTTGTGCTTCTGGGGTCCAGTTACTCCCTTCCCCATTATCTCCATGACTCAGATGAGGAGTCAGCATTTCCCTTTCATGCCTTCTCTGATGCACATTTTTTTCAGCTTCTATCTCCAAACGCCTGGCCTCCAACTCAAGTCTCTTTAGCACCAGCTGAATTTTTAAGTCCACTGCAGAAAGGTTGAGCTGTCCATTCTCCGAGGATATTGTATCTCCGCTGCCAGTCTGATTGTCCTTTGTAGAAAGGTTGAGCTGTCCATTCTCTGAGGATATTGTATCTCCACTGCCAGTCTGATTGTCCTCCTGGATGCTGTTTTCTGATGCAGCTGTAACCAAGGCTGCAATCAGGTCTGCCTTAGTCAGGTTTCCATGCACCAGTCTCCTAGCCTGGCACATCTCCACCAGCTGGCTCCTTTTCAGCTTTCCATACTCCTCTGCTGACATGCTGCCTGCTCACATTGACTAACTAAGCTAACAAAATAAATAAAACAATTGTGATCTGAACTCTGAGTATTCACTGCACGGCTGTTTTAGAGTACAAAACACCTTCAGAGATCACTGTACATAAGCTACAGGATTCAATCTACACACACCACTACAAGCCAATTAGTATGTGAAGTGGATCCCACCACTGCCACCACATGTGATGGCTGTGTCCTGGCCCAGCAATCAAGGAGCCTCAATCCTCACCACTAACACCAGGGAGGGCATCTCATATAAGAGGAAAGGATAACAAATACACACAGCAAAGTACAGTTTCCCAGTGCACACAGAGATCACAGTCAGTCTGGGGCTGGTTGCTCCCTTGCTCCCCAGGTCCCCAGTAAGATTCCCCACTGGCACAGCTATAGGGTCCAGATCTCAGCCTAGCTGGCAAGCTAACCTCCAGTACTCTCTCTGTCCCACCAGTGCTTTGTGTCCCTGCCAAAGAAGCTGACACACACCCACACACTTTGAGATAAGTATTTATACAACTTCACAGACACTCCTGGGAAAGGCTGACACAGATTATCCAGATGTCCTCCTTTACCCAGACTATACGATAGCAATCACTGCCACCACCAGCTAATACTGATCAGCAACACAAAGGCCCTTAAAAGAGTGTCCAGTTATCACTGTGCAATATTATTATCCAATTGGTAAATGTGACTAAGCAATCAAGGCTTATTGGAAGGGCTTATTACAGGATCACTTATAAGCGTGCAATGTACTCTAGAGCTTAATTATCTCTGCATAAACCAGTCACAGTTAAGAGGTGTTAAAAATATTTAATAATAAATACTAAAAACACAAGACAATACTACTACATCACAGTACTATCCAAGAGTTCAGAGATCACAGAGAAACTAAAAAACAATACAGTAGGAAAGTTCTGATATAACAGAAAAACACAAGTCTAAACTTTATAGTCCTAGCTATTTCTACAAAAAAACATACTTCTAAAATAACTTACTTACATAGAGCAAGACAGTGATGAGTTAGATATCAAGATTAAAATGCTTACAGTCTCTCTCTGAACAATAGTTTTTAAACTCACTAACAAACATCTCTGCTGGGACCTCCCAGATTACATCCCTTTGACACTTAGGTTTTCCCAGTATACACATTACATAATTTCAATACCTAGTCTGGAGTTCCTAGGCCAAAAGGCTACATTATTTAGCAAGCAAACACCTGCTCAGGAAACTACAACAATAAAAGACATTTCACATGTACACTCTAGTAATTATTCCTTAAGTTAAAACAATAGAAGGAATTTGTTCAGCTAACCTCTTCGACACCACTATTTAGATCAAAGGATATACAAGACATAATTTTAACTTCAAAGAACATTTGAAATGCTTGGCTTAGTTTTCCTTACAGCAGATGGCAATGTTGCTACAATTGTGAAGTTCACATTTTACAGTGGTTTCTTTCATTTAAGAAACAAGCCTGTATTTTACATTTATATTTACAAATGATAGAATTATGTATCAAATTCTATTTGACTAGGCTGGCAGCCTTCACTCATCTTCCACAATCTTCACTCCTCTTACTGTGCAGCCTGACCTTACAGTCTCCCAGGCAGCTTCCCCTGATCTCAGACCTCTTAACTCAGGTGGGGCAGGGAAATGCTGCACCCACACTTGCAGACTCTTAAACTATCAGCATGACTAATACTTTAAAGGCAAACAAGGGGCCCCTGTTAAAAAAAAGGTCCTAGACATTATAACAGAGGCCAGAAGACATAGTACCAGAAAATCTTACACAGGAAAATGGAAAAGATTCTGTTCCTGGAACCAGTCCAGAGAGGGCAATACCTCACAATCTTCCATCCTTCTTATCCTGGTCTACCTAGCAGAGCTACTTAATAGTGGCCTCTGCTTCTCCTCTATTAAAATACATGCCTCAGCCATTTCAGCTAATTTTGATACAGAACAGCCCCTGTTCTTCCATCCTCTGATTAAACAATTCCTCAGAGGAGCTTCTAATATCAGACCTCCTAGAAGGCCACCCACTCTAGCCTGGGACCTGAATTATGTTTTGGAAAAGCTAACTTTACCACCCTTCAAACCTGCTGTTTCAGCAGAACTAAGACACCTCTCCTGGAAGACTGCTTTTCTCCTAGCTATCACCTCAGCCAGAAGGGTTTCAGAACTTCAGGCACTGATGGCCATTGAGCCCTTCATCATCTTCCATTCAGACAGGGTCTCCCTGAGGACTAAACCCTCCTTTAAGCCCAAGGTGGTATCTAACGTAACTCTCAACCAGGTCATACATCTACCCACCTTCCTTCCTAACCCTCAAAACAAGGGGGAAAGAATTCTGCACTCACTAGACATGCAGAGACAGCTCAAATACTATGTGGACCATACTAAACCCTTCAGGAAAACAGACACACTATTTATCAGCTTTGCCCCAGGAGCAGAGGGGAATCCCATTTCTAAAACAAACCATTTCCAAATGAATATCAGACTGTATCCATTTCTGATACAGATTGCATGGGAACCCCCTCCCCCAAGTCTATTCAAACCCATTCCACTAGGGCTGCCTCCACTTCCACAACATTTCTCAGAGGAGTTCCCACCAGGAACATCCTGGAAGCTGCCACCTGGACTTCTGTCCATACCTTTACCAAGCATTACCACCTATCTTTATCTTCTAAGGCTAGGGCACGGTTTGCCTCTGCAGTTCTGCAGGGCATGCTAACCCATTTCTAGGTCTCTTACTAATCCTACCACCCCTCTCCTCAGCTTTGGGAATCCTCCCACAGGTGATGACTGCAACAGTGAAACATGAAGAACATAGTATAGTTGTGTACACCTACCATAAATGTAGATGTCCGAGTGTATTCACTGTTGCAGTCCTGGTTTCCCACTCTCCTTCCCCCTTATATCTTCTTTTTTTAGGGAGATATAAGTCTCTAACAGTGGCGTTTAGGCACCAGGACCTCCTTTATTATATTTACTTGGGCCTCTGACTGGTTAGGGCAAGAAAAACTGATGTAATGCCATTGGCTGCTTTCCTTTATAGCACTGATGACCTGACATCAGGCAGCAAGTGACAGCAGCCAATGCAGAAAAACATTGACTCTGGTATTCAGGCCGGCAGAGGGCTACCACAGCAGGGATAACCCACAGATGATGACTGCAACAGTGAATACACTCGAGCATCTACATCTATGGTAAGTGTACACAACTGTACTTTCTGTCTGTGGCATCAATGGTTGATAAAAAACTTTTTAAACACAGGTAGGCAGGTATTGAAGTCTGTCAAAATATGCATGTTGAGTGTATAACACAGTGTTAGTATTCAGGATTGGCTTATCAAAAGAAATTGGTGATTACACTTTTATTTACTGTATACTTTTGCAATTGGGGAGAAACAGGCCAAATTTGTAATCCCTTTAAAGGACTCTATATGTATTCAAACAACGCTCATCTTATTCCTTTAAGTGTGTGTAGTCCACCAAATGTGATATGAATTCTTAGATGGCATCTTCTGTAATTGACAGGTCAGCATTGCATCAGTGGTGTCTGCAAGCTCATGCCAAGTGGAAAATGAAAGTTATTCGTCTGATCACCCTGTGTGCAGATATCCAATGAAATACAATTAAAAACAATGTTGCCATAAAATGAAAGGAAGTCAAATGAAATGGGGCTCTGTCCACATTTTTTATGAAACACAGTGTTAATAGTAACTGAAAACATTGAAATGAAGAACAGGCGGCAGGATGGGATGTTGTCTGAATATTTATATGGAAGAACTTCCCCAAATGTCATTCCATGGATTAATGTTCTACACCTTTCTCATATGAGAGAGTACGATGAACTGTGAGGCAATACCTTGATACATAGGAATCTAACTGTGGTTAAAAACAAGAGACAAATAAAGAGAAATTTCAGGCTGAGTTTTCCAGCGGGTCATCTGGGATGCAAGGTAGGAACACGCTCATATCAGTTTATACAATGGGATCATAGTACTCCATGAGGAATTTCATATTAGATACTTACTGTCTGCACATTGGGGGTGGGGGGGAGTCTCAAAAGAAGAAATTGGTGTTATCAATCACTTTATATTAGGAAAAGAATATGGAAGCGTGGAGAGATGATTTGTTCTTAACTCCAGCTGATTCCATATGTCCATTTTATTTTCATTTAAGAAAACGTCTTTGATATTCAAGAATTCCATGGCCTCATCCATGTTGTTGAAATTCCCACTCATTCAGGAAATTGCTGTTTAAGTCAGGTTTGGTAGAGTCTTTCTATTTTATTTTTCTTAGCATTTGGCGTTGTGGACCATCAAGCCTTTCACATTTCTGTCATTGTCCTGAAATAATGTTTCTCAAATCTGGTGTTATAACCAATACAATTTAAGTCTAATGATGATGACAAAGCCTTATACTTTTCCTCTGGTTTCCTGAAAGAAAGAAATGTAATGATAAAAGGATGGGGTTTGCGCCTTCTGAGGATTTAAAGGTAGTGAATAATGTGCATGCTATATAGATTACCTGGCAGCATGATGCAACTTTAACCCACTGAATCCAGGTATCTTTGAAACCTATTGGGTTTTTAAGGTTCTGTGTACCACCCTCTGGCAGGCTGAAGAATCTTAAATTTCTGTCATGGTCACAGTTTTTCTGGTTACCTGGTCACTGTGAAGTACAACAAAATTGTAATCTGACCTCTTATTTCTATAAGTGGAGACCAGTATCAGAAATCATTGAAACCATTAGATGAAATCTCCTTTGGTCATCAGAAAATTTTTTTTTAATTCAAAAAGTAGAGTTTGTATGCTTTATTGAAAAGATGTCATACCACCACTATTGCTTTTTCAGTTCTTCTCAATATTCTCTCCTTACCACTGAAAATAAATTGATTAATTCCTTTCATCCAGTGTGTTGGTACAGCACAGAAGTTTGCTGAGACTTAATTACTTGCCATGTAATTTGGAGTTGTCTGTGGAGACTTTTGCATTACATTACATTTACCTGAATGCAGAAGGTGACAATCATCCTGTCTAGTCTACCTTCTTAAGTGACTTAACATTCAACCCACCTTCCCAACTTTATAGTGCTCTCTTGGATGAATGTCTCCACCAGCGAGTCAGGTAGCTCATTCTCTGGATCTACTGCCCTCACTGTTAAAAAGTCATTCTGGAGGTGAAGGAAGTACTTCATATTTAGAATCTGCTGCATTTTCCTCTTCTCTACCCCTCTGTCATTCCTGTTCAGCATGACCACTTTACATCCCCTTGTCATGATATTGTGTGCCAATATCATGTCAACCATCTCTTCTGATTTCTAGTGAAACTAAAGTAGATTTTGTATCCTCTTATTATATTAGTCCCCCTCATTACTGGTGTTTTTCTAGTGGCTTTTCTCAGGATCGATGTCCTTTTGTATGTATAGTTTTTTGAACTGCATGCAGTATTCAGTATGTATTCTGAACAAAGCCCTGTAGAGTTGAAGCATTACCTCTTTTCTGCTTAAGCCTATCACTCACTCAACTTCCAATAGCCCAGTCCAGGTTTAAAAAATATCCCCGCAGCCCTTTCTTGTTCTGTTGCCATCAATTTTACTCACCCCAGCAGATGGCAGTCAATCAGTGCTTCACACTTGTTTGAAGTGAGGTTAAAATGTCACATTTCTGCTCACTTTTGCAGCCCTCTCAAATCCATTGCTAGATTCTTCCCCCAATAATCCATGACAACACTTTGGTTTGCATAATCAAAAGCTGTTTTAATTCCCCCAGATATGTGTCAGACAAATAGACTAAGGAATACTGGACTCAGGGCAGAGCTCTTTTTGATATACAATTAGCAGTGCCCTTATTTCCTGACATTGCCACTCTCATCACATTTCTCTAATTTCTACCATTCAACTATGAAGCTATCCAGTTACTCTGCTTGCTTCTATGTAGGTGTACATGTATGTAACCTGCTATCTAGAACCTCAACTATTGCTTTTTCAGTTCTCAATATTCTCTCTGTCTGAATGCCCACAATTATCTTTTATTAGATTGTATTTCTCTTCCTCTGTCTTCCCACTCCCAGCCATTCATTCTTAATCACTTTAACCTTCTTTGTTTAAATATTTAGTCTACATTTAGTGAATACTCTCTATATTACACCTTGCAAACTGATACGATTACTGTATTCTTCATCTATTATACATTCATGCTACCCACGAGAGCTGTGTCTCTTCATCCATAATTCCTTTACCACCTCATGCATATATATCTCACTTTTATAACTCAGGCATATTTTGGTTAGTTGCCTTTTTTGTTCAGTAAATTCCATCTGTTTGACTTGTCTGTCTGCATTACTCAGTTAAACATACCAAGTGTGTGTGTGTGTGTGTGTGTGTGTGTGTGTGTGTGTGTGTGTGTGTGTGTGTGTGTGTGTGTGTGTGTGTGTGTGTGTGTGTGTGTGTGTGTGTGTGTGTGTGTGTGTGTGTGTGTGTGTAAAAGCAGATAGATAGATAGACAGATAGATGGATACCTTGTATTGTTTTCTTTTCATAATATTAAAGCTAACTTTGCATATTGTAAACCATGTCTGGCGACATAGCGGGATAAAGCCTTAACTTATGTTTATTTGATCCAAGTTCACGCATCAGCTTGGGTGCTTGATGAAGCTGACAGTGAAGGATGGGCAAACCAATACTGGGGTGTAAAGGGTGCAGTTTGTTTCACATTACCATATACACCAGGAGGAGGGGCAGCAATGGAAATGCTCATTATGTGGGGCTTTATCTAATCAACCCAACTGGAGGTCACTTTTATCATAAAGTGCATACGTTGAGTACCCACATGAAGAAGATGTTTGGGTTAAAATCCATCATAAATACCCAAATAGATGGAATCCCTGTGATGGGTACACTCAACCCTTATGGCTGCCTAAATGATGCTCCTTTTGATGGCTCTCTTCCTAAGATTCTGGGAATGCCCCACAATAAGGAACCAATGGATTCAAGTCCATTGGAAGAAGACTTGATATTTGGCAGACACAAGAAAAATGAACATAGAAAAAAATGTTTCATATTCTCTACTGATATGCATTTTTTTAGATCAATCTGTGTACTCACTGCTTCTAATATTTACATAAACATTTGTTGTATCATTGTTCTACTATTACATGGTTTGGGATTTTTAACTGCTTTAGGATAACTGCTGAGGTTACAAATACCTTTGAGACAACCCTAAATGTGTCTGATGTGTGATAACAACAGCGTTCTCTGGAAAAAAAAATGATTTGTAATAATGACCCTTAAAATATTGTATAGAAAATGAAGTTAGACATATAAGGACACACACCAGATGTATTAGAAATTTCTCCATCTGAACAAGGGATACAGTCAAAACAACACAGTGGCTGTCTTTGTTGTACAACTCTTCTATACCCAGGATGGCAAGCTTCACTGCACACAGATTTTGGAACCTGGAATAACATTCATAAAAAAAAAACAGTTATTGTTGGTGTGCTATAAATTATAAACCCCTTCTTATAGTGAGCAAGAATGCATGTTTTGAATAAAAGCATACGTTGACAACACAACACTCATTTTAGATGGGAGCTGGTTTGTTCAGGCTGAGTATGATGCTGTGTTACTAATGACGAGACAGCAGCACATTTAAACATTTTTTGAGTGCAGGAATCCTGGGGATTTCTAAAGGCAAGACAGCATTCATTTCATCAGGATAAAGCTGTCCTTCCTTCATAGATAGAAGGTATCATTCTTCTATGCAATCTCCTTCACCCCATGGCACAGAGGAATAAAACCTCTACAAGGCCACAGATGAATCCTATGTGACTAGGGGCACAGGCACTGCAGTGACTGGATTGGAGAAGATGGGAGTGAGAGGCCACTTTTGTTCGCTGTAATAGCAGCATTAAGAGCTTGGTGAGGTCTGTGCTGGAAGTGGAAGAAGTCTGAGGATGGTCATATGCAAAAGTGCTCATGCAGCCCCCACCCCCAATCACAGGCATTCTACAGCTTGTAAGGCCATTGTGGAGCAATGGGGGTAAGGCCATGTTCCTTGGCAGCACTATGGCTCTGCATCACTGTCTTTGATCTTCTCACTGGCCCTGGACATGGGTCAGGTCGAGGCTGGAGGGAGGTAAGAAAGGTCTAGTAAATGCAATGAGTGAGGATGGGAGCTAGTGTGAGATGGAGGTTAGCTGTGGGAAGGTAAAGAAAATCAAAACATAATATTTTAGGCATTTCTCTTTAGCTTTAAAGGTCTGATAAAATGCACTTAATGCTTAAATGTAAGAAAAATTCAAAATAGCTTTTATCAAGAATAAAAATCTGTTAGATACTCTAATAATAATGAAATAATTCTTTAAAATGTGTAAATAATGTAAATGTAAAAGTACTGTCTGCCATTTTAAGTAGGCAAGAAGGGTATTGTCGATTTAAGCCATAGTCAATAACATAATCTGTTACTCTGTTTTAGCCACAGTTAGTTGAGTACAAGATATTAACACGTTAACATTGTGCACAATTTGCTCCCATGTTGTTCTCAATACATGCTTTGCTTCGTACTACAGTAGCACTATCCTTTTGTTAATGAGTACTGCTATGACTATCACTAAATAATCAGCAGGCTGGCAGTTCTGATAAATGGAAAGACTATGAAGACACCTTAGTAGATCAAAAACACACAAGGAAAAGCCAAGTGCCCCTACTGACACTCAGAGTCGAATCTTTTACTGATAGAAGTTATTTGTGATCACAGACTTACTATTTTTTTTTTATTTTATTTTCAAGTCAGACAAGAATAATTGCATTTCTTCAGGCATGACAATAGCCATTTAATTTCTGAAAATCATATGCCTCACCAACCTGGAGATAGTTACTTGAACAATTTCATGCAGTAACAAAATTAATCAAAGAAATAAATTAGAACCAAGTAAATACTCTCTTATATTCAATGGGCAGAGAGGCTGAGGTTATAAACTTGTCCTTTTTATTGATAGGGACAGCATGTTACATGACACTTCATCTTCTTCTTCTTTCAGCTTTTCCCAGTTAGGGGTCGCCACAGCAGATCACCTGTCTGCTCATGACTGGCAGTGGAGTTTTATGGTGTCAAGTTGCCAGCCCAGTGCCCAAGCTTGTTACATGACACTGTAATCCACAAACTCAATGAGCATTTGTGCCAAAAACAAATATAATACTGGAAAGGGTGGGTTTCCACTGATGTGGATAAGATATGGGTTAAGTGTTGATGCATTTATAAAATGATTATATGAACTGGATGAAAAATGTGGGTTTAATAGTACTACAGAAGGACTGGCTGACCCAGAAGAGTCTCAGAAGCTGCAGCTTGAAAATAAACTTTAGAGAAAACCATGCAAGTTGCTCAAGAAGCTGATTAGGTTAAAATGCAGAATGTGTGTTCAAAAACTGCAGATAACATGTGATGTGAAATACAAAATTAACTGCGGGTTTCTTAAGATATGATTCTGAACAGAAAGCAATTGAATGGTCAAGTAAGCATGACAACTGTATGGTGCAGTGGTAGTGCTGTCACCTCACAGCTAGAGGCTCTCTAGTTTGAGTCTTGTCTGGAGTACTTTCTATGATAATTGCTATGGATGACATCCTAGTTTAAGCCAGAAAAAATGTATGCATAACACAAAGTTAGAAGAAGAGTTACAAACCATTAATCATGCCATTTTAACAATTTAACAAAGAAAAGTGCTGTTTTGGTGAAACAGTGCTCCAGTATATTGATCACCACATGAACACTAGTGAAATCAGACTAGATACAAGAAAAGCCAGAGGAATAACAGAGTTGCTGAATCTAATGTGTGACTAAGCTAAGATAAGGTCTAGGCATGACTGGGCAGCTGCATACCTGACCTGTCCACAATTCTTCATCCTTTAACAGGCTAGTTAAGGGAAAATGTACTTTCATCACTGGGATCTGCTTAAGCCCAGACATTTGACAAAGTAAATTAAATGTCCAGTAAAGCTGCAGTATTATCCTACTTTGTCAGCATATATATGACAGTGAATGCTAACACCAGTAGTTATGGACTGAGTGTTGCATTACTCTAAACAAATGAGCATGTAATAGACCTAACTGTTGATTCTTCCAGAATGGTGCCTGATGCAGAACAGAAATATCTGCTAATCAAAAAAGAAGTGCCTAGCAAGTGTGTTGTCATATGAAAAGTTTTCCAGATATTTATTATGCTTCAAGAGTTTCCTATTACAGACTGATTGCAAACCACTTGTTTCATTAATCTTTTCATTGATCAGTATTTCTTGATTTATGGTGCATAAATAGGTACTTCTTGTTGTTGTGCTATTTCCACATGTAGTAGCAAGTTTACAAATCTGTTCACTTTTCTGGAATACGCTGGTTGTTTTTGACTGTTTTCAAGATACTGTACTCTGTTATATGGTTCCATACCTCTATTCCTTTTCACCACTACACATAACCACCCCAGAGACCACCTCTATAGCCATCTCTGCTCTCCATTCATATTTTTTTGTTTTCTTCTAAAACTTTATCTTACTTTTTTTTTAGGAACTACTACCCACAATACTCCTCCAGTGTCCCAACCACACCACAGCCACTGTAGTTACTCCACAGCCATTACACTAAAGGCAACTGTCTGACTCCTAGACATCCATAAGCCAAAACGTGAAAAAGAAAAAAGGCAGCCTGCAAACTATTGTATGTTTTTAATTTTTTTCTGCTTTAAGTTCCCACTGTTAAATAGTTGCTATAATACATTTTTTTAAAGAAAACAACAAAACATGGCAATTTCCCCACCACTAGAACCATCTGCCTGTCCTCCTCCCCCCTTATCTATCTCTAGTTTTTTTTTTCTGTAAGTCTATATCCTTTCAATATATTCCAATTCCCACTACCAACTCTACCTAGCTAACTTTACTCACTAGACCCGCTTCATACTTCTCTGCTTCCTAACTCTTTTCCCTTGCAATTATTTTCCCTCTGAATACTTTTGTGTTTTTTAGGTTGCACTCTGCACTAGCTTTACTGCTGCTATTGGGCTTCTCAGCTTCCAAATGTACTGTCTCTGACTAGGTCTGCATCTAATTCTTTTCCTCTGTTTCTTTACACCTAGAACTACCTCCCGCATTAGATATCTTACTTACTGATTGTATCTTGCCAAAATCACGGCCAAAGGTGTAGCTCTGCTCTGTTCACCCTCATTATGCTTGGGCTCACTCCGGTCCCCTATCCTACCCCCATTCCCACCCACCCCTGACATCATCAGAACTATTTCTTCTTTAACTGCTCCCCTCCACTTCACAACATCCCTCCAATTAGGTCACTTGACTGATCTCATCCCTCACCCACCCTTGACAACTTAGTTACATATTAGTTAGTTTCAACCTTGCTGATAATTAATATTCCCCGCTCCACGCAATTACATCCATCATGGCTCACTTTTACCTAAGCATCCCATTACTTATTCTGATTACTCAACTCTCCTCTTACCACATCAAACTATACTTCCCACATAGCTCCCCTACTCTTTCCTATTCTCTCAATTACCTTAATACAACTCACTCCTTCTACATTTCCCCAGCACTGTTTACCACCTACCATTTTCATCTTTACAAAGTAAAAACTCTCTCTCACATCTACTCCAATGATAAGGTAAAACTACAATACAGCCCAAAGCCTCATCACCGACATCCTCCTACATCCTTTAAGATGACCCTCATCCTAGCTGGTGACATCCACCACAACCGTGGACCCTCACCCCCTTCACCCAACCCCAACCTGCATCATTCCCTACTCCTACTCCTTCTAACATACCCCTGCCTACTCCACATTACACCCCATGCAAAACCCTAGACCTGTTCTCAATTAACATACAAAGCCTTCTCAATAAAACCACCGACTTACACTTCTGATAGCCCAACACTCCTCTCATATTTTATAGTTAACTGAAACCTGGCTAAAACCTCACATAGCCAGTAACAAAATATTACCCTCAGGTTACAACATCTTTTGATTAGATAGAGAGACAAGAAAAGGTGGTGGTGTTGCAATATTCTTTTCTGAGCTACTTAATCTCGCTCCCTTATAGACACCATTACCAAATTTCCACCCTGCTGAACCAATTGTACTTAATTATCTAAACTCCCACAAAAAGTTAGCTATAGCCTCAATTTACATCCCACCAGGTAATAACATTCCTGTCTTCGAAAACATACTTTCTTGGTTGATTGACAACATTTCTTATGAAACCATCAAACATAGACTGGTCAAAACTCATGTCTGACTCCCCCAATATGTGTATAAATCTCTATTATTTCAAAAAACTTATCACATTCCCAACTTGTTTTAATAAAACTAATGGTACCCATGCTATCCTTGACTGGACACTTACTAATGATCCTAATCTTTACTACAGTCCCCATACCCTGCCCAACTCCCTTAGTGATCACCTACCCATTCACATCCAAAGACACTCTATTCCTAAACCTAGATACCACTTCTGCAGAGACTGCTATAAACTATCCTCATTTAACTCTGATTCTTTTAACTCTACACTAGCATCCATTAACTGCTCCTTCCTCCATTACCTTCCCCTTAGTGAAGTTGTGGAAATATTTAACGAGACTTTCCTCAACATCTTAGACTCATTGGCACCCCAAAGAAAAATTAGGATTAAAGCCATCTATGTACCTTCGTTAACAGAAGAGACTTGCTCGCTCATGCACAAAAGGGATACCATCTGGAAAGCCTGTCAGAAATCGAACTTCCCAACCTTACTACAAAGCTATAAGGAAATCAGAAACCTTACCAAAACACATTATCATGATAAGAAAAACTTTTACACTACAGCTCAAGCCAGTCACGTCTCCAACCCCAAAAGTTCTGGTACATCATCAATACTATCCTACACTCCAGCAACCCCTATGCCTCAAACCCCTTCGCCAATAACTCCCCACTTGAGACTGCCACCCAAATCAATAACTACTTCATAGACACCATCCAGAAACTAACTCACTCTGAGCATAACTCTAATCCCCCCAACTATTCCCTCTCTTCTACCAATATTAACAAACCCTCTTTCTCTCTTAAACCTATTCCCACCTCCTGTATCAAATCCCTTCTTCATAAAAGTAAACCTTGTTACCCATCTGCTGATAAACTACCACCCCCTCTTTCTGAAACTTGCTGCTGATGCCATAGCCTTGCCTATCTCTATACTAATAAATAAATCAATTCAAGAAAGCACAGTTCCTAACATCTGGAAAGCCTTCTATACCATACCATTGCACAAAAGAGGTAACTTCACAGACCCCTTTAACTTTAAGCCAATAACCATCCTATCACCTCTTTCTAAAATTCTAGAAAAGTGTATCCACTCTCAACTCCTTAAATACCTAATACAGGAAAACCTCCTAACCCCTGCTCAACATGGTTTTTGGCCTAACCACAGCACTGCTACAGCCCTCTTATCCTTTGCTTACACAGTTGCTGAGGCCAGAGATAATAGCCAACTTGCATCCTGTCTCTTACTTGACCTATCCAAAATATTCAATATGGTGTCTCACTCTAAACTACTAACAAAACTAACTGAACTTAACCTCTGTCCTTCCACCATGCAATGGTTCTCCAGCTACCTTTCTAATAGACAACAATTTGTATGATAGCTCACTTCTTGATCTCCTTCTTACCTATAAAACCAGGGGTCCCCCAGGGTTCTGGCCTTGGCCCTCTTATATTTAATATCTTTCCCAACAATCTTCATTCAGCTGCAACCACTTTAGTCTTATCCAGTATGCAGATGACTCAGCTCTCATCACATCCTCTAATAACATGTCTCAGCTCCTTTCTCTTACACAAAACACTTTCAACATCATTGAAACATGGCTCAATGAAAACCAGCTCATCCTAAACCCTAAACCCTAAGAAAACCAAACTCTTACTCTTCCTACCTAATTCACTCTTGGATCATAAATCTCCTCATTCTCCATCTCCTCATTAGATAATGTCACCATAGAAGCAGACCCATGTACAAAATCCCTCGGCACCATAATAGATGACCAGCTCAAATGTGTCCAGCATATTCATTAGTGTATTAAAAAGACACATGAACAATTAGGATTATTGTATTAAAACAAAAAATACCTTTTTCCTGAAGCTAAACTGTCCCTAGCTAGAACATTCCTTATACCAGGCCTACTATATGCCACTCCCATCCAAAAAAACCTACACTATACTTTAATCTCACAACTTGAACAGACCTATAATAAAACCACCAGATATGCAATAAACCAACCGCATAGATCACACCACCGCATTGCATTGAAACAACAGCAATGGCCTGAATTCCCAACCAACTTCTATTAGCACAGCTACAAATCACCCACTCCATCCTATAAAAACCTACTGCTTGCCCCCCTCTCTACACTAGTTTACTTCTACACCCCCACCAGACCTCTCAAAAGCTCTGACAACCAACTCCTTGACATATATAAACCAACAAAATATAGTTAAACTTCTCTATAACAACAATGTGTCCTTAGCCTGGAACAAACTTTCTAACTACATCAGAAACACCTCAAACACTACTCAGTTCAACAAGCAACTAAAACTCTTCCTCTTAAGCTCATGGATCTGTCCATGTCAGGAACCTACCTAATCCTCCCACCCTCTCCATCCTTATCTCACATCTCTCAACTCACTCTCCCCACTCAAACATCTTCAAAGTTTCTCTTCCTTTCAATCTCCCTTTATAAGTACTTTTACTATATAAACAGCGTAATTTTGTGTATGAACTTATTGTACTTCTTTGTAATGTTCCTCTATTTTTGTTATTACTAAAACAATTAGTAGTCTTTGTGTCCATCCCCATCAATCTTTTCTACTAACCTAAACTCGGTTGTAAATAGATACTGTTCACTACAAATGAAAAACCACTGTAAGAAGAGAAACACCATACTGGAAATAGTATGTAAAAAAATGTATTCACATAGGGTATAAATCCACAGACAAGTACAGGTAAAAATCGAAAAGAACAAGGTTAAGTGCTTTGGACCACAAAGGTATGGTCTTCATCAGAACACTCTACACAAAGAACACCATATTTAAATAATGATTCAATAATACAATCAATCAATTAAAAATGAAATACTATGGTAGCCTTCTAAAAATATTTTTTCAAAACAAATTTTAAAGACACAATACCAGTGAACTACACTTTTCATTTACACTTGTCATACTGACATTTTTTTTATTAAGAACTACTTTGTAATTAACACAGTTATTCAACGCAGGTACATGGTATGCATTTAGTAGAATTTCCCATGTAAACCTCCTAAAATATAACATAGTTTCTCTGTCACCATTGAACTCATGGAGTAAAAAGTCAACCACCTTGAACAAATACTTGTTGTTATTACACACCAAAAAATACCTTGCCAAAGTATTGTCTACATTACCAATCCTAATAGCATACAAATGCTCATACATCCTCTTTTTAATTTGCCTACTTATTTTTCCTATATAAAACGAGAAGCAGGCACTGCACTGAGCTAAATATATGACAAAAGTGGAATCACAAGTAAATTTTATTGGAACTTGCCACACCTTGTTACTTGAGGGGACCTCAAAAGAAGAACCTTCTCCTATATACTTGCAAAAGTTGCAATTGTAACATTTAAAGGTGTACCTCACCCCCCAATTCATTTCCATGATTATTTTTCAATAGATCTTTGAAATTTCTCCCCTCTTATTAATAAACATGGGTGATGATCCTACCAAGTTCTTTAACTCATTGTTGGATTCAAGCATTCTCCAGTTGTTCCTGATAATATTTTTAATATTGCCACTGTCGACAGTAAACACCAGTGGCATGGAAATGGACCAATCTTGCTCATGTGTAATGTTAAAATTTGATGTCTCTTGAGTCATACTGCTTTCAATAACGTTTTTAGTAATGGTCCCAGAATAAACTCTCTATCATTCAGCTCACTAGTGTACTGATCCGACACTGTGACATCCGTTGTAAGTCTCTTTAATCTAACTGTTTGTCCCTTTACAATATTATGCTTAACATAACTGTGGTGCATACTGGTATAGTGAAGCAGTGTGCTGCTAGCCACATTTTTATAACTAATCACAGAACCCAGTGAATGACTATTCCCATCTTTAACAACTTCTAAATCCAGAAAAGGGGTACTACTACTCATACCATGTACAAACTCATCCAGCTGTTTATCGGTTCCCTTCCACACAAAAAATGGGTCATCAATAAACCGATAATACACAAAAAACTCTGTCCCAACCCATTAAGGTGGAAAAAATCTTAGTTTCCCAAAAGTTCATAAATAAATTGGCATAATTGGCACTCCCCTCTTTTGGTAAAAAAAAATTTGCTTTCAAACCTAAAATAGTTGTTGGTAAGCACTTGCTCTGTACTTTCTAACAAAAGTCTCCACTCTCCCACTTCAAAGTCATCACTAGTGATAAGCAAGTTACCCACCTACTCTATCTCTACAGCATGGGGAATGGAAGTGTACAAAAATTTCACATCAACCATAACTAACAGATCATCCTTCCCAATAACTTTCTCCTTGATTTTTGTCAAAAAATCAAAGGAATCTCTAATAAAAAAAAAATCACTCTGCTCTACTACCCTTAACAATGTCCTGTTAACAAATTTGGAAAGTGGCTCTAAGTTGGATGCTCGACCTGAAACAATGTTTAGGGCATTGTTAAGGTTAGTATAGCACAGTGATTTTTTTATTAAAGATATCAATATTAACATTACAAATGAGCAAGATTGGTCAATTTCCATGCCAGTAGTGTTTACTGTTGGCAGTGGCAATATTAAAAATATTATCAGGAACAACTGGAGAATACTTGAATTCAACAATGAGTTAAAGACCTTGGTAGGATCATCACCCATGTTTATTAATAAGAGGAAGAGACATTTCAATGACCTATTGGAAAATAATCAGGGAAACTAATGGGGGGGGGAGGGGCACCTTTAAATGTTAGAAATGTAACTTTTTCAAGTATATAGGAGAAACTCTTCTTTTGAGGTCCCTTCAAGTAACAAGGTGTGGCACTTTCCAGAAAAATGTATTTGTGATTCCACTTTTATCATATATTTAGCTCAGTGCAGTGCCTGTTTCTCATTTTATATAGGAAAAACAAGTAGGCAACTTAAAAAGGATGTACGAGCATTTATATGTTATTAGGATTGGTAATGTTGGCAATGCTTTGGCAAGGCATTATTTGGAGTGTAATAACAACAAGTATTTGTTCAAGGTGGTTGATTTTATAACCTATGGGTTCAGTGGTGACAAAGAAACTGAGTTAGATTTTAAGGAGTTTAAATGGGAAATTCTACTAAATGCATCCCATGCGCCTGGGTTGAATAACTAAGTTAATTGCAAACCAGTTTTTAATAAAAAATGTCAGTATGACAAGTGTAAATGAAAAGTGTAGTTCACGGTTTTAAGAACTGGTATTGCGTCTTTAAAATTTGTTTTGAAAAATATTTTTAGAAGGTTACCATAGTATTTAATTTTTAATTGGTTGATTGGTTGATTGTATTATTGAATCATTATTTAAAGATGGTGTTCCTTGTGTAGACTGCTCTGATGAAGACCATACCTCTGTGGTCAAAAGCGCTTAACCTTGTTCTTTTGGATTTTTACCTGTACTTGTCTGTGAATTTAAACCCTATATGGATAAAAATATTTTTACAAACTTCTCAAATGTGGTGTTTCTCTTCTTACTGTGATTTTTCATTTGTATTGTTTGGTTACCACTGTTTAGGGGCTTTTGTGGTTTGGACTTTGTTAGATACTATACACTGTCAAAGTTGCCACTTTCTTTCTGTTGTTTTTCTACTTAATCCTTTTTTTTGTTTTGTACTTTTTCTATTTGTACCTTTTCACTACAACTAATATGTATAACTCAGATTATATGATTTTATTTTTACAATGATTTTATTTTACTTTGATTTTATGTATGGATTTTATATATGTAGTTTCTATGGACACTTTCTCCTCGGATCTCCACTAAAAATGGGCTTCTGTTTCAGTTGGACTAACCCGGTTAACAAATGTGAAATAAATAAAATAAAATAAATAAATAATAATCAGTTCATTTAACTTAGACAAAGTTCTACAGAGATGTCAAAAAACGTTAATGAAATTGAAAATGTTTAATGTCAAAGCAGCACGTGTACCTGGTAGCAACTTGTTGTTGCTGACATGCTGTTCTGACATCTTGTACATGACCGAGCTTTATCTAACTCTGAAGATGAAGTTGCTGCTTATGTGTGAAGCATAACAATGACAAAACCTATAATCATTAAAATACTAAACACAAACAACTCAGAATAACTCTGAATTAAAAGCTGTTATTCAGCATGTGCTAAATGGATGGCCAGGTTGTTGGATTTTATCAAAACAGCTCATCCATAAGTATTACACATTCAGTGCATCATTTTCCAAACCGGATGGCTTATTATATCAATATATTATATCAGTATTGTACCCTCAAATAAAAGAGCAGAAGTGACAGATACAGGGCATGAGGTTCATTCCAAATGCTGAGAAAAGAGTTAAAATATCAGTTGTTGGACAAATGCCCACTAAGAAATAACCTGATATCCAAGTATTAATTCTGCATTTTGAAAAAAAACATCACATAGATGATAATGGCTATTGACAACACCTTTAACTGAGGGTCTGCTGCAAATATTAACAGTTGACGTGTGAATTTGAAGACAAAAATTATTAATTGCAGTTGACTATTACTCATGAGACATCAATTTATTCACATGGCAGCCAGAACTAGCCAGGATATAGAAGCCCAGTTCAAAACAATATTGACCAGAAATGATCTACCCATTGAAATACTGATAGACAATGTTACACAGTACCCACATTCAGGTATAATAGACAAACTCTCCCAGCTAAATGTGAATCTTTAAGAAACTCATTGGAGAGCAAGTTGTCTCACAAATATAGCCCAGGAAGTTAGGGAGGGTGGAAATACTCCTTACAAAAGACCTGCTCCTAGTGGTGTACCCCAGGATTCAGTCTTTGGACCACTCCTGTCTGACATTTACATCTTGGAGGTCAAAGTCAATGTTAAGGATTTGTGGATGACCAAGTGTGTAGATTACTGCAAAGATAGTGCCATCATAAAATGCCTAGAGGACTCGATGGTCTTCCAAGATGGCCTGTCCCAAACAAATAGCTGTTATCAAAATCATACACCAAAACTAAATGCCAAGAAGTGCATCATCATATCCTTTGGCAAACATGATTTTTTTTGTGATTATCACATTGACAGCACACCTCTGAAAATTGATCAGAAAGTCATAGAAAATTTCAGTGGATGGGCCACACCTTGCAGACCTGATGAGATCTAATATTCTAGGATGGAGCTTTAAGTCTTGTCTGCTCAGCAGGCATTACAAATTGTTCATAGGTTCATAGTTGTTTACTAGGCTAATGACCACAAGGGACATTTTAAGTCTAGCCATGGATCCCAAATCTCTGACAAGTTTTGGTACCCTTGATAAGAGTAAGCAGGTGCTGAAACATTTACAAGCAGAGGCCTGGGAGATTAACCATTTTAAAGGCTGCCTATGTCCATTAGAGACATAGGTGCTAAACCGGGAATGAATTTACTCTTCCCCATCCACTTGAATTGGGAAAGGGAGAAACTCTGCTTCACATGGATGGGGAGCCTGTTCCATATATGGGGTAGTCTCTGGGATATATACCTGTCTCATATGCAATATGTTTAAGTCTCTAGAATGGATAATTCTGTTTGTTTTGCGAATATGCAGGAGGTCCATCAAAGTGGGATCTTTGTATGTCAGGCGTAGATCTCCCCTCAACAACTTGTCAGAGACAGGATACGGGGATAGGGCCTTGAGGCAGTCTGCATAGGACATGTTGCTTACACCCTCTATTATTCAGTGAGCAACCTCTGTGGATGTTAAATTGTTGGATACGCCTGTTTAGGAACATACCAAAGGGGGCACTGTACTCAGTGATAGGTCTGATGAATTCTACCTCTTTCCATATTCACTGCTGATGTGTAGTGTTTCTGAGAAATTAAGTTGTACCATATTATTCTGTTTATATGCTGCAGTTATGCCAAAATAATGTGTGGAAATTTCTGTCTATGTGAAGTGAAATGTCTGCAAGACATAATGGGAGAGGTTTCACCCAAATTGATAACACATTTGTTTTGTTATTGCTTATTGGCATCATTCTAAATCATTCAAATACTAAAATTGATACCCATTTGAAGTAGAACTCCTGCAAGACATCATAGAAGGTTAATGCAGACAGATAGTATGTCTGTCCTTTTACTGTTTGTTTGCATCCTTTCAAATCATTCATGACGGGACAGTAGATTATCATTAGAACTGGTAAAACAAATTAGTATGTCATGTGAACCAAGGTGACCTTATCTTCACAATTCCCAGTATAAATACCATGTATTCTGATGATATCCATAAGGGCTCATTTACAAGCATGAATAACA
>NC_056726.1:1151866799-1151919299 GCF_019279795.1 Protopterus annectens | reverse complement strand
GTTCTTGCACAGAACTTGCTCTAATTCTACTAATGTTTCCAGGGCTTTGAGCCACCATACAACTGCCCAAATCAGCTTTCTGCAGACCTTCTCATATGCTTTCTCCAAGTCTATGAATGCCCAGTTGGATTTTTTCTTAATCTCTAGCTTCTTCTAAAATATCTGTCTAATTGAAAATAGTAGGTAATTTGATCTTAATTCAAACTGCGCATCTCCTATCTTACTTTCTACTTCTCTGCATATTTGTATATTAACCACCCAGACCAGAACTTTCATGCAGTGTGATAGGAATTTTATACCTCTATACTGCCCACAGCTGTGAATATCCTCTTTATTCTTGAGCACTGGCACTAGTACACTGATTCTCCATGCATCTGGACTACATCTTTCTCTCCATACTGCCTTGAGTACCCCCATAAACTTTCTTCACATCTCTCCCAAAATCTTATTATTATATCTGCTGTGAACTCATCTGAGCCTGATGCTTTCCCTGGCTTCAGTTTTTTTGGTGTTTTTTTTTCTTTTCTTCATCTCTTCTTATATTCTAGACTATGTCTGGGGCAGTACAGTTTCTGTGGGATTCTCTTCATTCAGAAGCTGCTAGAAGTACTTTGATGTCCTGTGGACTGATGAGCAGGTTGTTGCTGGCATCCTTTATGAAGGTTGTCTTTCTTCTTTTACTTTTTGTTTTTGCCTTGCAACCTAATGTATTTTCTTTGTTCCATCTAATGAGTAACTTTCCAAAAGCTTGTTGAGTGCCTCTGATGCCTTTTTCCTTGCTATTGCAGCTCCTTTCTTAGTCCCTTTGTTAGCCAACTGGTATTCCTACCAAGCTTTATCCATCTTTTTTACCTCCCACATTTTCCTGCACTCCTTTTTTTAAATGACTTCCTGGACTTCTGCATTCCACCACCAACTTTCCTTATGTACCTTATTTCCATACCTGGCTCAGCCACGTATCTGTTCTGTAGTCCCACACATGCTGTTTTGAGATGTTGTCATTCTTCTTCAACTCACCCATTTCCTTCCCTTCTTGAGGACCTACAGTCCTGAGTTATTCCTTAAACTGTTATGCTTACTCTTCAGTCTTCTTCCAAGTCTCCAGCATGGTGTTTATTGACCATAGAGACTTCTCTGACCACTCCTTGCAGCTGCTTATGGCAACCACTGGGTTATGCTGTGGAATGACTGTTTCGCTGGGGATGACTTTGCAATTGCTAAGTCTACCCCAGTGCCCTTTCCCTCATTAGGAGGAATTCTGCCTGAGTTTGCATGTAGGCCATTCTTGTACGTGATCTTGTGACTGTTTGTTTTGCTGAACCATGTGTTGGCCACCATCAAGCCATTTCCCAGACAGAAGTCTAAAATGTCCTGTCCTTCTAATTCCTGTTGCCCACCCTTGTGGACCAAGGCAGTCCTCATATCACCCATTATCAACACCGATTTCTGTTGTCCAATTTTATCTAGTAGGCCAAGTGGGTAATTCATAGATTCATAGGTTCATAGGTTGGTACTAGGCTATCGGCCCTAGGGCCTATACAAGCCTAGACATAACAATTTCCTGGGTATTTCTTCCCACATGTAGAATATGAGCAGCCAAAGCATGTGTTTCAAGGGAATTGAGTATGTAACAGTTTGTATAAACTGAAATGTACTGAGTACTGTCAACTCTGAATTGTGAATAATGGAAAAATACTGAACAAACTAGATTCTGCCTGAAGGCAGGAAATGTGCCTTTTATGGAAGTATATCCGATTTTCTTTTCTGCCTAGAGATATGATGATGTGAATTGTCTTATGTTTACGGGTAAACCTTTGATTGGTTAATTGCCCTGTATAATGATCTAATTGGTCCAGTTTTATATTTTTGTACTGTCAGCAATATCACCAGTATATAAGCTTGTTTACTTCCTTGTTCTGGGAGTCTCCCTGGTACTTTCAATGAGGCTTCCGCACGTGTGTACTGTAGTTAATAAAAGCCACTGAAAAAGAAAAAAGAAATGTATCTGTCTTCATTTTTAAAGTACTGTGCAACTTAACAATTGGTGCTGTGACTCGGATCTGAATTAAGAGCAAGCTGCAGCAGTTGAGAACTGAACGAAATACTGCTAAAAGGGCCCACAACAGATTTTTCTGTTTCTGTAGTATTTCTTTCATTTTTCTGTCCCTGTCTGCCTTCTAAAGTTTTACGAACAATTTTTTTTTTTTTTTATCTGACAAAGTTATGATTTCTCTCCTTCAGTCATTTTAAGGTAAGTGGCATGCATTTCTTTTCTGCTTTGAATACGCAGTATGAGAGTGGGGTTAATCCGAAAAATAAACTGGCGTCATACGTATGAAAGGAGGAATGAGAGTGGGGAAAAATACATTTTTATAATGTCTTAGCTAAACCTGTGTTAAACAGGTATAGCTTCTTGTATGAGAGCGGGGTAAAAAGACATTTTTATAACGTCTTAGCTAAACCTGCGTTGAACAGGTATAGCATCTTGTATAAGAGTGGGGTAATAAGACGTTTTTATAATGCCTTAGCTAAACCTGTGTCAAACAGGTATAGTATCTTGAATGAGAGTGGGGTAACAAGATGTTTTCATAACACCTTAGCCAAACTTGTAGTAAACAGGTATAGCTCATCAAGTGATAGTGGGGTACTGAGTGAAAATGGGAGCGAGTGCGAGAAAAATAAATGAGCCAGAAAAAGGTACACCAGCTGGTTATATGTTTTATCGGGTGTCCCGGGACAGTTGTATGTTTTTAGATCAGTGGATCGTCCTTACTAAGGACAACGGCGATCTTGCTTTTCTGGAAAATGGTAGTTTTAATAAAGATGTTCTGACTAATTTACGAAAAAAATTAAAAAAAAAAAGAAACAATACCAGGGTTGTGCTGGGCAGCTTTTAATGACTGGATGTGTGAGGCAAAAGAACGGGAAAAATACTCGGTCGTTAGTAGTCTTAAGAATAGTCAACAAAAGTTAAAAGCTCAGATAAAGGAACTGCGACAAACTACTAAAAATCTAGATATAGCTAATGGTAAACGTTTAAAAGAACCACCCTTTAAGGGATTATATCCGGTACAGGAATTAAATAAACTACAGATACCAGAATCACCTGAAGATGATAATCCATGGTTCCCCCCACCCCCTACAGCTTCTCCACCGCAATATCAACCTTCACAACAACAGGATGGAACTGTTAGTTATACAGTACAGAGTGAAGGCCGGTGGACGGAACAGCAAATCATTCCAGACCCCAGATGGGGAGATCAGGTAATAGGAGGCCAGCCTAGTCGCCTGGCTATAAAACAACTTAACCAAATAAATACAGGCAAATCATCTCCTAGAGTGACCCACTCTAAGATTAAGAAACAGCACAAACAAAAAATGCAAATGCTTTTTGACCCTAGGTGAAGTCAGCCGAAAATAACTCAAAACAGGAAAACAGTTTATTCACACAAGGGTAAATATTTTAAGCAATGCCCAATTGTGGTTAAGGACAAGAATGGTTACATCAGCCCAGATAAATCTCATCAAAGCTTTACTTCTAATTCAAGCACGAGCTCGTCAGATGAAGCAGGAGTATTTCCACTGAGGGAGGTTCCAAATCCAGCACATGCCAGAGATGCGGAACAACCGTCTCGGCCATAAGAAATTCAAAGTTTTGAAACTGCGAAGTTTAAAAGTAGACCTAATATGTGTGTGATCAGTTTCATATAGCAATACAATTACTACAAAACCAACTATGTATCAGTGCTAATATTTTGAATAAAGGAGATAAGCATCATCAGTGATGCTATTCAATTAACTGCTTTGCCAGAGATGGCCTGCACCTGTCGCCCTTAGGATTCCAGATACTGGCTAAGGCTCTTGCCACCCCTATAGTGCCTTTTTTAGGCAAGGTTCAAATGACAAAGTCACCACTGTAACAGGTACAAGCAAGCAAAATCTGAGGGTAATGCTGCTCAATGCTAGAAGTCTAAACCTCAAAATGCACTCACTCGAGGCACTCCTTAAAATGGAGAACATTGACATCTGTGCAGTGACAAAGACCTGGTTCAAAGCTCCAGAGAGCACCCCTGCATTACCAGGCTACAATTCATACCACACCATTCGGACACCTAACCCAGAACGAAGCACTAAAGGTGGAGGCGTGTCCATATTCATTAAGGATATCCACACCTCCAGGCTAGTTGCACAGCATAATGCATCCGAGATTATCCAAGTGCAACTAACTCTGGGCAACACCGCAATTCAAATTGTAGCTTGCTACAGACCTCCCACCATGCCCCAGGATTCCCACTCCTCATTTTTTGATACACTGGAAAGTATTAGGGTACAACCCAACACCCTAATAATGAGTGATTTCAACTACCCCACCATTAACTCGGAAAACTACTCATGTACCAACTCTTTTGCTCAACGTTTTCTAGAATTCATAAATTCCAATGCCTTGGATCAACTTATTCACAACCCCACCAGGGGCAGCAATATCCTAGACCTGGTCATTACCAACATGGGAAACTGGTGTTCCACACCAGAGGTCAATTCCTCGTTGGTCAGATATGACCACAAGCTAATCAGCCTAGACATCCAAATCCCACCCCCAGTTAGGGAAACCATCGTAAAACACTTCTCCAAAGCCAACTTCACACTTCTTAAGACAGAAGTGCCAAACTTCACGACACCCATGCAGATGGACAATAGAGGTATGACTGCTGAATCCTACACAAATGCACTTTATAAGCACTTACATGAGTGCATGGATCATGCTATGCCTAAGAGAACCAAGATGTTATCCTCCAAAAACAGGAAGCCAATCTGGTGGTCCTCTGCCATAAACAAACTCTACAACAGAAGAAAGAAACTGTTGCAAAAAAGAGTAAAATCCCATGACTGGAGGAACTCCCTGGTCAACCTCAGTAAGAAGCTGAGATCCCTCATAAAATCCTCCAAAGCTAGTTACGAAAACAAAATTGCCACTGACTCTAAAGACAACCACAAAGCATTCTATGACTGGATGTGTGAGGCAAAAGAACGGGAAAAATACTCGGTCGTTAGTAGTCTTAAGAATAGTCAACAAAAGTTAAAAGCGCAGATAAAGGAACTGCGACAAACTACTAAAAATCTAGATATAGCTAATGGTAAATGTTTAAAAGAACCACCCTTTAAGGGATTATATCCGGTACAGGAATTAAATAAACTACAGATACCAGAATCACCTGAAGATGATAATCCATGGTTCCCCCCACCCCCTACAGCTTCTCCACCGCAATATCAACCTTCACAACTACAGGATGGAACTGTTAGTTCTACAATACAGAGTGAAGGCCGGCGGACGGAACAGCAAATCATTCCAGACCCCAGATGGGGAGATCAGGTAATAGGAGGCCAGCCTAGTCGCCTGGCTATAAAACAACTTAACCAAATAAATACAGGCAAATCATCCCCTAGAGTGACCCACTCTAAGATTAAGAAACAGCACAAAAGAAAAATGCAAATGCTTTTTGACCCTAGGTAAAATCAGCCGAAAATACCTCAAAACAGGAAAACAGTTTATTCATACAAGGGTAAATATTATAAGCAATGCCCAGTTGTGGTTAAGGACAAGAATGGTTACATCAGCCCAGATAAATCTCATCAAAGCTTTACTTCCGATTCCAACACGAGCTCGTCAGATGAAGCAGGAGTATTTCCACTGAGGGAGGTTCCAAATCCAGCACATGCCAGAGATGCGGAACAACCGGCTACTGTAGTCATACCTAGAGTGTGGTCGGCAGTTAATTTTCAAGCTATTACTAAATCACTCCTGCCCATTCGTAATAACCCAGCAATGTTTCAATGTGTATTAGCAGGACACATATGTTTACAAAATCCTACTATAGAAGAAATTAAAGCTGTCCTCCAATATGCTGTTCCAGCTGATCTGATGAAACATATATGGGATCATGCTAATGTCCCCACCCCAATACGAAAGCATAACACACAAGGGAAAAATGGTTTTGAAGTGGTTAGACAATGAATAGTTGATGCTATTATTGTCATAGTGCCACCTACCCCAAATTGGTCTAAAATTAAGTCGGTCATACAGAGAGAAGACGAACCTATAAATGAATATTTACAACGACTCACTGATGCCTTTGAGGCATATTCCGGATACCCAGAGCCCACTGAAGGGCCAGCACAGAGCGGGCTGTCAGCCGCTTTTGTGGATGGGTTACGCCCTCAAGTGAGAAATAAATTTAAAAAAAGTATGTTTAAATTGGCCTACTCTGGGCCTGCATGAGTTAGTCCAGCAAGTACAATACCTATCTGACCATTTGGCTAAAGAAAAGAAGGATTTATAGGAAAAATTAGTACAAGCACAAATCCAAATGTGTAACACTCTGGGCCAACCTGGTCACTGAGGTAGAGGACGAGGGCGGGGACGGGAGAGGTATAAAGGTCACAGTCCATCTACTCACAATAAACAAAACTATCAAGGTACACAACCCACCCAAACCCAAAATCCAAGTAATCAGAATGAATGTTTCAATTGTGGCCAGACAGGCCATTGAAAAAATGAGTGTCCATATTTGGCAGAGCAACCTGCACCATACACTGAGACACCACAACAATGGAATTCTAACTGGACACCAATCCCTCGACAACAACCACAATGAAGGTTCCTTCCTTCCTGTGGATCAGGATGGGCCACATGTTATGTTACTAGTTAAAAATAAACCATATCCATTTTTAATTGATACCGGAGCAACTAAATCTATGCTAACTAGCAAAACAGCCATGAATATTCCACTTTCTAATAAAGTGACTAAAGGAGTAGGTGTTTCTGGTATACCTATCAAGTATTCTGAAACCGTTCCGGTCCCAGTAACTTTGGGACCATTGCAGGATAATCATGCCTTTTTAGTAGGACCATCAGCGCCTTTAAATTTATTAGGATGAGACTTGTTGTGCAAAATGGGGGCCACCATCTTTTGCACAGCTGATGGAGTCTATCTCCAAGTACCTTCAGACCAACAGGACACTACTTTAGCAGCCTTGGATAATACTATCATATTGCAATCAATGTGAATTCAGTCAGATTCTAACAGAAATGAAGATTTACACTCCCTATCCTCTTGCTTGTGGACAACTCATAATAATGATGTAGGATTTTTGACTTCAGCTATCCCTGTTAAAATAACTCTAAAACCTGGAGCAAAGTTGCCACAAGTACCACAGTACTCTCTGATGGCTGAGGCTATTTCTGGTATAGCCCCTGTTATTTATGCAGTAGCACAGCAAGGGATAATAGTACCCACCACACGCCCATGTAATACTCCAATATTACCAGTAAAGAAACCTGGTAAACAAGCTTACAGATTTGTACAAGATCTACGGGAAGTTAACAAAGCAGTTATGCCTGCCTTCCCAATTGTGCCAAACCCTGCCACTATTTTAAGTTGTATCCCACCTACAGCTAAATATTTTACAATAATAAATATTTCATCAGCTTTTTTCTCTATCCCAGTACATTCTGATAGTCAATATTTGTTTGCTTTTACCTACAAAGGGCAACAGTATACTTGGACCCGATTGCCCCAGGGGTATGTAAAATCCCCGACTTTATTTTCAAGGAAAATGCATAGGCAATTACAAGATTTACAGCTAACGTCATGTTCAGTACTAGTCCAATATGTGGACGACATACTTATAGCCTCCCCAGACAGTAACGCCTGTAAAAAAGATTCTCTTTTAGTGTTAAAATTTCTAGCCACACGTGAATTTAAAGTAAATAAATCGAAATTACAATATTGTCAAAATAAAGTACAGTATTTAGGACACATAATTGAAATGGGTTCTCGCTGGATACTCCCAAACCGTATCAGTTCTATTCAAACTGCACCTCGTCCTGTAATCCAAAGGCAACTTAGAGGGTTCCTTGGTCTAGCAGGATACTGCAGACAGTGGGTGTCTAATTTTTCAAAAATTACCGCCCCTCTGTTGCAACTCTTGAAAAAGGACATTACAGACCTTCTACCCTGCACGTCACAGCATGATGAGGCTTTTCAGGCAATTAAAGTAGCCCTGGTAAATCCTTCTGCCTTAGGGTTACCGGACTATTCTAAACCTTTCATTTTCTTCTGTTGCAAATGAAATAAGACGGCTCTGGGTCTCTTAACCCAGCAACGCACTGGAGGATACCAACCAATTGCTTACTATAGCACTCAATTTGATCTGGTTGCTTCTGGTTATCCAACTTGCTTACGGGCTGTGGCTGCTGCTGCTGCTGCCATCTTGGTAGACATGGCAGCTCCACTAACCCTGGGACATGACACTGTACTAGCAGTCCCACATGCTGTTTAAGCCTTACTTTTGAAAACTAAAACAAAATATCTTTCAAATGCACATCTTACTAAGTATGAAATAAGTTTAATGGGAAATCCTGCTTTACAAATTAAATGCTGCCCACCACTAAACCCTGCCTCTTTAATACCAACCTCAGAGGATGGCGAACCACATGATTGTGTGTTAGTAGTTAACTCTGCTCTTTCTCCTAGGTTAAATTTATTTGATACTCCTTTGCAAAATCCTGATTTCGTTTTTTTCGTTAATGGATCCTGTTTAAGAACAAACTACGGAAAATTCCAAGCTGCTTGGTCAGTCTGCACACCGACTGAAGTATTGCAATCAGCATGATTAACTACTGGTGCCTCCGTGCAGGCCGCGGAATTAGTGGCATTATCACATGCATGTGAACTAGCTAAAGACAAGCCTGTTACTATTTATACTGATTCCCGTTATGCCCATGGTGTTGTTCATAATTTTGGTGTATTATGAAAAGAACGAGGGTTCTTAACATCTTCCGGAACACCCATTAAAAACCATTTTTATATCAATAATTTATTACAAGACTTATTGTTACCTTCTGAAATTGCTGTTGTTAAATGTTCAGCCCATCAATCCAATGACACTTTCAAGAGTAAAGGCAATAATTTTTCTGACTGGGCTGCTAAATAGGCTGATTTCTCACAAACTGTTCAGGGTCACTTTTTGCAGCCATTGCAATCTATGAAAACTTTTAATAAAACAGTACTAAAAGCTTTGCAGAATGAGGTCTCAAAATCAAAAAGAAATACATGGCTGGCTCAAAATTGTTTTAAACAATCCAATTTAATTTGGCAATATCCAAATGGCAAAGAGACATGGACGAATCTGATCTATGACACATCAAGAGTTATTTTGAAACACAAAGTAGCATTACAGTTGTCTGTCCATCAAAATGGAACTGTGTGTTTCCAGAAACTTGATAAAATCAGAGTAGGGTGGAGCCATTGCAACAAAACAGTGGTATATAACTGCACTGCATGGGGTTGTGTAACCGATTTCTCACCTATATCAAGAATTGTAAAAAACTCTATAGCTGACTTTTCCCGGAAAATAGAAACTGTCTACTGGAAAATATTTGAAGGGCGGCAGAATGCTGAGAATTGCTTTAAGCCTATCAATATCACCATCAAAGTAGAGAACTGTTATTTTGTGTGCGGAAGAAAACCATATAAATGACTACCAGGAAACTGGTCTGGCAGCTGTTTCCTGGGTTACCTAGTTCCAGCTATCTGACGTGTATCTACATTACCTAAGGGAAAAATTCAGAACGTTCGAGAGGTCAAGAAGCCTGCCAATCCATTAGGCAAAGTTGATGCTTCTTGGATCTATCATCATGACTTGGCTCATGCTAGTACCAAAGGACTGTCCCATATGGACTTGGGTGATGATGTAATATCGATTCTCGGCTGGAGTGCGGGGAGTGCCTTCTGTGTGGAGTCTGCATGTCCTCCACGTGGTTGGGTGGGCATTCGAAAGACATGTCTAAATGGGCGTGCCTTCGTTGAAGGTTAAACATTGAGCTGGCACCTCAGCGTTTGTGAAAATCTACTGCCAATCATTAGCGGACCGGAGTTCCGCTGTGACGACCCCTAACCAGGAAAAGCCGAAAAACAAACAACAACAACTTAGCCCCAACAGATCATCATTGAGTATAATGTCTCCTTTAATATGTACCTCACCAAACACATGCAGCAACTAGAATGTCTGCAAAGGTTTTTTTACAAAAAGAATACAGGCCATAAACACAATGCTGTATGCAGAACTCCAGTCCACTAATGATTGGCAGTAGATTTTCACGAACGCTGACGTGCCAGCTCAATGTTTAACCTTCAACGAAGGCACGTCCATTTACGCATGTCTTTTGAATGTCCACCCAACCACAGGGAGGACATCACCTCAAAGCCTTATCTCTGTACTCTGTCTCCTACAAACTACTGAGAGGTGATCTCTGCCTGGCATACAAGGCGTCCCTGGGCCACCAGTCTGATGAACCTTTTTCCCATCTGCAAAACAAATAGCATCAGAACTACTGGATGTAAAATATAAATTTTGCTTGTGACATAAATAGGACATGTTGGACAGACAGCTATGTATTTCAGAGAATTCCCATTCCCTAGAGTAGGCTCCCCATCCATGTGAAACAAAGTCCCTCCTTAACCCTACTTAAGCATACCTTGCACCACTGGATGGGAAAATCAAAAATTCACCCCTGGTCTGGAGCCTATGTATTTGATGGGCAGAGCCAGTCAGCAAATCATGTTGCAACCAACAATCACCCCTATATAAATGTCTAAGGCATAACTTATGGGATGCATTTGGGTTGCATGGCTAGGCTTATAAAGGCACAGGTGTTTGAAAGCATAGTACCTATGAACTTATATACCTGTTGACCTAGACATATCATCATCATGATCAACAACCCCTCTGTTCCCATTTTCTACATCAGGTCAGGATTTTATGTCAACTGTATCATCTCTATCGATTCAGTACAAATTTCCTACCTTCCTCAACAGTCCTGCTTGATTTTCATAGGTCTTCTCTCACATGGTCTTTCCATCTCTTTGCTGGATGCCCTTTTTTGTCTTGTCTGCTTCCTTTCTGTCCAAATCTTCTTCACCAAATTGTTTTCAACTTTTCTGCACATGTCCAAACCTCCATAATCTCTTTTCTTTGACCTTCTTTGCAATTGTAGCTTCTTTGGATTCTGCTCTTATACCCTCATGTTTTCAACTGTCCCACAGTGTGCACCCTACAACCCCATCTCAGTTGTGCTGGTTGCACCACTGTTTTGTACATCTTACTTTTCAGCTTCTTTGGCATTCTTCTGTCACACACTACCCCTGTCACTGTACGATTTGGCTGCAGCCTGTCTGATTCTAGCTTTGATCTCCTCATTCAGACTTCCCTTCTCCACAACCACCCATCTCAGACACTTGAAGCTGTTAACCTGTTCAACTATATTTCTTTCTTTCTCAATTCTCCGCTTCTTCTGATTTCCCAATTTGCTTCCAGTACAATTGTCTTACCTGTATTCAGTTTCATCCCATGTGCCTTCAGTTTTGCATTCCAGTCCCATAAAGTTTGTTAAAGTTCTTGCTCAGTCTGCCTTTTAAAGTACCATTGTCTGCATACAGTAACTTTGCTGATGTGTCTCCTTTGACCCGTTTGCTAATGTAATCCTTCACCAGAGTGAACAGCACTGAACTTAGAGCTGAACCCTGATGTACATCCACTCCTACGTGGAACTTCTATGGGAGACCGAACACAGTTCATACTTGAGTCATTGGGTCCATGTACATAGCCTGCACTAATTCTACCAGTGTTTCTGGGACTTTGAACTACCTCAGAACAACCCAAATTAGCTTTATTTGGACGTTGTCGTATATTTTCTCCAAGTCTGAGAATGCCCAGTTGGACTCTTTCCTCATTTGTAGCTTCTTCTCAACTGTCTGTTTCACTGCAACATGGAGCCAGTTGTGCTGCATCCTGACCTGAAGCTGAACTGCTTATCTCCCATTTGACTTTCTTCCACTTTGCATATTCATTTATTAATCACCCTCTCCAGAACATTTAAGCAGTGTTACAGGAGTTTGATACCTCTGTACTGCCTACAGTTGTGTATGTCCTCTCTTTTCTTGTACACAGGCATTATTATGCTTATTCTCCAGTCATCTGCAACACACCTTTCACTCCATACTGCTCTGAGTACTCTCAGGAGCCATTTTCCTAAGTGCTGTTCCTACTTCTAGGGTGAGGTCCTCTTATTCTTTCATCATCGGCTGTGTCTGAGGCAGTACAGCTTTGTGGGGCTTTCTTCATTCAGAAGCTGCTTGAAGTATTTCTGCCATCTGTTTTTAATGCCTGTGGACTGGTAAGTAACTGGCTGCTGGCATCCATTATGAAGGGTCTGTAATGACTGCCTTCTTTATCTCTCTGTACCTTTGCCTTGCAATTGGATCAAATTTCTTTGTACCATCTACTGAGTCACTTTCCAGAAGCTGGCAGAATGCCTCTGATGTCTTGTTCTTTGCTACTGCGACTCCCATCCTAGCCTCTTTGTTGGTCAATCAGTATTCCTTCTTAGCCTGGTCCATCTTTCTATCTCCTACTTTTTTCTGCATTCTTTCCTTCTTTTGACAACTTCTTGGACTTAATTATTCCATCATCATCTTTCCTCATGTGCCTTATGTTCATACCTGGCTCAAAAGCATTATCTGTTATGTAGTCGTCACACATGATGCTTTGAAGCACTGCCATTCTTCTTCAACCCCACCTATTTCCTCTTCTGCCTGATGTGCTAGAGCTCAAAGTAGTACTTTCTCTCCTCTACTTCTAGGTCATCAGCCTAGTTTCTGCTGACCTTAAAGCCTTCTCTTAACCACTACTTTCAGATGATTTTGGCAATTTGGCTGACTGTTTCACTGTGGATGATTTTGCAATCACTGATTCTACCCCTATTTCCCTTTATTATTAGTAGGAAGTCTACCTAAGTTGAATATAGGCCACTCTTGTATGTGATCTTGTGACTGTTTCTCTTGAAGAACCACATGTTGGCCACCACAAAGCCATTTGCCGGGCAGAACTCTAGAAGACGTGGACCAGACAGTCCTCATAGCCTGTTCTGTCTGTCCTGATGTGTGAATTCAGGTGACCCATTACCATCATCAATTCTTATTTCCAGCTTTATCTAGTAGGTCCTGAAACTGCTGTTTGAATGCACTCTTGTCCTCATTGTCACAACCCTGCTCTGGGGCATAAGCTGAGACTATGAATAGTGCCCTATCCTTACAGTGGAGTCTGATTGCTATGAGTCTGTCACTAATTTTGATGAAATCCCTCACTGTCTTTTAAAGTCTCTCCCTTACCACAATCTCCACTCCATTTCTAATTTGTCCTCCTCCTATTTCTAGTCTGTCCTTCTCCTGAGTAGTAGACTCTGGATCCTAAGCCATGTGTCTTTGCTACACTGCTCTTCGAATTTATCTCCTGGATACACAGAATGTCCAGCCTCCTCCTTACCATCATGACATCCATTTTCAAGCTGAATCCTGTATGTGAACCTATACTGAGTATTGCTCATGTTTAATAGGTTAGTTGGTTTTATGTCTAGCATTCGCTAAACAGTGCTGTCCCAGGTAACCTAAGCTGGGCAACTGGACACAGGTGAAGCAGTAGCTTATTGACCAAGAGCTGCTGAGCATTATGATTAACACACACTGACCAATAGGGCACATATGCCACTCCTACACTTAGCATGGATCCCTGGAATAGGTAAGAGTAGGCCAAGTCCACAACCCACTTAACACAGGTAAATAATCATACTCATTTTTGGCATTATTAGTTAACATGACTGAATCACCTAGAGCCAGTTTTTACACCATCTAGTGGCTATCCCTGACCCAGTGGACTGCCTATGATCTGTGTTTTCCTATCTTCTCTCCATGTTCACCATCTAGAATCTGTGCTATCTACAACCCTGTTTATGTGTGAGTTTTGAGATGGCAACACTCAACATGTTTTAGGGATGCAGAAGGAAACACACAGGAACACAGGGAGAACATGTAAATTCCATTGAGGTATTGGCTGGAGGTGAGGATCTAATTTTGTACCCTGTGCTTGGTAGGTGATGACATTAACCATTATGCAAACTGATCTCTCTCTCTCTCTCTGTATATATATATATATATATATATATATATATATATATATATATATATATATATACACTACATATATATGTGTATTATATATATGTACACAGATATATATATATATATATATATATATATATATATATTTATAAGGGTCTAGTTTTAAATTTTAAAGTTTCAAAACTTCGTATTTCTTATTGTCGTGACCATAAGATTGAAACTTTGAACCATTTAAATGGAGATTGCCTTACAGCGAGGAATGGTTTATTTACAGTTTTCCTCACTGTAGTATGATCTAAAAGTTGATATATTTAATTAGCAGGGGGGTGTAGGGCTGCAGGAGGGCTTGCCCCCTGCAAAAACGTAATAAAAAGATTTGTTTTTATTTATTTTTTTTATTTATTTACATTTCCAAGTTTCAAAACTTTGATCTTATGGTCTCGACCATAAGAAATTCAAAGTTTTGAAACTGCGAAGTTTAAAAGTAGACCTATTATGTGTGTGATCAGTTTCATATAGCAATACAATTACTACAAAACCAACTATGAATCAGTGCTAATATTTTGAATAAAGGAGATAAGCATCATCAGTGATGCTATTCAATTAACTGCTTTGCCAGAGATGGCCTTCACCTGTCGCCCTTAGGATTCCAGATACTGGCTAAGGCTCTTGCCACCCCTATAGTGCCTTTTTTAGGCAAGGTTCAAATGACAAAGTCACCACCGTAACAGGTACAAGCAAGCAAAATCTGAGGGTAATGCTGCTCAATGCTAGAAGTCTAAACCTCAAAATGCACTCACTCGAGGCACTCCTTAAAATGGAGAACATTGACATCTGTGCAGTGACAAAGACCTGGTTCAAAGCTCCAGAGAGCACCCCTGCATTACCAGGCTACAATTCATACCACACCTTTCGGACACCTAACCCAAAATGAAGCACTAAAGGTGGAGGCGTGTCCATATTCATTAAGGATATCCACTACTCCCGGCTAGTTGCACAGCATAATGCATCCAAGATTATCCAAGTGCAACTAACTCTGGGCAACACCGCAATTCAAATTGTAGCTTGCTACAAACCCCCCACCATGCCCCAGGATTCCCACTCCTCATTTTTTGATACACTGGAAAGTATTAGGGTACAACCCAACACCCTAATAATGAGCGATTTCAACTACCCCACCATTAACTCGGAAAACTACTCATGTACCAACTCTTTTGCTCAACGTTTTCTAGAATTCATAAATTCCAATGCCTTGGATCAACTTATTCACACCCCCACCAGGGGCAGCAATATCCTAGACCTGGTCATTACCAGCATGGGAAACTGGTGTTCCACACCAGAGGTCAATTCCTCGTTGGTCAGATCTGACCACAAGCTAATCAGCCTAGACATCCAAATCCCACCCCCAGTTAGGGAAACCATCGTAAAACACTTCTCCAAAGCCAACTTCACACTTCTTAAGACAGAAGTGGCAAACTTCACGACACCCATGCAGATGGACAATAGAGGTATGACTGCTGAATCCTACACAAATGCACTTTATAAGCACTTACATGAGTGCATGGATCATGCTATCCCTAATAGAACCAAGATGTTATCCTCCAAAAACAGGAAGCCAATTTGGTGGTCCTCTGCCATAAACAAACTCTACAACAGAAGAAAGAAACTGTTGCAAAAAAGAGTAAAATCCCATGACTGGAGGAACTCCCTGGTCAACCTCAGTAAGAAGCTGAGATCCCTCATAAAATCCTCCAAAGCTAGTTACGAAAACAAAATTGCCACTGACTCTAAAGACAACCACAAAGCATTCTATAGCTATGTCAAGAATCTCAATGGGAACACTCAGATCTGCTCTGAGTTACAGCACAATGGCACTAAATATACAGAACCAACTGATATTGCCAACATCCTAGCAGATAGGTTCAGTGCTAACTTTACCCCCTCTCACCCCCTAGAGGGCCCATCTCTATACCGGAAGAATGCAAAGTTCCTATAATCATGGCTGCACAGGTAAAAAACACTCTCCAAAGCCAAGAACACAGCATCCATGGGACCTGACAATATCCCAGCTGCATTCTACACGAACTACAGAATGAACTGGCACCCTACCTAAGTACCATGTTCAATCATAGCCTCACCTCAGGCTTTGTACCCACTGAATGGTGCACTGTGACGGTTATCCCACTCCACAAAGGGGGAGCCACGATGGACCCCGGGAACTACCGCCTCATTTGCCTGACAAGCCTGGTCTGCAATGCCATGGAACATATCACCGTGGAACTCATAAACAAAGACATTGGTAATCTCCAAACTCTGGACCCTACCCAGTTTGGATTTGTAAAAGGCAGATCATGTCTCCTAATTCTGACTGACTTCTTTGAAGCAGTCACCAAAGCCATAGATGAGGGTAAAATGGTTCACACAGCTTATCTAGATCTCGCCAAGGCTTTCGACACCATCCCCCACTCTGGAATTATAGATAAGCTCACTAAACTAGGTATAAATCCCTATGTCACAAGATGGGTTGCCAACTGGCTCACGGACAGAACCCACACTGTGAAAGTAGCGGATTCCAAATCCGACTTCAGACCAGTGACAAGTGGAGTACCACAGGGTTCAGTCCTGGGTCATCTGCAAACTAGGAGCCATAATCAAAACTTCTAATGATGTGGACAAACTACAAAAGGGCCTCACTGAGACAGATACCTGGTGTCAAAGCCATGGCCTGAAGCTCAATGCCAAAAAGTGTATTGTCATCCCCTTTAGTAAAAACTCTGTACAATGAACTACCACATAGCTGGTAGTCTACTTAATGCCGAAAATGTGATAAGAGACCTTGGGACACAGGTGGACAGTAGTTTCTCCTTTGATAATCACATCGCCACAGTGGTCAGGAAATCCTTCTATGTGGCTCATCTCATCACAAAAGGATTCTCATCCAGAAAAAAAGAGGTCATTGTTCCCCTCTACTCATCACTCATTAGACCCATTATAGAGTACAATACCCCTTTTTGTATGTACCTCACAAGACATCTACAACAACTGGAAAGACCACAGAAATACCTCACAAAGAGGATTACTGGCCTCAAACAGATGCCCTACACAGGCCGTCTCAAAAAACTACAGCTTTACTCCATCGCATATCACCTACTCATGGGCAATCTCTGCCTAACATACAAAGCTATGTCAAACCCAGAGCTGTTGGACATGCTCCACTTAAAGAAATCCCAATCCCTCTGAGCTAAACACTCTAGGGACCTAAACCTTGTCACCACAATAAACAGAACATGCTGGAGGGATAGATTCCTGTCCCAGAGACTTCCCATACTCTGGAACAGACTACCTATCTATGTCAAACAGAGCTCCTCATTAGCACTCATCAAGAAAAATCTTGATGATTGGATGGGAAATTCACCCCAGGGACCACTTCTGTGGCTCTGCTCGACAGGGGCACAGGAAAATAATTTTCTTGGGTGGCAAAAGTCAGGGTACATTTTTTGGCTAGGCTTATATAGGCCCTAGGGCCAATAGCCTAGTACCTACCTATGAACCTATGAACATTTATTAAAATGCAGGAATATTTATCTCATTATGTAAACTTTCAGGAAACATACCCTTGGATTCTGAAAGAAACCCAACACTCACTTTAAGGGCTGTGGTAAAAGGCTCTGATTCCGTGAAGCAGTATTTTGTGATTCAGAGACATATTAACCACATTGAGGAAAGACTTCATTATCAGCTAATCTGAATGTGTCTAAACTGCTGTTAATTACTATAAGTGCAGATCAGCTCTTCCTGTAGTTATTAATAGTGGCAGTGGCCACATAGTAAAAGCACACATGCTCCCTTCATTCACTCTGACACACACACACACACACACACACACACACACACACACACACACACACACACACACACACACACACACACACACACACACACACACCCCATACCTGTCCTCTCCTGTGTCTGTGTGAATGTATTTACTATCCAGTTGTAGTACAGCGGATTACTATTCTCTGTGGGTGAAAAAGGTATAGAACTGAATTGTTTTAAAATTGTTAAATACATGTCTTTAAGACACGCTATATAGAGTATCCCTGATGTCCAGTGTTCCTCCTAACCCATGGCTTCAACTTTCTCTCTCTCTCTGACATTTTCCCTTCATTTCTATTATGTTAAAGTGCCATTAAGACACAAAATGTTCTCTCTGGTATCTTGAGTTCCCACAATCCCTGCTATGAACAAGAGCCTTTATGGCACAAAAGGTTATGACTAGTGTTCCCCTCAACCCAATGTTGTTGGCTTTGCTCATTCTCTTTGAGGTATGTATGAACACACACACACACACACACACACACACACACACACACACACACACACACACACACACACACACACACACACACACACACACACACACACACACACACACACACACACACACACACACACACACACACACACACACACACACACACACACACACATTAATAATCTCACATACTCGTTCGCATTCTTCCTGAGCTGTAAACTTCCCAACACTTATCTCTACTCTGAGAGATGAACATTGCCTTTTGGCCATGCTGTTTACCAGGAGAAGCTAGGAGTGGACATGCTAATTTACTCAGCTGAGTGATTTCATGAATTGCTCAGCTGTGTAAATGCATTACCACAGGAAGTTTTGAAGGGAGACCAAATGGTTAATTAACATATTCCTCTCCCCCAGAATGTTCCATTAACATTCAGCATGACCACTGGGACAGTCCACCACGATGCTGCATGCCTTCATGTTGCAGCAACATGATAGGGCTGCCTCTGAATCAGCAATGGTTACCATGAGGTGTAAACCTCATATACACCTTGCAGTAACCTTTCTAAATTTAGCCCAAATGGTTTTATACCTCAAAATAGGGTGGCTGCGATGGTGCAGTAGTTTGCATTGTTGCCTCACAGCAAGAGGTTCTCCAGTTTGATCCTCGGCTGGGGTGCCTGCTGTGCAGAGTCTGCATGTCCTCACTGTGATCATGTGGGTTTCCTCCCACATCTGAAAGACATGCTGTAGGTGGATTGGACATTCTAAATTGGCCCTAGGTGTGAGTGCATGCATGTATGTGCCTTCTGTGGATGGTTGGGTGCTGGGCTGACAACCAGACACTGTAAAACTCTACTACCAATCATGAGCGAACAGGTGATCTGCTGTGGTGACCCCTAACCGGGAAAAGCTGAAAGAAGAAGTTTTATACCTCAAAGTTATAACACAAGAGCAATTTGTCTTCATGGCCTTTATGTTATTTCAAACAAGGCTAACCCCTAAACTGTTTTCATTCCTCTTTCTCATGTCTATCAAATGCTGCATTACCCTGAAGTTAATGTTTTGCTTTGTTCCACCCACATAATGTTTTGTTTTCTCAAAGCTACGGACAATGATGAAAGCTATCCCACAAAAAATTACATGTGAGACAGAAACTAGAAACATAATGCCATTAATGCTGATGTTTTGCAGAATTCTCAAGTTAGAGCACAATTTACAGTGTCCCATGAAAGGATTCCTTCCTGCTTCCCTATTGGACACTGTTTAAAGACACTACAATTTAAATGATTCTTCAAACTTACAGGTCTTCTGTGACAAAGAGCAACCCTTGAGGGAATAGCATTTTGCAATGAAAGAAATAAAGTAAGACTATGCCACTTCTATTTCAGATTTTTTTTAAATTATAGCTGAAAATTGTAAAAGTAGTGATAAAATAAATTACATTTCTTTACTGATCTTCTTTTCCAGCATTAATACTCATTGGTGAAATATTTTCCAAACATATTATGCAGTTCAAGTGGGTAAATTCTGAACTAAAGCAAGAATCTTAAGTAAGCAGGCAATTTATCTCAAAGAAACCAAAAATGTTTATTCTCAGCCACATGGCTGACAGGCTTTGACTGACAATGATTTTCAGGGGAGAGTATAGGAGAAACCACAGATGGGTCGGAAAGTTGGCGCTAAATTTATCCACTAAAATACTTCCCCAGATTCATTATCCTTCCATGCAGGACTAGCTTAGTCCTGCATAGAATCGGCCATTTAGGAGCAGGACGGCAGTGCACCATGCATAGTAATGAAGGCACGCTGCCTGAGCTCCTAAACGGACACAGAGCATGTACGAGTGCAGGGGGCATGTCTGAGGGCAGAGCTCTTGGAATATACACACTCCTGCAATCAAGAACAGCAGTGTAGGAGTAAGAGTGAGTGAGACTGCTCATAGGTGTTTGCATACCCCCAGCAGCAAACCCCCCAAGTGTACAAGAGCAATAGTTACAACAATTAAATATGAAGACTTTTTTTTAAGATTCAAATTTAACCATAGGTGAGCGGGTTTTCCCATCACTTTGCTACGGTTAATGGAGATTAAATGGCACAAGAGGATAAAAAGCAAGATATATGCAAATGAAGCAGTACAGCAATAGTGTAGTGGGCAGAGCATTCTCCTTACGAGCATTCATTCCTGGTTAGAGAACCACTCCAGTACCATCCATTTTTCATGTCAAATCACTGTATGATCAATTTATTTTGTTGCATAACCTACGACATAACACATATTTGTGAACTGGAGTACTGCATTAAATGCAGATGTGAGGTGACATAGTCATAATGTTGCAAAGTCCACAGATAATCACAAGTGCCCCATACAGTATATGTACACAGGAATCAGGGATACAAATGGAAGGTGAAATGTGTAATGAATGATAATTCCATACAGGTGCCAAATCCACCACCTGCCCAAGAACCATTAGACATCACACTCTAAATTAGTGCGGTGATAAGCGGGTGTAAGCACTAGTAAGCAAGAGCATGCATATTTAAGCAGTAGTAAGTGGGTTTAAGGCCGTTTGTGCAGGGGTAAGCAATGCGCACACAGGTTAAGCACTACTGAAGCTGAGTATAAGAAACTGTAACCAAAAGTTAGCAATTCTTAGCTTCGTGCAAACCCACACGAACCCACTTACAACTGCTTAAAAGTGCCTTAATCACTCTGTATCCAATGGCCCTTGTTCTGGCCAGCAACAAAATAAACAGCCTCTGCAAGGCTCAAACCCAGGACCCTACACAGCATAGCCAAAGTGATTGACTACTAAGCCAAGTCAGATATACATAACCCAGATGGTTTTACAAACATATCATCCAGCAAAGGCATTCAACAGTACAGGAAATGCATTTAAACATGTAGATGTGTGTGTGTGTGTGTGTGTGTGTGTGTGTGTGTGTGTGTGTGTGTGTGTGTGTGTGTGTGTGTGTGTGTGTGTGTGTGTGTGTGTGTGCGTGAGTGTGAGTGTGTGTGTGTGTGTGTGTGTGTGTGTGTGTGTGTGTGTGTGTGTGTGTATATAAATTTATATCTAAATGGATATGTGTGTGTGTGTGTGTGGCCTAGGGGTTAAGGTGTTTGCCTTACAAACACAATGTGCAGGGTTTGAGTCTCACAAGGGATAATTTGCTAGGCTTAAAATGGCTCGCAAGGGCAGTTAACTTAGTATGAAACTACATACATATCTATCTATATATATATATATAAATATACACACACATATATATATATATATACATCTATCTACATATATATATATATATATATATATATATATATATATATATATATATATATATATATATATATAGAGAGAGAGAGAGAGAGAGAAATATATACATGTAAGCATATATATTTATCTATATATGTATATACAGATAAATATCTATAGATATAAAAGAGAACATAACAAATACATATATGACCACAGGCACCATTAATGGGGGTGAGGGGGACCAAGCTACATACGTCTTGTATGTATTAATATTACCCCAACCCCACAGCCAAACAGGTCTACCCTGTGATATAGTACCAACTGTTGCAAGTCCCATAACCAGGACATGACACAACATGGGAACAAGATGTTAACAGTAGTCCATCCCACCTGTATGATATCAGGCTGGTAACAATAACATATCATACAGTACAGTCTGGCTACCATTGGGAATGTACAATGTGGAAGCATTAAACATTTGTGAGATACATATACACACCCACACACACACATATAAGCAGATGCACACACACACACACAGACACACACACACACACACACACACACACATATATATATATATATATATATATATATATATATATATATATATATATATATATATATATATATATATGTAACTACACATACACACACAGAGATATGTATAGGAAGATACATATTTACAGGGTGCACACCATATGGGACAGCCAGTATGCTTACAGTTGCCACCTTACCAACTGGACACTGTATGAGTCACCCATACAAAAGACAATTGTTGCCTGAAACATGTACCCACAGAGAGGTCAAAGGATATAACACCACACACAGGTTTGCATACATGACAGAGCTTTATTTGTGTTCTATTACAGTTGTATATGCCATGTCATATGGCTATTTAGACTCTGAAATACATATAAACAGACTAATGCAACTCTCAAACAGATCAATTAATGCAGTATTCTGGAAAGCATAACATGTTGCTATCCAGACCAAGGCCTTCAAGTAGTACAACAGTAAAGACAGACTGGGCCACAGGATAACAATCAATCAACAGTAAGTAATGCAGATGTTTAGTCCAGCAGCCTCTATCTACACTCTGTACACAATCCCTAGGGGATAAAGACTTCAGTTATCTGTTACATAACAATGCATAACTGAAACCATCACAATCACACTGACAAACAGAACAGTCTGTATGGCAGGAAGCAGTAGGCCTTCATGTACCCAATGTGAACTGTATGGTAATGTACATCCAGATACCTTAAGGCAGCTTAACCCTGATACCCCTCACATGTTGTAACAGCCTAGGTTAGTTATGGTGTATCCCTCCTAATAGACTGACATACAGGGGTATATACCACTGTTACATACACTGACCTCTGGACTGCATAAGGGCACACATGTATTGTGCAGATGAAGCCCACACATATATGGACCCAACCCCAAAATATGTGTGGGGGCCACAAGAGCAGTGGAATGATGGCAGGAATGGCAGCATGTCATACTCACAGGCCACTACATAACAACCCCTGACAGCATGTCATATGGACAAAGCCTGGTATGTAGGTGGAGGACAGAGGCTAGAACACAGGCCCATATGTGAAATAGTGTTGTTGTACACTAAGCAAGTTGCTGGTGTTACAGGATAGTCTGCAACATACCCTTAGTCAGGAATATCAAGTCAGAAACACAAATGGATGAAGCCATGTACTGATAGCACTCAACACACACATTGCCAGTGATATATCTGACACAAAACCTGTGTGGTGGACAGGCAAAACATAACAGCCACACCTCTGGCCATCAAGTGGATAGGTACACAGTTGAGAGCTATGCAGATAGACTTCAGTCCATGTTAAACTAGTATGTACACACAAACCCTGTAACACTGGTGCTATACAATACATACAACAACACTACTCACACTCTGTTTGTAGTTCTAGAATCTCATACAAGTATGTAGTTGGCCTGAGTTTGCAAGTTCTTTTGTTAGAGGTGTTTCTACCTGCTGTCTGTAACACTGCTGCCCACACACAGGGAGGATGCCCACCATACAGGAAAGGTAAAAGTACCACACCCACATGATGTAGAGATTTATAGTAGTGGGTTGCCATGACAGTGGTAATTGGAAGTACTACACAGCGTGCAGGTAGCAAGTGGAGGACACTGATTGCTACAGAGGCCAGCTCCTAATCATCTACATCATCTACAAGAAGCCATGCTGCAATCCATTCCAAGCAGCTCAATCCATTTATGAGAGAGAGAGAGAGAGAAAGAGCGAAAGAGAAAACAGATCAAGAACTAAAGCCAGAACCACAATCAAACCAAAAAAAGAAACAAAGGAAGCAAGTTAAGGCGATAGCCAAGGAGACAAAAAAAACTCCTAAAAGGACACCATCCACAACAGACCTCATTCTCACAACAGGTATGTGAAGTATATATACATGTAATTGACTGTAGTACTTGGTCCGTAATACTGGGATAGATGATGTGGAATGATATATATTTACCATCAGGTGTTGCTGTTGTAATGATGTTCAGCTGAAGAAGAGCTATGGATGCTAGAGTTTGTCCCTGTGGGTAGTGGGCCATACCCTTCAAATGTGCAGAGCAGCACTGACTGACAAGATATAAGCCAACATAGTGTGTGTTGTGTAATAGAAAGGATGTATATTACTGTGGCCAATAGCTGGTGGTGGATGTAATGCCATAATGATGGACACGTGGATTCCAGAGCCCACCACTTGCAGGACATTCAGGTTAACATGTATTGTAGCATGCTGAAATGCCATAGGTGTGTAATAGGCTTACCTGTAATCTAGCCCTATTATATGCCCCCTAATGTTAGGTTGTGTCCATATATGGCACCTGTCTGTATTGTAGCAAGGCAGAACAGTGCAGCTGTGTAGGAAGGAGAGTCAGAGATTGCAGACCTGATGTCTGAATCTACCCCATATATATACTAACAAATAAACTTTGTGACAATAACAGCATTCAAAGAATAGTAAATCACACAAACAACTCTTGTAGTACTTTAGCGCTTTCGTCTTATTTATTATCAAGACTTCTTCCGAAAGACGTGTTTCATAATGTTATGAAACATGACTTTCTGAAGAAGTCTTGATAATAAATTTAGATGAAAGTGCTAAAGTACTACAAGAGTTGCTGGTGTGATTTACTATTCTTTGAATGCTGTTATTCTCACAAAGTTCATTTCTTAGTTAAAATTTCTTCTCTTCGTTCATTCATTAATTTTTTGACTGCGGTTAATTTTAGTTTTATATATATATATATATATATATATATATATATATATATATATATATATATATATATATATACAACATAATATATATCTACACATATATAAATATTTATATATATATATATATATATATATATATATATATATATATATATATATATATATATATATATATATATATATATATATATATATATATATATATATATATATATATATATATATATATATATATATATATATGATTCCTATTACAAGAATGAAAGTTCACTACTTTGAACTTGTAATAGGAAGCCTCACTTCTGCGAAAGTTCACTTTAACAAAAGTGAACTTTTGCATAAGTTCACTTCACCGAAAAAAACGCAGCACAGTGGAGGACATAAAAAACAAGCTATGCCCTCCACTATGGTGTGATAGTCATGGGCCTTAGGGTTAGGGTTAGGGCATGGGTTAGGGTAAGGTGATAGTTAGTAAAGCTATCCCCTTACCCTAACCCATGCCCTAACAGTAAGGTTTGTGACTATCGCACTATAGTGGAGGACATTGCTATGTCCTTCACTGTGCTGCAGTCATCACGGACCTTAGGGTTAGGGCACGGGTCATGGTAAGGGGATAGCCCAATGGGCTATCCCCTTACTATAATCCGTGCCCTAACTAAGATCGTGAGTACTGGAAGTTCAGTACAACACCCTTTCGTTTACTGAACTTCGCGTAAGTGCACTTTTGATTAAGTGCACTTTCGCTGCAGTGAGCATTCCATGCACTATTTCGAATTAGTGAAAATTTTATCTAATGTATGGAACCCATATATATGTGTGTATATATATATATATATATATATATATATATATATATATATATATATATATATACACATATATATATATATATATATATATATATATATATATATATACACATATATATATATATATATATATATATATATATATATATATATATATAGGCAACTCGGCATGTAAAAATCTACTGCCAATCATTAGCGGACCGGAGTTCCGCTGTGGCGACCCCTAACCAGGAAAAGCCGAAAGACACAACAATAACAAATATATATATTCATATGTCTACATATATACAAACACACACACACACATATGTATGTAAATACGTGTCCCCTATATTACCACCACAGTGCTGCATGCTATGTGTGAGGGAAAAGCACACATAGCAATACACATAGATATATACAGCTATAAGTGTGTGCAACATGGACGGGTATGTCACATGTCCACCCCTTGTTGGGACCACATTGCCCTTGTCAGTGAAGTAAGGAATGGGAATATAGGGAAGGATAGCAGGCATATTTGTGGAGGTGTTACTGGTTGATAGATACAGAGGACAGTCTACAGGGGTGGTATATGACACGTGGTGGGTAAACACCCTGGATGGTGTGTGTGTGAGTGTGTGGTCTGCAATGTGGAAGCCCCATGTGCCCTCATATGGAAGCAATGGAAACATGGTCCCCACCCATTGCTACTCACAACAGCAGTCCACGGTCCTGATGGTGCCTGGCCTGGAGGCTGAGAAGGAGGAGCATGTGGACCCTGTGAATGTGTACTGGGCACCTCAAGGTGCTCTAGCACATCCCACAAGTGTCTGTGGAGCCCCCTATGGAACAGACCCTGGACCTGACCTTGGGTGACAGGAACATGTCTGTGTTGGTCCCCGGGGGGACAGCATCCCCTGAGGTGGTTCCACCTGAAGGTTGTGCTGGACCAGTAGATGAGGAGGCCCCAGTGTGGTTTCCACATGTGATGTGGCCTGGTAACATGGCCAGATGAGGTTGGAGAGGTGGTTCTGCTGGCAACTATTCCCTAAACATGCTATTCTATCATAGAACATATGTGGGTAGTAATAGTCTACACAATGCCGGAACATGTACAACAACATGCATAGATATCCCCAATAACACAGAATGACAGATGTGCAGCAATTACACAGCAAGCATACCACATGCATCTATGGAACCATAGTGGCCCTGACAATGGCATGCAGGTGAAATAGTCCATAAATGGCCAGCTATGATAGTGTCCACACAGGGAACATGGCTACAAACACATAGCACAAAGTGTGGTACAACACAATATATGTCCCAATGGCATGTAAGCTGTAGCCATACCTATTGCATTGTGTGAACAGTTTGTTGTCATTGATATGGTGGGAGGAGGGTGACAGAGATGTGTATTAAGAACTATGGTAACCTTGCTGTATGAGTTGCTCAGACCTGTTCCACCTTTATGTCTTTCAGGCAAGATGTCCCACGGCCAGCTATCCGTGTATTCAGAGGCAGAAAATGAGGTTGTGTTGCACCACCTAATACAGCACTATCCTGTTTAGTTTGGAAGGGCTGCCCATGAGCAGCAGGAGTGGACCGCCCTGTGGAATGATCTAGTCCACAGGGTTAATGATGTTGGCCTGCATAACCGCAGTTATGAGCAGGTCTGGCATCATTGTTCTGACCTGCTTTGCAATACCTGTCGGCGTGCTGCTGCAGTTCAGGGAATCACCTCGCAATGGGGGGGGGGGGTCATGCCATCCATCCACCCTGACACGTGTTGAGGAGCTCCTCACCAGCCCCATGGCATCTGCCCGCCCATACACCCAACAACTGGCAGAGGCCATTGTGGAGGTGGGTGCTACCCACACACTGGCTGAGGAGTGTGCAGGTAAGGCTACAGGTCACATCAGTAGACCATTGTTGCGTATGCATCTGTGTCTGTACAGGTAGAACATACATATGTGAGATGTCATATATATAGTTTTTTCCTGCGTAGTAATAATAAACAGATTTGCATAAGTGTTAGTATTGTGGACTTGTACTGTTGAGGTACTGTAATGCTGCACCCAGTAGCAATGCCAGAGCTGTGGCCACTGACATTGCATCTCACACACTCTTATGTAGGTCCTTCTGGATTACCACCAAGGCAGCAGCCTGTAGCTGGTGAGTATGGTTTATGTTGATGCTTGCCAATATACTGGGCATGTAATGGCTATAGTATATTCCATGCACACATCTAACACACCTGCCCATAATGCATGCCATACATGTTCATGTATTGTTGCTGTTAAATGCACTGCATGACAGTGGTGACCATGATGGGGTATCAGAAGCATATGTCAGACACCTGCAAGATAACTAACATCCTGTCATTGTGAAATGTGTCCACAGGGATCAATACAATGGTGGGGCACATGGCCTACAGTAGGGACATGTGTGAAACATCACCTTATACAGTGCAACAACAGTGTATATATCAGTATTACAATGGCAACTGTTACAGATCTACACTATGGCACAACATAATACTGTGATCGACATTATTAGCTGGGACTAGGCTGTAACACATGGTGTTCAGTGTATGGGGCACTGCAAATTGACACACATGTGTAGGCCATACATGTCAAGCATCTGCAAAAAGGCTGAAGGTGGGGAGGGTGTGTCAGCATGACTCACCAGTGCACTGCAGCAGGGATCCTAAGGATGCTAAGAATAGCTGTATGTGTACACAGTCAGGTTTGGGAACTGTGGCAGACATAACCCCACCCCCACAGCAATAGTGGCGGCAGTGTGTGTGAACACCAAGGGATGTGCGTGAGTAGACATTGCAATCATGTAGAGCTGGGGGACATGTGAAGGGCAGACTGACCATACACTGGTAAATGCAGATAGCCCATGCTAGTATACCCCTGCCAGGAATAATGAATGCTGTAGTACACATAACAATAGGTGCAACAAACCATCATGATAAGGGCGTGCACACATATGCACCCACGGAGTGTATGCATGGGGGTCAGCATCTGCACATCTAACACATTTCTTAGACATTGCATGTAAATGCACAGGACATATGTCACATATCATAATGATGATATGATGACATGATGATCTTGATGCATCTTATTAGCTCTTGGCTATATCCATGTGTTACTTAATCCTAATGTAAGCCACCTCCATCTTTCCTCTTCTCTCCAATTATCAGGCCTTCGGTAAAAATGGAAGTAACAAATGTTTTCCCTTGACATATGGAAATGTTGTTGTGATCTCTGTCTGGATATTTTGATGACTAACTTAATGTTCACTTGTAAATATTGCTGATATGATCTTTCTTTGTGTACTGTTTCTCTTATGCACAAAATACTGTTCAATAACAAAGTTTTGCTTTTACATTATGTATTATTATCATTATCTGTTGTATTAATTACGTGGAACATTTCTCCCCAGGCCTCTGCTGTAAATGGACCTCGTCCAGTCGGACCATCCCGGTTAGCAAATGTAAAATAAATAAAAATAAATAAATAAAATCAGGCTCATGTATTATTAATATATGCAGTGATGTGGTCCCATGGCAGATCAAGGAAGAGTGTGCCATATCAATAAGGGTGTGTATACTCCCCATAGCCATGGTACGGCTTGACGGTTGTCAGTGTAATAGTATTGGATTGGTCATGCATACACCGCTGCTGTTGAGATCTGTAAACCAGACATCAGGCATTCACAAATGACATCTGCCCACATATCATCCCAAGTATGTGCCACTGAAAAACATAGGGGCTGTGAGCATTAGAGAAGACATAACTGACACAGTAATACACTTTCAGCAATAGGTTGTACACCTGTGAGGTTTGGTGCACAGTACATGACAGGGTGCAGAACAGGTGCACAGAAATACTGTGTACATGGGTGCAGTGTTTTCCAGGGTAAGGGGCATCACCTACTAACACAGCCCATGCATCACACACAGGTATACTGCTGCTAGCATGTATTGACTATAGCTGCACTGCATTCTGTTGAGTACAATATGTTATGCATGTTGACAGATGGGTAATGAGAGGACTGTGTGTACTATCTTTGTGCAGCCTCACCTGTGTGTGTGTGTGTGTGTGTGTGTGTGTGTGTGTGTGTGTGTGTGTGTGTGTGTGTGTGTGTGTGGGGGGGGGTATTTTGTCTGTAAGTGCAATCTGGTGGAGTGGAGGGAGGTTGATGCTTGTAAGATGTGTGTGTGCATGTGTGTGTGTGTTTGAGTGGGTGTCCATGTATGCACATGTGTGATTATGGGGTGGTTCATATGACAGTACTTCCCTTTGGGATCGTGCAATACATGGACATGGACTGAACATGAGACACCAGGAATACTTGTCTGATATGTAATCACAGGACAGCTGATAGTATAATAAGGTCTGTAGCATGGAACATGCACTGGGAGGGAAAGTAGACACCAGATATACCCTTAATATTGCAATCAGCAGAGAGGTGAATGATAGCCCATGTATGCAGCACTACAGATGTATTGGGGAATTACTAGACAACACCAGGGAGTGTATCCATATATTACAATTGTCACATGATAGGTTGATTGATCAGCAGATCTGGCATGTACTGAGCAATACTTACACATGACACTCCAGTGCATGACATTATGGAGTGAACATAGTAGCCCCTAACATATAGGGGTCAGGCTCACAATGTCTGGACATACACAGGGTGAGCACTGAATGCAGCAGTGAGGCCATGTGAAACCTACTCCACTCAGGTCATGGAGGTAATGGCATAACAGGTCTTGTGTTGTGATCACTCGTCTAGGGATTTAGAGGAATGATACGTTAATGATAGGTATTAATGAGTGTATGTTACCAAGTGTGATGCAGGATGGGGAACTTATGTGAATAAACGTGAGACTGTCATTAAAATCAGGGATAGGTAGGTATTAAGGTGGAATGTGTGTGTGTGTGTGTGTGTGTGTGTGTGTGTGTGTGTGTGTGTGTGTGTGTGTGTGTGTGTGTGTGTGTGTGTGTGTGTGTGTGTCTTAAAGTGCATTTCTTGTTTTCCCCCACAGGTGGCGAGGTGGGTCAGGGTCCCTCCTGCATGCATTCTGATGTTGGTGTCCATGCAGACACCCAAGATGATGATAGTACTGTTGAGGCACAGGCGGGATTGTCAGGGCCTGAAACTGCACCATTGTCTGACATCCCCCTCTTAGCCACCCCAACCCCACATACAGTTACAGTGCCTATACATATCCCATCACCAGTGGTCATAGCAAAGGGGCAGTTGTCTGTTGGTGGCAGTGCACAGGAGAGTGCAGTATCCATGCCTACTGTGTCTGGTCACAGCAGGCATAGCCAGATGTCCAGCAGGGCACCACATAGGCAGATGTACCGGAGTCCTCATGGTAGGGCTGCTGGTCATCATGCCCCTTACAGAAGCACGACAACTGGTACCACCAGGCACATGTTTCAGACTGTCATGGGGGTGCAGTCACATATGGAACTGCCACTAGACAGGGCCTGAGGCTGCAGAGGGCTGCCCTCACATCTGCAAGCGACAACTTCAGTGAACTGTCTGGTGCCCTCCGTGATTATACTCAGGTCATGGATAGAGAACTGGGTGAGATGGTGGGACTCATCGACTGTGGTTTGTCTGTGCTTGAACATGTGGTGGGAGTGTGGCGACGGCTGCGTGGATGTAGGCCAGCAACATCAACAGCTGCTGGTCAGCGTGGACATGCTAGGACACCAAGGTGCTCCTGTAGTGGCAGTACCAGCCCCAGCAATGCAGGGAGGCACTGTCCACACCACAGCAAGCCACATGCATGTGGCCGCGGTCAGTCCCAGGAGGAACCTGGTTCCAGCGGACATCTGTCATCATCAGGGGAGAGTAGCACATGTACCTGGACATGCCTATGGAACCCCTGGCAGGCACAGTCCACGTGTCCATGGCCAGAGGCATTGAACTGTACACCATGCCAGGTATGGACTTCAGCTGTCCAAAAAACACTTGTATAGGGCAGCCACATGGCAGAACTGTGTGCATGAATACCCACACACTATACAAACATACCTAGGGCAACCCCATACCTACACACACCACATCACCATACCCATTTTAACTAATTATACCCCTCACTCACACACATGATGTCAAACATATGGCCCACCCTCAGTCTCTGGCAAACAAACAACACACCCTGTGCATATTATGATACCTGTGCCACATCCCTGTCATCCATAGCAATGATGCAGGGACAGGCTGATATGGTTTTGATGAACACAATGACTGTACTACAGTGTACCAGTGTGCTGCAGTGTAACATGTTCTCAGGAGTAATGTTTAATTTATACATGTCAGGTAGTGTTGCTGTCCAGCAATGATGCATTATAGCTGTTAGTAATACTGGGTGATTGTGGTCTCCATAATCTTATCCATTTGTGTTGTAGCTGTACATGTGTCAGCAGGAGGATGGTCTGCAGTCATATTTCACAAGGGGTATGGAACTGTGGTAACACGATGGCTGTGACATATCCGGGGTACAGTTCAACACATCACAGGTTTGTATAACAGTTATTGCCTGTGCCACATGGACAGGTGACCCGCTGGGACATGTATAATCAACAACTCTGACATAGTCACCATCACACATTGCCCACAACTGCGATACAACCCATTGCATATCCCAACAGTGGTTCTATAGGGATATGCATCTAATGCACATGCCACTGGCATAGTAGGGTGTTGCATTGTCATGCCTTACCTATGGGCAGCAACAACACTATCCATACTACTGTGTGGCAATGCATATTGTAATAGGAGTATGTAGTCTTAGAATGCTGTACCCTACAGATATACTGACATGAACACATACACACACTTACCAGAACTTAATGGGTATCCCATGCCTATCGACCCATTTGTACAACACTGTTGTGCTGGTACTGCAAGGCTCATGTAGCTGTTAGGGAGAAGAGCATAACAGAGTACATGTAATGTCCGATACAGCAGCAGCCACATCTTACTATGGCAATGGGTGTTACGGTGGTTGTGTAGGCCCTCATGGTATTCCCAACTACAGGTGTACTAACACACAGACACTGCAATCCTCAGTAATGCACACGTATGCATGTGGCAATACTGGGGTGCATCGCTGCAGGTGGTCATAGGTGTGTATCTGGTTATTGTCCATGGAGAGATGGGTAGTATAGGGATGTGTGTACAGTGGTATAATGCCACATGCCATGTACCAGCAGGCAATCTATTGACAGACACCACTGTGGTGACCCTCAGGGTGAGAGTGACATGAATCAGCCAATCCTCTGGGTGCCTCCTGCAAATGGCCACTGAGATAATCCAGTTGACATGTATGCAACATGTATTACAACACATGGTTAATGTCTGTGATGGACACATGCACCCAAGCATGTTCTGTTGACTGTGGTAGTGTAGTGGAGGTATCCATGGCATTTGGTGCATACAGGGTGTTGTCTCCTATATGTGCCAGTTATAACACAGCTAGGCAGACATGTCAGTGTCAGTGTCAGTCAAGCATAGGTTTCCTGTACGTATTCAAGCTGGATACCTTCCATCCGCACATCTATACAGGGACTGACAGACATCAGCTTGGGAAGTAGCTATGCAGTAGGATGAATATGTCGACAGATAGATGCTTGACAACAATATGTATGCCATTATGACATATTGGAAGCCCTCACTGACGTGTGTTGTACAGGCGGTAGTCTACAGTTACATTCCACATGTCAGATCATTATCCAGTATGGGATATATACTATGACACAGCTCGCACACCAGGAACACGACAGTGAGGACTCAGAGTCTAGCTATGCCTGCAGGAGTGCTTGTTGTTGGTACTACATTTAGCACTCTACTCGTGGCTGGGAAAGCACTGTTAACAGCAGTACCACCATGATTCACCACAGGCCAGTGTGACAGCATGTTACCTGGGTTACTACCCTTGTATGTTACATATTCACATGGATAACAGTGTTGTACAGATCTTATATACTTGTGCATCCCAGACATGATACTCACACCCCTTGCTACTCTAATGACAGCACATAGACACAGATATTGTACATGGCGTTACATACAGTCATTAAAGATGTCATTACCTGCTATGTTATCAGACTGGGATATGAGCACTGGTTACCAGGGTGACCCATGCTTAGCAGGTGTCAGCATTGCTGCAATTTAACAGCTAAGCAGATTTGCACACTGGTAATCGAAGCCTATATGGTGTAAGCGCCCTACGTTTAACCATATGTAAACACCGCTTAGCTTTATACAAACCCATGCAAACGTGCTTAAAGCTGCTCATAACTGCCTTAACCACTCTGTATCTAGCAGCCCTTGTTCTGCCCAGCAACAAAATAAACAGCCATTGCAGGTATTGAACCCAGGACCCTGTACACTATAGTCACAACAGTTAACCACTACACCATGACAGCTGTGAAGACAGTTGTTGTTTTTCCAATATATCTGTCACTACACATATTGAATAGTATTGAACAATTGCTTTGCCTTCCACAATCGTGTAGTACTTGTTATTGGTATTACTTTTGAATCACATATGTTGTTATATCTAAATATACACATATCAGATACATACGGTGAGATACATCTGGGAAGGTATACACAACCGTGATGTTTACACATGACAGGAATATGGATATATACATATACATATGTTGATATATGTCTACATGTACATACACATATACATTCATACATATGTATGTCTACACATCTGTATAGTGCATCATATATTTTATTATTTTATTTATTTTATTTTACATTTGTTGACCTGGCTAGTCTAGCTGGATACATTTCCATTTTCAGTAGAGGCCCGGGGAGAAAAGCTCCACACAAATTTTAACAAAAAAAGTCAAAATAAACAAGCAAATGGACAAATCATCATAGATGAAAAGACAAATAATAAAAAAAAATATAGTACCCAATAACAGATATACACATGAAGAGAATCACATCAACATATCATATATATATATATGTTATATATATATATATATATATATATATATATATATATATATATATATATATATATATATAATCACATCATATATATGACCATTTGTAGATCTCTGTGTATGTGTATATATATATATATATAGAGAGAGAGATATATATGTCTGCACATCATATGTGTACAGATATACCTATATATATATTGATATATATGTAGATATCTATAACTATATGTGCATACATTTTTAATCAGATATACCTATTTATGTCGATAAATATGTAGATATCCATAACTATATGTGCATATGTATCTATAGATATGTATATGTGTAGATGTATATATATATATATATATATATATATATATATATATATATATATATATATATATATATATATATATGAGTGTTACTATATATATATATATATATATATATATATATATATATATATATATATCCACATATGTATGTAGATATGTATATGTGTATATATCTACATATATATATGTTTACCATATGTCCAGAACATGGAGTTCTACCTCAGCACCAACAGTCCCAACCTCTTAGTGCAAGGGGATGTCATGTATGTATTGCAGGTATATATGTAGACTGTTGCTACTGTAACAGAGGTTGTCTTAACAGATATGTTGTGTGTGGGAGGTCACATCTGTTTTGACATGTGCACCATCAGTTACTGACAGACATCCTAAGGACATCATAGTGCAATACTACTGCTAGCGCAGTATTGATCCTGTGACCTACAGCAGAGATAAGACCAATATATGTGGATAGTCTGGCACTCTGTGGTCAGTCCAGAGGTGTACACAAATTCCCTTCATGTGAGACATGTGGACGAGTCAAGAACTGCTTCCAACTGAATGATACACAACCACGCTATCACCAATAAGTGCATGAACCTCTTCTTCTTACGAAAAACAGAATTTAGTACAAACACACTGAACCATGAAAAAACGTATAATGTTGAGCGCTTTCACCCACTTCAATGTGGGCTTCTTCACAACACTGAAAAACTAAACAAGCACTCCTTTTATTTAAAATTTGGCGCCAAAAATAAATAAATCCGGCATCTAAAGCCGTATACTGATTAAATTCAAATAGCAACCAGAGCTGAATACCCAAATGGATATTTACACAAACATTGTGTAAAATATATGACACTGAACATCTGACAATTTGCATCTGCATCTCAATCAAAAGGTGAATAAAAGGCAAAAAAATGCAAAAAAAAATATAAAACTAATGAATCAAATACGTGTCATAATGTATACTTATCACTAAGTAACAACTTGCTGTTACCAAAAAGCATATAACCTACGCTGTATTTAAAATGTTTTAAAATCGCCTACATTATAAATATTATTATTAAAATAAACTCATACATCCAATACCCATGTTCTTTGTTAATGATGTATGCCTAGCATTATATACATAATTATAAAAATGACAATAAAAACTAAACACTTCCTAAGTATTTGAGGCGAAATTGTTTTGTTATTTTAAAAAAAAACTATACGTAACTATATGTACACTACTAATCACTTAATGCAAATGAGACTACTGCATCTCTAAGATTGATTTACAGGAAATATAATCATTAAGTCCAGGTGGATTTGTGGCATCTAAATGTAATTGCCTCCACGTTTCCTTAAACGCTAGTAGAGCTTTGCGGTCACACCCCAGAGGATCCAAATTAATAATTTCCAATATAGCAAACTTGAATTCATGAGTATCTCCCATCTTTTCAATATGCCTGTATAATGCATTGGTAGTGTCTTTCCTTCTTATACAGTAAATGTGATCATAAATACATTTTCCGAAACATCTTTCGGTTTTGCCTATGTAAAAACCAGAACATGCTGTACACTTTGCCAAATAAATGATCATTTTGGTCTTACAGTTGCCATATTTGAATTTGATCCTTGTATGACTCATATTGTAAATCTTTATAATGGATTAAAAGTGGCTAATGCATATTTGCACAAGTGTTTAGATCTTAAAATTGTTCCCATGGGCTTAAGATTTTTTTAAGGTGCCAGTGGGAATTGAAATTAATGACACAACCATTAATGAGTTTAATCAATTATTTAATGAATGTGGTTTCAGGAACATGAGGCTCATAATCAAATTTAATGATGAGAAGCTATGTAAGCTAGTTCATGATATTGAAATGTTAAACAACAAGATAATCAACGATCTGTTGTTTACTAAATGGGAGAGGTTATACAAAAAAACAGTACACATTAGCAGAAAAAAAGATGCTAAATATTAGCTAAAGGAAACAGGAAGATTTATAGGGACATGGAACAATATAAGAAAGGACAAGCATATAAATGGATATTTGATAGAGATGCAGAAGTGACAAGTAATAAAGTATATAATGAATAACATATTGGAAGTCACACACAGGGTAATTCATACAATCAGGTAAATGATTCACATTTTTACTGGGTAGGAGACAGACAAATGGAATTATATAGGAACAGGAACCCAGCAAACATGAATCAGTCAAAATATTACAGGAAAACAAAGCAGAAAAATTGGGTGAAGGGCAAAAAATGGAATCAAGCAAGATATTAAAGGAAATGAAAGGATATAACAACATTACAGCTGATGGACATATATAAAGCTGCAATAATTTTAATATGTTTAATTATTCCAGTGCGCAAATTGAGTTGACACATGTTGATCTGTTAGCAAAGGGGATGAAATGTATACCCACTCCCACTTTTGACTTAGTTGATTGTCTGTGCGAGATAAAAAAGTTTGTGAGGAAGATAAATTTGTCTATTTTATTTAAGGACAGTCAGAAGCTGCAGAATAGTGGTACTACAGAATCTAAAATAAAGAAAAAAAGTATTTTCATTCCTCCCAGCCATCCCCATGTAGATATTTATGAAAAATTGGTCATGCATGAGATATACAAACTTTATCATAAGGTGAAAAATAATAAATCAGGAAACAACTTAACCAATGATGACAACAATATTAGAGTTATGAAGCCAGATAAAGGGGGAGGGGTGGTAATTTATGACAACAATTTATATATCAAAAAAATGTATGATACATTATATCAGTCAGGCAATTATGAAACGATATCAATTAATGAGGTTCATATTGCATATCAATGTATTGATTCATATTTAGAGGAATTTCTTATTGATGGAAGAATAACAGATATGGTATCTGATAGTTTGAAAGTTAAATATCCGAGACTTGCAACCTTAGTAGGTATTCCCAAAGTCCATAAAATGTATTAGACCCACCCCTCTGACCAATAGAATCAGGTAGCAAATCTATAACTTTCCCAATCGGAAAAGTTATAGATATCTGGCTCAAACCAATATATGATTACATAGTTCACATGGTTAAGGATTCCTGGGAATTTTTAAGCAACTTCCCGGTAAACTTATGGAAGGAGGAATGTATAGTAGTCACTATAGATGCTATAGATCTATTTTCATGCATCCCAAAAAAGAAGGGTTGGATGCCTTCTGTAACAGCATCAGAAGACATACAAATTTTTTTTTTTCCATAATAAATTTTTATTGAAATATATTTTCCAAAAACATTACAAAAATACAATAAACATCACACACATAATACACTATAACTACTACAAACCATTTATACAATATCTACATGAAATGCTTCCTATATTTAATATATTCCTAAAATCAGTATCATGCTAATATAATATTGAAGACCTTTTCCCATATTTTCGGGTTATTAATATTTTTGTTAGTTTGTTTCAGAAGTAATTTATTTGCTAGTATATGCTTTATAGCCACAAGCTTAAAATTATTCCATGATGTCTTATGTGGTTCTAGCCAATTTGTGGCTATATAGAGTTTCATCAGCAAAAAATATTCATACAAATAATAGTTTGCGATCTGGAAAGCTCTCTTGGAGGAATGTGTAGAATCATAAATTCCCATGACAGTGTAGAACTTTGATAACCCATCTTTTGCAGTTGTACTTTAAGAGAGTTCCAAAGTTTATATACGCATTTACAACTCCAGAACATATGAAGAAGATCCGCTGTTTGATCTGCACAGTATGGACAAATTGGAGAATTCCTAGGGTTAAATTTATGTAATCTAAGATGTGTGTAATATGCATTGTTCCAAATCATCAATTGCGTGTACATCAGTTTTTGAAAAGAAACTGATTTCCTAGTTATATCAATTGCTTTTAATATCTGATTGTCTGTTACTGTTACTTTTTTACCCAATACTCTGAAAGCAAAATTTTGTCCTGAAATTTCAAATCCTTAATTAATTTATATGCAGTTGCTATAAATTTAGTGTCTTGTTGGATAGCTTGCCACAATTCAGAGCACTTATCCACAAATCCGGCTGCAGGTTTAAAGTTCCTAAAGTAGCTCAAGGCAAGTTCTTTAACTTGTCTCATTATAACAATGTAACTTCTAGGTAGATTCATTTCCTGTCTAATTTGAAAAGCCGATAAGTCAAGTTTATTAAAAACATCAAATAGAGTCAGATTAAGTATTAATGGAAATTTGCTGAGATCGATCAGCTGATTATTTAGTTTAAAATTAGGATTCCTGTGGAAAGGTTGAAGAACCATCATATATTGCAATAAATCTACGGACTGAAATAAAGTTTGCAAAGATGAGACACAGGTTATTATGTGGTCCATGACCCCATATTTTATCAGACTAATTTTGTCCATAAAGGGCAATGCTTTAGGATTTATTTTCCTATCCAAAATATGCTTATGATTCAAGACCACCCAAGTTGGTATCCATGTTGTATTCGTTACATCATAATTAGCAATTCTTAAAATTTTATTAGCGTTTACAATCAAATAATATGCTTCAAAGTTTGGTAGCTCAAGTCCCCTCTTGTTTTAGGGGTCATTAATTTCTCATAAGATATTCTAGTTCTTTTGGGTTCCAGATAAATTTAGCTAGATCTTTATGCATGTGTTTAAAAACTTGTTTTGAAATTGATAATTGGGCAGACCTAAATATGTATAACATTCGTGGTAGTATATTCATTTTCACTATTGATACTTTTGCTAATACCGGTAGTTTTAAATTCTTCCATCTGTCACAATCAGCTATTATGTGTTCCCATACTGCTTAACATTATTGTTATAAAAGTCCTTATTATCCGTGAGAAGTTGATACCCAAATATTTAATATTTTCTTTACATGTTAACTTCCCCATCAGGGCCATTAGTGAAAAGGCTTTGCGGTTCTTAATGGGAAGATATTCGTTTTCTGTAAGTTAATTTTATAATTAGAAACTACTGAAAATTCGTTTATGAGCTTTAATATCTTTTCACTGTCTGAAATTGGGGTTGTACAATAAATAATAAGATCATCGTGAATGCTGACATTAATATTTTATTCCTATAAATTATTGGTGCATTATGATACAAATTTTGCTTGATATATAAAAATAGGGGTTCTAGATATAGGTTAAACAATAAGGAGGACATGGGACAACCCTGACGAGTACCATTTTTAATCTGTATTCTGTTAGAATAAGTCCTATTGATGTATAGCGTAGTGTATGGATTACTATATAATATTTGTAGCATCTGAATGAATTCTTGGGGCAAGTTAAAATAGGGTAACACATCAAACAAAAAATTTATGTCTACTCTATCAAATGCTTTCTGGGCATCTATTATAAGAGCATAGATATTAAAGTTGTTTTTAGCATACGTCATCATATTATGCAGTGTAAGTGTGTTATCGCTGGTTTGTCTAGTTGCCATAAATCCAGCTTGTTCCTTAGAAATTAGATATATTAAAACCTTCTTTAGTCTCGATGCTATAATTGATGTTAAAATTTTCATATCCACATTCATTAGTGCTATTGGTCTGTAATTATCTGGGTTAAGGGGATCCGAATTGGTTTTATGTATGAAAATTGTTTTTGACGCATTGAGGTGGGGTCACTAATTTTATTTTTAGTTATATAATTAAATACATGAGACAATTCTTTTCCCAAACTATCAGCAAACTCTTTGTAAAATTCAGCTGTAATACCATCAGGCCCTGGCGACTTATGTACTTTCATATGTTGAATTGTATATACTATTTCTTCTTTAGAAATAGGTTTAATCAGGTCACTTTGCAGGCTCTCTTCTAATTCTGGAAAGTTAATTTTTGCAGAAAACTTTTATTCTGGTTATGTAGAGACCTATCAGTTTGCCCCTCATACACCTTAGTATAGATTTTCCCAAAAACATCAACAATATCCTCAGTTTTAGAATATATTGTGTCGTTATACTGAATTTCCAAAATATATCCAGTTGTTTTGATTGATTTATAATCCTTGCCAGTGCTTTTGATGGTATTTGAACATTATTAGCATATTTCACTAAACACCTATGTTCTTGAAGTGTTAATTTATTATTATGAAGCAAAAGAGATCCCTTTGAAGCTTCAACATTTCCTCCTCAGTTTGAGCGTTAAAATTCTGAATCAGCTCATTATCAAGTTGTTTTATTCTTATTTCTAGTTTTTGAATATCACTATTATGAATTTTCTTATAATATGAGGCTTTTTGTATAAGAAATCCTCTAATTTGAGCTTTAGCTGTTGCCCATTCAATGTCAGGGGTATGTTTTGGTGCTTCAAGCTATCTGTAAATTCTTTCAAATATTTTATAATTCCATCTGCTATCTCTTTTTACTTAAAAGATTTGGGTTGAGTGACCAATTATAACCCCTATGCCTTCTTGTGTCTTTTAAATCTTTAGAAAATTTTAATGAAATTTTTGAGTGATCTGATAGATGACAGTATGTATAACCACCACTGGTTCTAAATTCGTTAGTGCTTTAGATATCAAAAAGTAATCTATTCTAGCCCACATTTTGTGGCATGGTGAATAGAAGGTATATTTATTTGCATTATTAATATCTTGTGAATAAGAAAAGGGGTCATATAATTGAAAATCTTCCTTAAAATCATTTAATGCTATCCCGGCCTGCTTATTAAATGCTCTCTGTGGACAAGACCTATCCAACTTTGGATTTTGATAGGTATTCCAGTCCCCACCCACAACAAAATAATAACCATCATATTGTGTTAATATTGGATATAATGATGCTATGAAACTGTGTTGATCATTGCATGGGGCATATATATTCAAAAGTAGGATAGGTTTATCAAATGCATTATCCGATAAAATCACATAACACCATCGCCCATTTGGATCCACTTTGGAGTCTAAAATCCTATCTTTGTATTGGGTTTTGATAATTATAGCCACTCCCGCACTGTTTGTCTTACCTTCTGATGTCACTAGCTCTCTAATCCAGTTCTTTTTTCTAATATCATTCCATTGTTCATTCATCAAATGTGTTTCCTGTAGAAATACAAACAGTGATTTGTCCTGTAATAATATGTGTAGCAACAGCTTTCTCTTCTTCAAGTTCTGGAGCCCTTTAACATTCCATGAGTTCAACTCCCACATTCACAGGTCTTGGTATCAAATAACAATATAAGAGGGAATTATGAAATTGACATGTATTGACTGTACACTATATCTAATCTGGAAGCATTTCCTACATCCCGTCCTAACCAGTGCTTACCCACTTTACCCTGGACCAGGATTTATATAGGTCTTGTATAAGAGAAAATATAAACAAGGTTAAACACACCAACACATTGAAAAACTTCAGGTAATAACATTTAAAACATTTCCTAAACATACAACCTATATATTCTAGCATATCTACATCAAAGTCTAAACTACACATTCCCTACCAAACACCACTACTTAACTACAGCTTTGGTTTAACTATTAGTTAAACAAATCTCATTTCTAAGGTTATTACTGTGTAAAGGAAAGTTTTAGTAGATTGGGTACTTATTTTATCCTACCTTAAGTATCTGTTTTGTTGCAATCATTATGTACATAAACTTTTTACAGAAGAGAGAGAGAGAAAAAAAAAAAAAAAATACATCCTACATTTTAGATCTGTACCCTACACAGTGCCTGCCACTCACTGCATATAGTAAAAAAAAACAATTTTGGTTCACACCTATAAAAGAAGAAAAACAGTAAAAGTACATGTTATTATGTGCTTTAAGTACATACTGTAATGTTATTTAGTTATAAAAGAACATTATCATATTATTTTCAGTTCTCTTTGTCTTTTCAAGCCAGGAAACCATCAGAAATACTCACGACAAGGGACCTCTTTCACAGCAGGACCACAAGAAGTATTACAGCCAAATCTACACTCTCAGTTGAAATCCAGGCATTTCCTGTTTACCACACAATGGAAATAGACCTTGGAGGCCATAAAAGTCTGGAAACCAGACAGCAGACCCTCAGATTAGCATAAACAAACAGTTTTATTGCTTTTTCAGAGGCCTGAACAGTTTAGTGAAGAAACAAAGGATTAGAAAAGCCTTGAGGTAAAATACATGCTGGATCTGACTACAGGAACATGCCAGTCTCAATTGAAGTTCTTTTCAGCCCTCTGATGCAGGTAGAACTTTAAAACTTTCAGAAACACTTCTTTTGCCTGATTTTTATTGGAAACAGAATATTTAGCGCCATCCACCATAAATGTAAGCATATTGGGGTATTTCATCTGGAATTTAATTTGTTTATCAATCAGAAATTTACAGTAAGCAGATAAAGACTGTCTAGCCTGCCTTACTTGTAATGGTAAATCTTGAGCCAGAAATATTTTAACATTTTTCCACATAACATAGCCACCATTTTTTTTGCAGTAAACAGTATTTTGCTAACATCTTGAAAGTTCAATATCTTAACATATACAGGTCTAGGCATAGTAGAAGCTTGTACCTCTCAGCGCTCTGTGTGCCCTTTCTATTACAATCTGTTTCACCCCATCAGCATCATTTAACAGTATTTCAAATATTTGTGTTATGGCTGGTATTAGCTCTGCATACTGGATGTTTTCAGGGATTCCTCTTATAATAATATTATTTCTTCTAGACCTTGCTTCTAAATCAATAAGTTTATTTTGCATGGCTTGTACATCCACATCACATACCTTTGATTTTTTCTCCAGCATGTCAATTTTGTCCTCTATTTCAGAAATTCTGGTCTCAGTTTTGTCCATTCTCTGAAGCAATTGATTGCATAAAACTCCAAATGTTTGTATTTGTGAGGTCAAGTCCTTTAGAGCTTCCTGTATAGGTAGTAAAGCGTGCTTGATATCCTCCATGTTTAGTGGCTGATCAGTCCTGGATCTAGTTTCTGGTTTCTGTTGTTCCTGCTGTCTAGTAATCCTTTGTTTTTGCAGTTCCATCCTTTACTGGCGACTGTAGTTCTGACAACTTTGTCTTAGTAGTAGTTGTTTCCATGGTTCTTCCTTGTTGCAAGATTTTTCTTTCCCCAAGCAGAAAGGCAGAATAAAGAAAGCACACGGTCCTTTGTTTGTTTCTCTCTTCAGAGCAAAGTAATCACTTGTAATCCTGATGGATAAATACTTTTTTTTCTCACTTTTTTAACTGATTTTAGATTAGGTCAGTATAAATGCAACTTTTTATCATCAATTTGATGTTTAAACCTCCTGATATCCACTCAGATCAGAGATTTTCCTCGGGTTAATTGAAGAGCTGCAGTTTAGCAGTGTTTACAGCATGGCAGCCATCTTTGAATCCCCAGAAGACATACAAATTTTAACTGGGACAAAACTTGCTTGATATTAGAATGTATGTCTATAGTATTAGACAACAATTTCATCTATTATGAAGGTGAACATTTTCGTCAAATTAGGGGAGTGGCAATGGGCACTGCCTGCGCACCTATTTTTGCAAATTTGGTTATGTTAGATTGGGAGGATGCCATATTGCTTCCCAGTGAATATTGTAAGAAAATTAAACATTACTCCAGATTCCTAGATGACATATACATTCTTTGGGATAATTGTATTGAGAATTTACTCAAGTTTATTGATTTCATCAATAACAGTAGTACATTCTTAAAATTCACTCACACCTACAGTCAAGTTGGTTTGCCCTATTTAGACACTTATATATACAGGCATGAAGGGGAAGTTAAATCCCGTATACATCGGAAAAGTACTTTTTCTAATGATTATTTAGAATATTGGAGTTATCATCCAGAAAAAATGAAGTATAACATATTTAAGGGTCAATGTATAAGAGCTGTACGAATGACCTCACATTATACAGAGATGGTTAATGAAGTAACCTTTATTACACATTTATTTGAAGAGAGGGGGTATCCCCCTGCGATGATGGAAAAAATGGGACAAAACATCATATCGGAATGGGGAAAAAAATACAAACCATTGTTGGGTTCTGGAGATATTCAAAGGTTTAGACATAATAAGTCAAGTTATACAAACAAAGACAATCGAATAGATAGCATTCAATATGAGAGATCTAAATAATGGATCATGATGCTGATGGATACAAGTTGGACAGGTATAATAGGAACTAAACCGAGATTTTGTGTTCAAAATGGATGCACAATATTAAATGGTATCTGGAGAGATATAATCAAATGACATCCACAATAAAAAATAACAAAGGGAAACACACTGTAAAATGTGGGATGTGCAATCAATGTGGATATATATTAGAAGCAGCTAGTATAAAGACTGACAATATGGGTCATACAAGGATCAAATTCAAATATGGCAAATGTAAGACCAAAATGATCATTTATTTGGCAAAGTGTACAGCATGTTCCGGTTTTTACATAGGCAAAACCGAAAGATGCTTCAGAAAATGTATTTATGATCACATTTACTGTATAAGAAGGAAAGACACTACCATTGCATTATACAGGCATATTGAAAAGATGGGAGATACTCATGAATTCAAGTTTGCTATATTGGAAATTATTCATTTGGATCCTCGAGGGTGTGACAGCAAAGCTCTACTAGCATTTAAGGAAATGTGGTGGCAGTTATATTTAGACACCACAAATCCACCTGGACTTAATGATTATATTTCCTGTAAATCAATCTTAGAGATGCAGTAGTCTCATTTGCATTAAGTGATTAGTAGTGTACATATAGTTACGTATAGTTTTTTTAGAAATAACAAAACAATTTTGCCTCCAATACTTAGGGAGTGTTTAGTTTTTATTGTCATTTTTATGATTATGTATATAATGCTAGGCATACATCATTAACAAAGAACATGGGTATTGGATGTATGAGTTTATTTTAATAATAATATTTATATTGTAGTTGATTTTATAACATTTTAAATATAGCGTATGTTATATGTTTTTTGGTAACAGCAAGTTGTTACTTAGTGATTACTATACATTATGACACGTATTTGATACATTAGTTTTATATTTTTTTGCATTTTTTTTCATTTTTTTGTGTTTCATTCACCTTTCAATTGAGATGCAGATGCAAATTGTCAGATGTTCAGTGTCATATGTTTTACACAATGTTTGTGTAAATATCCATTTGGGTATTCAGCTCTGTTTGCTATTTGAGTTTAATCAGTATACTGCTTTAAATGCCTGATTTATTTATTTTTGGCGTAAAATTTTAAATAAAAGGAGTGTTTGTTTAGTTTTTCAGTGTTCTGAAGAAGCTCGCATTGAAGTGGGTAAAAGCGCTCAACATTTTATGTTTTTTCATGGTTCAGTGTGTTTGTAATAAATTCCATTTTTCGTAAGAAGAAGAGGTTCGTGAACTTATTGGAGACATGTGGACCACATTCCAGTAATCACGGCCACACAAGTAGAAACCGCACTCTCAAAAGCTAAGAATACAGCATCCATGGGACTTGATGACATCCCATGTCATGAACTACATGAACTACAAAATGTACTGGCACCTCACCTAAGTGTCATGTTTAATCATAGCCTCACCTCAGGCTTCGTGCCCACTGAGTGGCGCACAGGTACAGTTATCCCGCTCCACAAGGGAGGATCCATTTTGGATCTCGGGAACTACTGTCCCATCACTCTGACAAGCCTGATCCACAAGGGCATAGAACGCATTATCATGGAACTTATAAACAAAGACATTGGCAACCTTCAAACACTGGACCCCACCCAGTTTGGGTTTGTGAAGGGCCAATCTTGTCTCCTGAATCTGGTTGACTTCTTCAAATCAATCTCCAGAGCTGTGGATGAGGGTAAGGTGGCCCACACAGCCTATCTGGACCTCACCAAGGCCTTCAACACCATCCCCCACTCTGGAATCACAGATAAACTTACTAAGCTGGGCATAAATCCCTACGTCACTCGATGGGTTGCCAACTGGCTTACTAACGGAACCCAGACTGTAAAAGTAGCCAACTCCAAATCCAGTTCCAGACAAGTGACAAGTGGAGTACCTCAGGGTTCAGTACTGGGACCACTCTTGTTTGGCATTTACTTCTCTGAAGTACAGGCCAGCACTAACAAAGTTTGCAGAAGACTGCAAACTAGGAGCCATTATTGAACCCCCAAATGATGTGGATATTCTACAAAAGGGCCTTACAGAAACAGATGCCTGGTGCCAGAGCCATGGGCTCAAGCTTAATGCCAAGAAATGTATAGTTATCCCCTTTGGAAAAAAAACATGTACCCATGAATTACCACATAGGTGGCAGGACACTAAACATTAAAAGTGTGATGAGAGACTTAGGGACACAAGTGGACAGTGGTCTCACTTTCAATAACCACATCACCACAACAATCAGGAAATCCTTCTATGTGGCACACCACATCACTAGGGGCATTTCATCCAGAAAAAAAGAGGTCACTGTCCCACTGTACTCATCCCTCATTAGACCCATTATAGAGTATAATGCCCCATTTGGTATGTACCTCACAAGACATCTGCAACAGCTGGAAAGGCCACATAAATACCTCACTAAAAGAATCACAGGCCTAAAGCAGATGCCATATGCTGAGCAACTAAAAAAAACTTCACCTATACTCTGTGGCATATTGTCTACTCAGAGGTGATCTCTGCTTAATGCCATGTCAAACCCTGAGCTGTTGGACATGCTCCACTTAAAAAATCCCAATCCATCACACTCCAGGGATCTCAACCTTGTCATCACAATGAACAAAACATGCTGGAGGGATAGGTTCCTGACCCAGAGACTCCCCATACTCTGGAATAGTCTGCCCATACATGTCAAGCAGAGCGCCTCATTGGTCCTCTTCAAAAGGAACCTTGATCATTGGATGGGAGATAGGAAATTCACCCCAGGGATCATGTCAGTCACCCTGCTAGACAGGGGTCCAGAGAAGTAAATATTGTGGGAAGAAATATCCAGGGAATTGTTATGGCTAGGCTTGCATAGTCCCTAGAGCCGATAGCCTAGTACCAACCTATGAACCTATGGAACACACCTCACACTGTGGATGTTAATAGCCATGTGCATGGGTATATCACGCAAATACTGGACTACATATGCCCACTTAGTGTATGCATTCACACATGCTAGTCTGTCCTGACACATAATACCTGGTGGTGCAGAGGTCACATGGCCACATACTACCCAGTAGTTACTGACATACATCTGTACAGAATCCCACTGCTTCATCACAAATAAACTACAGTTATGGTGGCCTGGCAGCAGTATGCCTTGCAAATAAATGGACATAACAACACAGTGGGTAATTACACTAGGCTACTAGGCATGTCACAAAGCACTGTGCAAAGTACAGGCATACTGCCACAACACTGGACTACAGTTTGTATGGGGAAATACACATATACCTGCAATTCTAGCAAGCTCTACACACATGTCACAGCACAGAGTAACAGACACCTGTGAGAAAGTGCATAACCACAGCCAATGTGAACACAGCCACAGCCACATATGGTATGCAAGCTTAATATGACACTATATGGACTGTCTGTGGTATGGGACACATGTGTGTCTAGCCCTACAGACATGTGAGCCAGTAGGGTACCATACACTGTAGCAGCATGTAACATCAGATAGAACAGGGCCAAAAACAATGGCATCTACCACAGTCTGTGCACATCCTAAGATACGTATGCCCAATACACATACTGTCGACAACACAGACACCAGTACTGTTCACACACAACCACAGAATGCCCAAGTTATGTCCTCAGAAACAACCCCTACTATACATAACATATCTTGCAGTCTGATATCTGACTGGCTTGTTATCAGGTATGATGTCAATACATAATGGTGTACAGAACATATGCACCTCTTACTGCATGACATATGTACAAAGGTTGACAGACTTGTGACTGTAGCTACAAACACTGACCCGATATTGGCATGTTGCTGTGATAACCTCATACATTTACTGTCATACCAGGGTTTGTTGTGACATATGCCCTATGAGGGATATGAAGTCAGTAACTCTCATGGCTGTCACCATGTACTGACTGCAATCCTCACACTACGCTTCTGCAGTTCTCAGATAGGTGTTCTGTGAGTAACACAAAAAACAAAAGGATCCACACACTGCCCAGTCTGCAGCTAACCCTACAGATGGGGGTTTCCTCAAACACATAACACTGTCATGACAGGTATTAAATCATGTAGACCAGCCATACCAACACACACCTGTTAAACCGACATTACTCTAAATGCAGAAGAGCAACACTTACATTCTGTAGTCATGTCTGGCACATCCCCCACCTGTCTGTTGTCCGGTTTCCACAGTGTATGTTGTTGCAGGTAAGCCCCAATACCATCTGTGATGCTGTTTGCCAAACACCAAATGTAGGTCCTGCTCACACTGAATGAAAAGGCCCAACACCAACATGATGTTCCTAGATATTGGAGTGTGTTTTCATGCAATTGACTATGGGAATGTTACCACAGCTGTTTCACATGCAATCAGCTAGAGGGGGACTGCAATTCATGCAGAGACCATCAGCTGATCATGAGCATCACTTACAAAACACAAGCTGCTGCCTAAGCAAAGCAGCTGTATATCTCCACATCCACCAGAGAGGGAGTGAGAGAGACAGACAGAGACAGAGTAAGTCAGGGAGGGGGTGGGAGAGTAAAACCTAAGAATGTTTGTATCACACACCTACCAGTACAGGGTTTCAAACCCCTGACTAACAATGTATTGCTATCACAAGTCTATGCAATTATTGCATGTGCCACATAGCTTATGAGTTGGGTAGTTGTCCTAAGATATATCTGATGGTGAGTGGCACCTGCAGCAGTAATATAGTAGTGATAAGGTAGGTGTAGTACACGTGCCTGTCCACATGAACAGATGTCAACATCAACACAGCCACACTCACTCTGGGACTCACACACATTGACAAAGTTAGCAGGGTCAGGAATAAACCTCCTAACTAGCTAGTTTGCTACAATACAGTAATGTGCAGGTATCACATGCACCACAGGGGTCATCTGGATGTTACATGGATAAAGGGTATGTGAAGGTGCCTGACATCAGACAGCATGTTTCAGTAGGCCAGTGGGAGTTTCAGTAAGTGTGAATGTGGTTGAAATCATCATACTCCATACACACAGACAAAGGGTGTCAGTACAGACATGCATGAATGCATTGCCTCATGGGTGACTAGTGGTTGACTGTGCCAGAAGGCTGTACAAGGCTAGGTGAAGGGTATACCTTGGCATCAGGCCACATGACAATGGTCTGCAGTGTGGCTCAGGGGTGTAGTGTCTGGATTGGCCCACACAGTTGGGTATTGCATTCATCATCCAGTCACCTGGGTTACTATTATGTGTGGAAACCAAGTTCTATGCAGGTGGGGGATGCATGGCCCAAACCAAATATCCAGAAAAAAAGACAGGCCAGCAGAAAAAGCAGGAATGATGCAGAGTCAAAAATACAATAATATAGAGGTTTATTTGTATACCCAAATAACCACAGACCGGTTTCGGCAGAATATGCCTTCCTCAGTGTGTTACAGATGAATAAACAGAGGATGAAAAATACATATGCATATATATAGTATGAATTGACCAATGAGTATAAAAACTGCCCTGTCATTCATTAATATTCATGAATAAGAGTAGGGACACCAAAAACAGTGCAATTCAAAATGAATGATACTAGTAATGATAATTTAAAAAAATAAATGCAAAACAGTATACATATTTAGATAGACCAGTTATGCTAAAATATGTATGGAACATATTAATAACATGAGAATATATTATAACAAGACAATATATTATAAATATAGCAAATAATGGAATGAATTTGATAACCACCCTGATGTAGTCAAAGCAAAGTGCACAGAAATGTGCAGAGTGCAAAATACAGGGGAAATATTCAATATCCTGCTGTACTAGGTTAGCAAAAAATCTGATAAACATATATCATCATGATAAAAAACAACATTATAAAAATATATGTATTATGGAACCAATTGGTATATGAAGTAAGAAACATACACTGGCTGACAAGAAGTAAAGTGATACCTGAGTAACGATGTTCATAGGTATATATAGTCATGATAAGTCGGCATATGAATGTTGGTATGTTCACATGATAGGATATGTAGTGGACAAACTGTGACATAAGAAAAGTTATGGAAATCAAGGTTAAAAATGATCACTGAGTCCTGGACTGAAAATAGCTCCCAAAGTAATGATCCAATATTTCTCCTTCTGATTCAGAATGCCATGCCAGCCCTGTTTATTGCTATGATCACCCACAATTTGATCAATAATCATAAACGTAAATAGTGCTTGTGGATGTTGGAGGAGGTGTTGGTACATAGCATTCGTGGTCCTTTTGTTTTTGATGTCACTGCGATGTTCATTAATCCTGCTTCTAAGTTGTCTGGAGGTTTGACCCACATAGAAGGCCCCACAGTGACAGGTAGCTAAATATATAACCCAGTCACTACTGCAATTGCCAAATACCTAGCATTCAAAAACCTTGCTGGTGTTCCTGCTGGAGAACTGTTTGGATTTGGTAATCTGTTGACATGATCCACAATGACCACATGGGTGTGTGCCCAAGAGTTCGTGTCCCGTGAGGGTTAACTGTTTGTGAATAGCCCCACCACTGCCTGTATGTTTGTGGTGAGAGAGGTGTGATCCTAACGTTTTACCCCTTTTGTATGAAAACTTGCATTCCTCGCCTAGAAGGAATCTGAGCTGGTCATTGGCGAGCAGAATATTCCAATGTCTTTTGATAGTATCACGGATGACATTATAATTCCTACCATAGGTAGTGATAAACCTAATGGTAGGTTGTGCAGTGTCAGTAGGTGGATTCTTGTAATCCAATAATTCCGTTCTCTCCGTGTTCTTGGCTCGATTTCTCGCCAGATTGATGTCAATATAACGATATCCCCTATTCATAAATCTGCGGCAGAGATCTGTACTGGCCATATGATGATCCTCCTCATTGGAGCAAAGATGTTTCATACGCATAAACTGTGATACAGGGATGTTTCTGATGGTGTGGCGTGGGTGCATGCTAGAAGCGTGTAAGATAGTGTTATATTGGGGATATTCTGAAAGACCTTCGTGGACACCGTATTGTCCAGGTTTCTGTAGACAGTCACATCCAGAAAGTTGATGGTTTGTTTGTCATAGGTAAGAGAAAATTCCAATCCCCAGATGTTACCATTAAGATATTCCACAAATTCATGTAGATATGCCACATCCGCATGCCACACCATCCAGCAATCGTCCAAGTATCAACGCCAAATATCCATTTCCACCAGGTATAGATTGTGGGACATATCATAGATCATGCACTCTTCAAAATACGCCATGAATAAATCCGCATATATGGGAGCAAAAGATGCTCCCATGGCAGTACCCTGAAGCTGCCAGTAGCATTCCCCTTGGAAATAAAAGACGTTCTTGTCGAGTACATGTTCAGATAAGCAAATCAACAGTGTGTTGAATCCTGATGTATACAAGTTGGCCC